>NC_092136.1:93108106-93471736 GCF_043159975.1 Macaca nemestrina | reverse complement strand
AGAATTTGTAACTATCGGAGTGCCTATGAGTGATCTGTCTGTCAGTTATCTATTACTGTATAACAAACCACCCCAACACTTAGTGATTTGAAACAACCACCATTTTATTTCTCACAATTCCTGGGTTGGCTGGATTATTTTTGGGTGGCTTTCCCTGGAGCTCACTCATGTGGCTGAGAGTTGGTGGGCTGCAAAGCTGGGACGGCAAGGCTTCCTTTTACCGGGGTCTTTCCTCTTCAAGGAGGTTGAACCAGGTTTCTTCATGGCAGTCTCAGGGTAGCATTTCAAGAAAGCAAGGAGCAAGGCACAAGTGCACATTGAAAGCCCCTGCTTATGTCATATTTGTTTGTGTCCCAGTGGCTAAAGCAAGTCACAAGGCCAACTCCAGGGTCAATGTGGGAGGGAGCTACAGAAGGACAACTCAGTAGGGGTGATTCATTAGAAGCCATTAGTGTAACAATGTGTAAACTTTTCCTCTGAGACTTGCATTGCAAGATATGCAACTCTAACCTAAAAAGGATGGCACTTTCTTTTTCTTTTCTCTTTTTTTTTTTTGAGACAGTTTCCCTCTTGTTGCCCAGGCTGGAGTGCAGTGGCACGATCTCAGCTCACTGCAACCTCCGCCTCCCAGTGATTCTCCTGCCTCAGGCCTCCGGAGTAATTGGGATTACAGGCGCCTGCCACCACGCCCAGCTAATTTTTTTGTATTTTTAGTACAGACGGGGTTCATCGTGTTGGCCAGGTTGGGCCCGAACTCCTGACCTCAGGTGATCCATCTGCCTAGGCCTCCCAAAGTGCAGGGATTACAGGGGTGAGCCACTGCGCCCAGCCAAGGATGGCACTTTCTCAAAGACACAATATCTATGTTATTACTACTATAAGGGAGCATGTGGAGTCACCTTATTAAGGGACCGAGTCCTACATCAGTGGCTCTACTTGCCTCATAAAATTATTCATTAATTTTTAGCAGTGGCCTTAGGAAGTTATATACATAATATTTAAAGGAAAATGGCATTTACAATGATAATGAAAGCAATTCACATGGCAGTACCACTGCCCCAATTTAAACCTTGAGGCTTGCTAATTTCATATTTAGCCACATCCCATATGCTTCCAATCCCTCTGCCCTAATGTGGAGCTACAGCTCAAACTCCCATTGAAGGCAGGAAACTTACCTCACACACACATGTTCCCCTCACTCTTTCAGCACATAGAACACTAAAAAAATGCTCCTTAAATACTTGCTAAATAAACTGATCAATAGTTGCATTTTATTAAATATCTTTGTGTTTCAGGTATTTCCTTCACAGATCGGATCATGAATTATCTCCCAATGTGACAAGGTCTTACTCTCCACAGTTTACCGCTGAGGGGACTGAGGTGCAGAAAGACCAAGGTGTATGCAGCCCAGTCCCCTCTGATCCCACTCCGCTGCATTGCTGCCTTTTGTATGCAGCAGGAAGGACACTTCCTGTAAAAATGAAAGAAAAAAAAGCCTCAAGTTGTTTGAGAGAGGGTCAGGAAGAAAACGGGAAGAGCCGGTAGACTGCAGGTGCTTCCAAAGGGCTCCCTGTCTTTGACATCCCTAAAATAAAAACTTGTTAATTAAGAGATTGGCCACAGAAATCCAAGTGGAAAACCTGCAGAAGAGTGGGTTCCACAATTCTTCCAAACAGAACAAAAAAACCCCAAGACTTGTTAATTTTTACCGGTGGAGGGGAAGAGGTTACAGGAGTGGCCTTGCTCCCAGGGTTGGCCTTGCTGAGCAGGTGACAATACCACACATATAAAGGTTTTAAGGTTTGTCCTCAGGTGGAAATGTAGTCAATATTTTACATTTTGAAGATAGTTTTCAAAATCACCTACTCCATCAGTAGTAATACAACAATAACTACCATTTACACACCACCACACATATCGGAGCTGTGTAAAGAGCTTTACACTGCACCATCTCAATTAATTCTCACAACTCTAAAGTAGGTTTTATTCTGAATTTATAGACGTGTTAACTGTGGCCCAGGGAGATGAGCTTTCTCGCGATTGCCCAGCTTTTAAGTGGTAGATCTAAAACCTAAATGTGTTTGACCAAAAGCCCTGAATAACATTTAGCTGTGGGCCTCGTGCGGATTTGGCGCTGGTCCGAGGTGGGGAATTGTGAATCTCATTTATTTATGCTGAGCTGCGCACGTGTATGCACGTGTAATTTACAAAAAACAAATCCAGGTCAGGATCTCTCTTCGCTTGAGGTTTCAAAGCCTACTTGGGTAGACAGCGGTAAAAATCTCAACTCATTCATTTACTCGTTTGCTCTCTTCACAAGTATTTATTGCACACTTCAGTATTCCAGACAGGGCGCTAACCCTGCCCTGGAGGAGAGAACGGTGAACACAACAGACATGGCGTTTGCCCCCAACTATCCCCTTCTCGATTCTGCTATCTCACGGGCGAGGCATTCAAAGAAGCAGGAAATATATCAACAAGGGGGTGACTTAAGCACCCGCTGCGCGGGAGCCGGAGGAAGCGCGCTGAGGCTGCATAGGTGGTCAGGGCGAACTTCCTGGAGGCAGCAGCAGCTGCAGGCGGGGCGGGAACCCAGATCGCTCGGAAGCTACAGTCGGAGCCGGCGACGGGGAAGAGGGGGCGGGGGCCAACGCCCGGGCGGGGGCAGCCAGCGAATTAGGGTTAGGGCAGGAGGATTCGGCTTCCCGGCGGCAGAGGGCGCCTGGCGCTGCGGTCCGGCACGCCAGAGCCGCCCGCGCGGGCGCCGAGAGGAGAGGCGAGGAGTGGAGCGCAAGCGGCGGCGGCCACTGCCACGTATTCCCGGCAGTGGTGGCGGCGGCGGCGGCGGCGCCCGCGGGCAGGTGGGTTGGGAGCGGCGCGGCGGTGGCGGGGCGGGCGAGCCGGCGGGCGGGCGCGGGGCACCGGGCGCCGGGCGGGGGTGCGGCGCCGGGACAGCGCGGTTCCCGCCACGCCGGCTCCGCCTCCGCGCAGTGCTGCTGACCCAGGCCCGGGCGCCCAGCGAGTCCCGAGCGCAACTCGCGCGGGCGGGGTTGGGGGCCCCAGGGACGCGAGCTCGCCTGCCCGTCGCGGCTCGAGACGCTGCATCCCGGTTGCTGCGGGGCCGGCGCTGGGAAAAGTTGGGGCGGACCGCGAGCCCGCGGGGCCGGGCGGGAAGTGCGGATGCGGGGCGGACTCTGGGGCCGGGGGACGCGGTGCCAAGGGCTCGGGGCGGGGCGGCCGGGAGGGCCCCGTATGGAAGGCGGGAGACGCAGGTCCTCTGAGGATGCCGAGAAAGGGGTGCGCTCAGGGTCTCTGGGAGTGGACAAGAGTAAGGCGGGGGGCCTTGCTGGTGAGAAGGGTCGGAGCCTGGGAGTCGGGGAGTAGAGGTGAGGCGGGGGCGGGATAGAGCCTTCCTCCTCCCCCGCCCTGTCGGGGCCGACCCTGAGACCCGGGTTAGGCTCTGAGCCGGGGACGACTATGTCATCTGAAGACCCGGTGGGGAGTTCCTGTATGGGGTGGGTGGAGGAGGGAGCTGAGCGTTGCTTCCTCTGCCGCCGGGGCCGACTACCGCCCCTCTCCAGCGGCCAGATTCACCTCTGACTGCAGTGCTTTTGCCATGAGGAAGTTGAGGAGGGACAGCTGAGCGGATGAGATGTTTGGGGTGTTCCAAGATGAGTGGGATTAGGCTGCATGATATCATAACTGTCTCCGGGAGCTGTCAGAAAACACTCTCATGTCCTCATACACCCACCCATCCACTCATCCAGTCAGTACTGCCAAGCTCCAGGCTCCCTGACTCTTTAAGTGACACCTCTAGGTCCCCAGAGCCCAACAGCGCATCTGCTCACAGCTTCGAGAGTGGCAAGGGTGGAAGACATGGCCTGCTAGTGTCTGCGTAGGTTGGTGCTTTCAGAAACAAGTGGTTCTGGAGGTGCTGGATGTTTTATTAGAACAATCTGTGTAGTGCCCCTTGACAATGCAGATGACTCATGTTGGTCTCCCCCCCGCCCCCCTCCCCGCCAGCTTACAAATAAACTTTGTATTCAAGACCCCAGTATGCCTGGTCATTTGCAGCAGTGATACAGCAAGAGACCCATAGTGGGGTTCTTGAGCCCTTGTTCTCGTCCTAGATGTGTTAGCAAGAAGTTCGACCTTGGATGAGTCACTTGCCCTCTCTGGACTTCTGTTTTCTTATCTGTCACATGGAGTATAAAGAGAGAGCTCGACAGTGTGATGGAGACAGGAGTAGGTTTCTGAGGGACACAGTGAAATCTTTTTTCCTGTAAGGCTGGATCAGCCACACAAAATAAGCCTCAGCCTGTTCTTATAAAGAAATTAGGATAGATTTAAAAGAAAACATGAGAAGCAAGAAATACTGCAAAAAGCAAAACAACAAAAAACTAATAGTAGTTGGTACTAGATTTACAACATGAATGCAATTTTATGCTTGCAATTAGTGTATTTGGTTGTCCAGCTGTCTTTACTGTAAAGTTGCTTATTGTGCTTAGAAAATATGTATTTCACCTGTGGACCCGAATTTTTTCTTGTTTTTTGACCTTCAAGCTTGGAGTGGACACTCAAGCTTGGAGTTGGATTGGTCTTGCTGGGGTTTGTCTGAAGAACATCCTCAGGGTCTCTCATTGCATAATATTACAGGTTCCTTCTGTCTGATGCTGGGGTCCTTGTACAGCTATGCGTCTGCCATCTTTTCCATTCTGGCTTGAGAAGTGGTGAGCTGGTCTCTTTCGTCTCTGGCATGTCCAGACTTCTCATTTCCTTTCAAATGAGTGTAGTAAAAGGCAAGCAGTACCTTAGATGCAGCACATTAAAAATTGCTCCAAGCAATCATGTGTGCCCCCTCCACCCTGCTCCTGTCCCCTAGACCCCCTGGGCAACTTCTCACTAGAACTTCCTGGTCATAAGCTAGCCTTGACATTTTGGATGCTGAGGGCCATCACAGCGATGAAATGACTTGACCTGGATCACACCACACATTAATGATCAAGCCATGGTGCTGGAAGAAGAGGAATTTTTTTTTTTTTAATCATAACTGAATGTTCCTGTTCTTGTCCATTAGTAGCTTTCAAAATCCATATTGGGTTTGACCACATCATTTTCAGTAATCCTTTTTTTGTCAGCTTTTTGGAAGCTCCAGTTGGTGGTTATCTCTGAGTTTGGGGTAGTGGTATTTTATTATTAAACAATTTTTTCAAAAAAATTTTTTAAACTACTTTCGTTTCCAGACCAGATGAGGTAGTGCTAAAAATGGTATCTTCTCCAACAAGTAACGGCTTGACTAATTAGGTTGAGTCTTTAAAATATCTACTGTTTGTGTGTGTATACATTTTACTTTAATTGAGAAGTATTAATCAAAATTGTAATCGTCACCATTTGAGCCCCTGCCATTGAGCAGGCATTGTGAGGTAGGAGTGAGCATCATTTTACAGGAGGGAAAACAAAGCCAAGAGACGGCACGACTCTGGTACAGCTGTTGTGCATAAGTTGTGATCTTTCAATCCGCCTACCATTTTCTTAACAGTGGAAAAGGAATTCTCAGCTATCCTATGGGGTTGTGCTAAATGAGATACTGTATGTGAAGAGGAATAAGTAAACTATAACAGCCTCCCTACCGCAGCACATTTTAACATAAGCACTTGTGGACTCTGAAAGCAGTGTGGTGAAGTGGTAAGTTGAAGCGCCTTGGGAGTCTGGCAGGCCTGCGTGTAAATAGTGAACCTAGCGCCTGTCCTCTCTGAGCCTGGTTTCCACATGTGTAAAATCAGGATAATACTGTCTGTCTTATATTCAATGAAATGTACATGCTAATTGCAGTGGGTGCTGAGTAAAGGTTGGCATCCACTCCTTTCCCTTGCAGACAAGTACTTGGAATAATAGGATTGAGTAAGTCAGCAGTTGTCCTCAGGGGGAAAAGGCTTAAAGTACTTTTTGTACTTATCAATAATTCTTCTAGCCTTTTTGCCTTCCCACCCCAAGCCCCAGCACGTGCAATGAATATTCTAGGGCCTGTGATTGTCTTGTCCAAGGGAATTGAAAAAATCATAAGCCAGAAAGGACAGGTCTTTGATAGAAAGTTGGAAATGGATGTAGCTGGTTTGTTTCCCTTTGCCCATTTTGTGGCCTTCTTCCTTTTTTTTTTTTTCTTTTAATTAATTTTGTTGGACAGGGAAAAGAAAAGATACAGAATTCGGGGGGTTCTAGCTGGAGGGGGACCCTGGAAGAGCCTATAGTGTAGGGCAGCTAGAGGGAGGAGTGGGCTGGCTGACTGTCAAAGCTAGAGTTTGGTGTGGGGGAAATTTCTGTTAGATGCAGGATTTGGCTAAATATGGGACCAATTTCCATCTAGTCCTTTAAGACTGTCTTTTGGGACTTTGAAGTTTTTGTGCTCCAGGCAGATTTTGACTGGTTGTGGTGGCATCACAAATGAGTTTCCACAGTAAATTGTATGCTGAAAGGAAATTAAATTCCAAGAGGGTGTTTGTTGTGACTGATGCCAGAATTTCTCTGAGAATTTTATTAACATTCAGTCTATGAAAGTACTTCTTAGTTCTCTGAAGATAATAATTAGGAAATAGTTTTTAAAAAGTAGAAGTGTTGTCTTTGTGAGCTTTTGAAATGTCATCTTCCTAAATCTTTGGAGCAAATGAGGCTCAAAACAACATAGAGGCTTATATTTTAAAAGCATTTCTTCCTAAATGTAATATTTTCCTTCTCTTCCTGTTCATTCCCTCCTCCCACATTATTTTGGTAATGAGTTAATTTTGGTTTCTTTCACATTGTGGTGGCCTAATTTTTAAGTTTATGACCCTTCATTTTTAGATCTTGCACGTATTTTTTTTTTCCCTTGAGTCAATTCTCATTCATTATGAAGAGCTGGTATAGCAAGGTGGGAAAGAGAGAGGACCCTGGAGCTAGGTTGGTGAGATCTAGGCTCTTTAGAACTTGGATTCAGTTCTCACAGTAGTTCTGGGAGGCTGATCATGCTATCCCCAACACACAGATGTGAAAATGGGTGCAGAAACACATGTGTGTTCACATAGCCAGCAAGTGGTTAATCTAAGTGTCACTGCAATGATCTCTAGGACTCCAAAGCCAATGCTTCCAGCTGGAAAGGCAGGCAGGGGCCTTACATGCTGTGCCAGGGTTGGAACTTAGTCCTATAGGCAGAGAAGGTCAGGTCTGTATTCTAGAAAGGTAGCTCGGTGGCTGTCTATAGTTTCGAAGTGAAGCAAGTAGAAATTAGGAGTAGAGAAACTAGTTCATTGAAGTAATTGTCTTGAGAGATGATGAGGGCTTGAACGGAAGACATTAAGATAGTGGCAGTGGTGGCAGAGAAGAGGGGACTTGTTGGAATCCATAGAGCTTAGTGCCTTTGGATATTAGAATTGCGTCATCCCTTCCCGTTTCAGGTCTGATGCCCCAGGGATGGGTGTTGGAGATGCTGACTATGTGCAGGCTAAAAGCAATCTCTGCGGAAACCAGAAGTGCCGCCTTTGGTCTCTGCTAACAGCTAGAGAAAGGTGGCTGAGCAGAGTCCGAAAGGGCCTTCCCTTCCCTGTGCCACCCCAGTCTTATCATTGCTAACTTTCCAGGAGCGTCGCAGAGGATGGAAGTTGGATTCCTCAGACTGCATTTTGGGAAGTACTAGTTTGAGCAGTCAAGGTTAGAAGTGTGGAAGGGAAGACACCTTCCTTGGGTATTGTCTGCACATCCCTCTTCCCTGGTGGCACAGGGGACCCACCGGGGTTTGGTCCTCAGTTCTGGCTGTTCCATAAAAGTTGATCTGCCCTAGATGGGGTTAACTTGTGGTCACCAAACTTGCAGGGCTTGACTGGGAAGCAGGAGTGGCAGTGAACATAATGGCCAACCCTGAGAGGGGTGGAGGTCAGCCTCCTCAGACGGGTGCAGTCTCTGCGGGGCACCAAGCCATGCTCAGGGAAGCGGGCATCACAGCCCAGGGAGATGGTTGGCTGGGGTCTGCATGTTCTGTCATCAGTAGGGAACACTGTTGCCACATCAGGAATATACTGGTTTTCTGTCCTCTCCCCTAGTCAGTGCCAGACATGGTAATAAACTTGCTTTTGGGCTTCTGTTTTTCCAAATTGTGCAATATCCCTGCCCTTCTGAGAGTTTGTGCTGGCTTTGGTCCGGCCGGAGGTCAGGTGGTCAGATTCTGGCTTTATTTGGGCTGTGTTCTCGCTGCGAGGAGGAAGCCAGGTTACCTCTGTTGGACCTGCCTGCTCCCAGCATCTCCAGCCACAAGCTGTCTCTGCCGGTGAGTCACCCGTGCAAGAGTCTGCTCACCCACTTTCGTCTTGATGTTTACACCTTTCCCTCAAAGAGGGAACCTCTTCTTTTCGTTTTGAGGGCACTTCTCGGCAGTCCCCTAAAGTGTCCAGTTAGTTTCTTTTGTGGGGCAGGAGCCCGTGCCAGACAGGTACATGTTTTAATGGGAGAAGAGCATTTCTGCCTGTGGATATGAGCTGGCATGCCTGCCTCTTTAACATTATGTCCTGAGCAAAGCCCTTATCTTGTTGTTCTTTTTGCTTCATGTTTAGGTGCGTGTTTGGGTGTGTTTGCTTTAATTATTACTGGGAAGCAAAAAAGATATTTATCAAATGTTTAAATCTATAGCAGTGTCCCTGCTTAGGGAAGCAGAAAGAATAAGTATATATTTAGCCAGGATATCATTGATTTATTACTCTTTTTTCCATTTTGTTGCTGTTTTGTTGGCAGAACCATCTGATTTGTATACTGGTTCAGTTTGGATTTCAGTAGTGAGCGTGAAAAGATTCCTGGGCTGTTTGCCGAAGTGGAGGGACTCGAATGAGTGGGCTTCAGGGCTGCCAGTCTTGGCTGTCTCTGCAATCCCAGGAGCCTGGCACATGGTGCCTTTGTTAGGAAGGTGGAGTTTGGCCAGGCCGTTTCTTTGGCTTTGCCTGGGAGCAGCTCTGTTGGTGACAGTGGAGGCCTCCCTCTCCCGTGGGAAAGGGAATTCTCTCCTGATTCTGGTTTTGGCTTATTTCTCATCCTATGGGGATGAGAGGGAGGAAAGCCCCAGAACTAGTGAGTTTTGGTGATGGGCAGGTTCAGGATAGGACTGGTTTGCAGCTTCCACAGAGCTTTTACAGACGTTTTCTTACATCCCACATTTTCCTTCTTCCCTGTTAGTCCCAATTCAGTCTGTCATCAGTACCGCAGAAATTGGTTTGAACTTTGTCAGTCTTGGGAAGACCTGGGAGTGCAGCATGGAAACCTGTTCAGATTGGTGCAGCAATTTCACATCAGCATAAGTAGCTTGTTTTCGTGGTGGTGGTTTTTTAATCAGTTTAGTTGCTTTTTCTCTGAAATCATATAGGTAATATGCAAATGTATTCTCCTGCAGCCTGCCCTCCCATTTAAATAGTGCAGAAGGACACAGCAGACGTGTCACATTCCCCTTCACCCAGCACCCCTCCCCAGGTGCCACCTTCTCCAGGTCCTCAGAGATAACCAGTGTTAGCAGTTGGATCTGTGTCCTGAAACTGTCACCCTGTATACACAAATATCCTATGGTTTTCCTTCTTTTAGAAGCATGAATCTGATTGCATCATACTGCTTTTTTCACATAGTATATCTTCGAGAGCTTTTCATGCATGTGGCTCTTCTCTGTTCTTTTCATTTGCCTTTTATTTGCCTGCAAAATATTTTCTAATATAGGTATGCCATAATTTATGAATTGGTCCCCTACTGATGAACATGTAAACTCATTAGTTTTGCTGTTATATCTTCATTCATACATATTAGTATGCACATGTTTTTCTAGGAGTGGAATTGGCATGTCAAATGTTAAATTCATTTAAAATGTTACAGCAGTACCCATACTATGCTCTCAAGAGATGTGCTAGTTCCTGTTACCAGTGGTGTATGGGCTGCCATTCTCCTGGGTGAAAGAGATGGATCGTTGTTTAGTAGGCATTTCCTTTATTATTGGCTTCTTGATTCTTAGTGCTGAGATCGTAGACATTCAGAGTGGTGGGTCCGTAGTAACTATAGAAGATGAGGGAACCAAACCCTCAAGGACCATGGCTGAGCTCAGGGTGCTGTGAGCATCATGCCACCAGTGGTGGCATCATGGGACCTGGAAGCAAGAGCTCCTGGTTTCACACTCCTTGTTTCTCCCAGATGCTAGGTGTGGTAATAGGACATTTTAATCTTGGTATAACTTGCTGGAGTATTTCTCCACATCTTTCATCTGAGGAACCAAGGGTCCGTAAGTATTAAGATCAGTCTGTCCTGCGCTGCTGAGGCATGGATTGGAGACTGGGAGGCGGCACTGGGAAGATACTTAAAGATTGTGTGCTGGAAAATCAGACACTGTTGCTTCTGGAAAAGCCTCCAGGAATATGGTAAAGCAGATCTTTTCTTCTAGTTGCCTGTGATTGTTCCCCATCTCCTGGCTTGCTATGGGAATATTGTGGTTCTTTGACCCTTAGCAGGATGCTTTGGGGAGAAGCGATGATTTCTTAGAAAGGTGTTTGAGGGGCGTGACACAATAGGCTGGTAGAGAAGGCATCTGATGGCCTCCATGAATAGGCTGATTCCGGGGCCCTCCCTGCAGGCTGGGCTGCCCAGTGGACACAGTGGGCTTCAGGAAGCCCTGGCTGATTGGACCACAGAGTCCTTTACCTATTGCCCAATGGGGTAGAGAGCAGGCATGCTGGAGGGGGAGCCCTTGGGAGACAAAGGGACTGCAGAGTTGAGCCACACTGGACCCAGCTCCCATTCAGCACCTTATGGGTATCTATATATACATATATACATATATGTTTATATATACGTGTGTGTGTGTATATATATATACATTTTTTTTTTTTTCTAAGAATGAGTCTCGTTCTGTCGCCCAGGCTGGAGTGCAGTGCCACGATCTTAGCTCACTGTAATTGCTGCCTCCCAGGTTCAAGCAGTTCTTCTGCCTCAGCCTCCCTAGTAGCTGGGATTACAGGTGTGCACCACCACTCCTGGCTAATTTTTGTATTTTTAGTAGAGATGGGGTTTCACTATGTTTGTTGGCCAGGCTGGTCTTGAACCCTTGACCTCAAGTGATCTGCCCACCTTGGCCTCCGAAAGTGTTGGGATTACAGGCATGAGCCACGGCACCTGGCTAATAACTGTTTTAAAATGAGTGACTGCATATTACATTTGCATATTACATAAGTAGACATAATCTGGTAACATTAAAGAGAAGAGGTCCGGAGATTAGCAGCTGTCTAGGGCAGATGAGAGTGGGGCTATGGGAATTAAAAGGGATGAAGGTGGGAGACTTGGGTGGAGGCCGTAGGTGGGGCAGGAGAGTTGAGTTGGGATGTTCTCTTCCAACACCGTTGCTCCTGCAGAAACCCCTCCTTTGTGCACACCAGAGCCCCACACGCAGAGGCCTTCTCTCTTTTTTTTAGAAAGACAGATGGCTAGGGGATTGCTAGTGCAACCTCTGCCCTTTATTTCAAGGTGGGTGAGTGAGGCCCTCAAAGCCCAAGCGTCTGTCTCAAGCTACACAGCTGGCCAGGACGGAGCACAAGTAGGCCCAGCGCTCTGTGCTCTGGGGAGTTGAGATTTCTTTCCCTTCTTCCCTGCACTGCCATGCGTTGCTCATAGCCAGACGCAGGAGAGACATGGTGTTAGGCACTTCCTGCCGTTTACTCCTCCCAAGGTTCTTGTGAGATGAGGTCAAGATATGCATGTTCTTCTATTCCAACAGTGCCAGCCACAGATTGATGTCTGCTGGTTTCATTCCCCTGGTCACCTGTAATCAAGGGGAGGACCAAGACTGGATCCTGCCTGCTCTTTCCCACCACACCATGTATGTCGTTAGTTTTTCCTGCGTGGAGCAGCTCTCTTGGGGACTGGTGTGGCACTCAGTATTATTTATCAAATAAATGAGCAAGATCCAATTCAGTCTTTCCCTGGCTCTCGTGTCTCTGAAGTGAGAACATTTGCCTCTCCGTTTGGCCTTCTGGGATTAGTATAGCAACCCTGCCTGCCTTTAAGCTTATCCTCCTTCACTCAGAATTCATTCAGAAAATACACTGTTTTAGGTGTTGGGGGTTTTGCACCAAACAAAAGGAGCCAAAATCCTGTTCTTGTGGGGCCTGTTTTCTAGTGAGGATGGCAGACAGTAGTGATTAAAATACATATGTTTATTAGGTTCCCAGGGCTGCTGTAACAAAGTGCCAGAAACTGAGTGGCTTAAACAGCAGTATGTTTACCATGGTTCTGGGGGCTCTGAGGGGAGTCTGTTCCATGCCTCCCTTCCAGCTTCTGGTGATTGGTTGCTGGCCTTCCTTGGTGTTCTTGGCTTTTGGAAGCATAGCTTCAGTCTCTGCCTCTGCTGTCCCATGGCGTTCCCCTGTGTCTGTGTATGAGTCAGGGTGCTCCAGAGAGACAGAACCAATAGGACATAGATAGGTAGGTGAGAGGGGATTAGAGCAATTGGCTCACATGATTTTGGAGGCTGAGAAGTCCTGTGACAGGCCGTCTGCAGGCTGGAGAATGAGGAAGGCTGGCAGTGGGACTCCATCCAAGTCCAAAAGCCTCAGAACTAGGAAAGCTGATGGTGTAAGTCTCAGTTTGAGGCTGAAGACCTGAGAACCTGGGGGTTTGGGGGCAGGATGTGCTGGTGCAAGTCTTTCTTAGTTGACTGATTAAAATGCCAGTCTCTTCTGGAAACACCCAAATGATATAGTACTTTACTAGCTATCTGGATATCTTTTAGTCCAGTCAAGTTGACATCTAAAATTAACCATTACGGTTTGTGTCTCTGTTTTCTTATAAGGATGCTAGTCATTGGATTAGGGCGCACTCTATTTTAGTATGACTGTGTGAACTCTGACTATCTGAAGACAGGTCTCAGTCAGTTTAGGAAGTTTATTTTGACAAAGTTAAGGACATGCGCTTGTGACACAGCCTTAGAATGTCCTGATGACATGTGCCCAAGGGGGTTTGAGCATAGCTTGGTTTTACACATTTTAGGCAGACATGAGACAATCAGTGTATGTAAGATGAACATTGGTTTGGTCCGGAAAGGTGGTACAACTCGAAATGGGGAGGGGGCTTCCAGCTTATAGGTAGATAAGAGACAAATGGTTGCATTGAGTTTCTGATTAGTCTCTCCAAAGGAAGCAAGCAGATAGGCATTTATCTCAGTGAGCAGAGGGATGACTTTGAATAGAAAGGGAGGCAGGTTTGCCTTAAGCAGTTCCCAGCTTGACTTTTCCCTTTAGCTTAGTGATTTGGGGGCCCCAAGATTTATTTTCCTTTCACAACTGCCTTTTTTTTTAAACTGTGGCAAAAAACCCATAAAATTTACCATCTTAACCATTTTTAAGTGTACAATATATTAGTGTTACCTGTCTGCACATTACTGTTCATCAGTATGACCTCAATTGTGTTAGAGTTCTCCAGAGAAACAGAATCAGTAGAGTCATGTGTATGTATATAAAGAGATTCATTGTAAGGTGTTGGCTCACGTGGTTATGAAGGTTAAGAAGTCCTAAGAGCGGCAGTCTGCAAGCTTGAGACTGGTGAGAGCCAATGGTGTAAGTTCCAATCCAAGTACTGAGGCCTTGAGACCCAGGAGAGCCAGTGGTGTCAGTTCCAATCCAGGTACTGAGACCTTGAGTCCCAGGAGAGCCAATGGTGTAAGTTCTAGTCCAAAAGCCCGCAGGCTTGAGACCCAAGAACAGCCAGTTTCTCAGTTCAGGTCAGTCCGAAGGCAGAAAAGACTGATGTCCCAGCTCAAGCGTACATACACTGCAAGCGGAGTTCCCTCTTACTCAGGCTGTTTGTTCTGTTCAGGTCTTCATTTGATTGGATGAAGTCCACCCAGATGAGGGAAGGCATTCTGCTTTATTCAGTCTGCCCATTCAAATGTTAATCGTATCCAAAAAACACCCTCACAGACATACCAGGAATAATCTTTGGCCAAAAGTCTGGGCACCCGTGGCCCAGTCAAGTTGACACATGAAATTAACCATCACACTCATCCTGAAAGATTGTATCTGCAAAGACCCTATTTCTAAATAAGCTCATATTCTGAGGTTCCAGGTGGACAAGAGTTTTTTGGGACTCCATTCTGCCCAGGTGGTATGTGAGTTATTGGTGACTGCTGAAAAGCTGGAAGAGTCCTGCAGCAGAGGGGAAGGTGAGGTGGTCAAGGAGGGCCTTGCTGAGAAGGAATGTGTGCGTGCACTTGGGGCTGGAGAAGGGGGAGAGAGGGAGGAGCTGCTGTGTGGAGGAAGAGGATCCTGTATGAAAGGGACAGCACAGGCAGAGGCCCTGAAGTGTAGGGACAGTGCAGTTTGAGTCCATTGTGTCAGGGGAGGAAAGGGAGAGGTTGGGAGTAAATAAAAGGATGAGGATCAAGAGGTCCTTCTTTGCATGGACTGTGGCCTTTGCTCTAATAAGATGGGAGCCACTGTTGTGCCTGTGAGCATGAATGAAAGCAGGTAGTGTGGGCCGGCTCATTGAGGACTTTTCCAAGTTCAGATGGATGTAGCTGAGCTGTGTGTGTGCCTAGATATTTTGCAGCAACTGTTTCTAGGCAGGTTTTTAAAAAATGTTAGTGCTGTACTGACCCTTGATCCACCACCATTCCCTTTCTGTATGCTTTTCACCTACCCACCCACACATAAACCACAAACACGCAGAAGAGAGAGCAAACAGACAAGACTGTGGTGGCAGGAATTGCTAGGAAACTGTGTGCATAGCTGCCCTGCTGTGAGCTGCAGGGCCTCACACGTGTGAACTGGTGGGCTCTTCCCCCAACGACCTCTTAAGCTCTGGGCCTGCCTGGTGAACGCCGTGCCTGCCATTCAGGTGGTCTTTAACCTGGGTAGATTTAGAAAATGCTGAGGTCAGTGTGCAAGCTATGTGGATTCTTCTGTGCTTCCAGGATTCTTCTGTGTATAAAATCACTATGCTGTGAAAAGAGTTGAGTCAGCTCCCCAGGTCAGCAGGCCACATTTGGCCTTGAAAATGTAGGACAGGGAGGAACATCCAAGAGGACCTTTGGAGACAGTGAGTAGATGGCTGTGTGGTCTTGGTACGTGGGCCCAGGGCCCTCTGCTGCCAGCCTTGTTACTGGCCTACAAAGTGTTCACACATTGTTGTTCTTGTCATAAAAACACTTCAGCCTGCAATCTGAGTACTGGTCATTAAAAAGAAGGAACTCCAAGCAGAGGCTGACCCTCAGTGGGCCTGGCCTGCTGGTCTGTGGCCTGTTCCGGTTCAGTTTGCCCAGTTACTGGGGGAATCACTACTTCAGATTCCTTGGCCTTGGAGTTGAAGGGAAATATCCTTATCTGGTTGACATTTAATTTCTTCTTCGCCTCCAAAGGAAGGGTCCTGGCCCTTGTTTAATGAGGGCTCTGGGGGTAGTGGGCTATGCGAGGGCCTGATTTCAGCCTCTCTCTCTTGCCTCCACTTACCAAGATAGTGCCAGAAACAGCCTGCTTGGGGAGGTTATCTGGGAGGCCGATGTCACTGTGACCCCTCTGGGGAGCATCGCTTTCGAAGATAATTATGTGTAAGTGGAGATGGAAATAGAATTCTCCAGTGCCAGGAGCAGCTGCTCTTCTGTAGTATTTCAGGAGTTGCCTTTGGGGCCCCTCCTTCCTCTCAAACAAAACACACCCATCCAAAATGAAAGTTGTGAAGCCGATTCCTAGCTAGAAAAGTGAGTGTTACAAATGTGTTTTGTGAGTGTGTAATTCCAGAGTTATTTTTAGGGTGCTTCCCTTAGCACATCAAAAGAGCTTCCTTAGAGGAACTGCCTTTTAAATTGCACAGCTTTCTCTGCCAGAGTGCTACAGGAAATTTTGACTCAGGTAGCGTTCCTTCAGAATCTGTGGAGGCAGGCTTTGCTTCCTTGTTATCGTTAGAACAGAGAGGCCTTGCCCAAGAGTGGGAGCCAGATAGGGCTCCAGGTGTTCCCTTCCCATAAGACAACCTCCTTGTCCTATGCCCGGGGGTGGCTTTTGTCTCCGCTGACATGCCCCCAGCATCTAGTAAATACGTACTTGTTGATGGACAGAATGTGTTGGATGTGGGCTCTGACATCTTTGCTGGGTTCTGAGTAGGCAGCATGCAGTGATTTCACTTAGAACCTTGAGAAGTTGGTCTTCTGGTATCCAGATTGGTACTGGAACATTAAGTTCTGACTTCATCACTGCTGTCTTGGATAAATTACTTGCTTCCCTGGGCCTCAGTTGTCTCATCTTTAACCTGGAGGGTTGGATGAAATGATTGGCATGAGGGTCTCCCTTCACCTCTCCACCCACTCCGGGCAGCCCCTTGCACCTGTCTCTCTGGTCACAGTGGGAGCTCCTGGAGGGTAGAGCCGGTCTAGGCACAGGGAACGTGAACTTTTTGTCTCAGCCAGCCTGATAAACACAGGGCTTCCCCAGAACTCAACATGCTTCAGCCCTGGTGCTCCCTGATGACCCGTCTGGCCAGACCCCCAGAGTTCTTGCTTTCTGGGTCAACTTGGAGGCAGAGACGAGGAGCAGGTGGTGGAGGATTTGGCTAAATCTCCGTTCTGGCTCTGGAGGCGGGTGTCTCCAGTTGCTCAACCTGATCTCCTTGTTCTTTTCTCAAGTTTCACACAACTTTTTATCCTTTCCTTGAACAAAGGCTTTTTATTTCTGGGTGATGTTGTGAGAAGTCTTTGTATTTATAAGTAAGGCAGAAAAGAATGGATCATAACTACAAAATTTTACATCAGTTACATTCCAGATTTGTTGAGAAATATCTATGTGTAGGAAAAAGACCATAAAGTACTTTATTTTAGTGGTCATCTCTGGATTTTCATATTATAGGAGAGTTTTTAAGCATTTTGTTTACATTGAGCATGTACTGTCTTTATAACTATTAAAATTATGATTAATAAACAGCTATTTGTTAGGATTTAGTATGTGCCAGACAATGTAAGAACTTGCCATTACAGTATCTTACTTAATTCTCACTGTGAACTTATGACATTCCTATTTTAAAAAAACAAAATATCCTGGGTGTGGTGACTTGTACCTATAGGCCCAGCTACTCAGGAGTCTGAGTTGGGAAGATCACCTGAACCCAGGAGTTTGAGACCAGTCTGGGCTGTATAGCAAAACCCACCCTGTTTCTTAAAAGCAAACAAATATTAACCTAATTTTTGTTATTGTAAAATATACATAAAACTTGCTTTTTTAGGCTGATTGTGGTGTTTTATGCCTATAATCCCAGCCCTTTGGAAGACTGAGGCAGGAGGATCACTTGAGCCTAGGATTTGGAGACCAGCCTGGACAACATACTGAGACCCCTTCTCTACAAAAATTTTTTTTAAAAATTAGCTATGCGTGGTGGTGTGTGCCTGTAGTCCCAGCTGCTTAGAGGTTGAGTTGGGAAAACTGCTTGAGCCCAAGAGGCTGAGGTTGCAGTGAGCTGTGATCATGTCACTGCACTCCAGCCTGGGAGACAATGAGACCATGTCTCAAGAAAAAAAATTGCCTTATTAACCATTTTTAAGTGTACAGTTTTGTGGTCTTAACCACATCTCCTGAGAGATCTTTTCTTTGGAACCCCTTATGTGATAAATGAGGACGCTGAGACTTACAGAAACAAAGCTACTTGCCCAAAGTCATAGAGCTAGTCAGCTTCAGAGACGGGATTTGAACCCAGAACTGGCATACTCAGAAAGGTCCCAGGTTCTGGCATCTGTGGTATATAATAGTTGGAGTCCATGATCACTTTCCTGCCTCTGCCCACCATTTGACTGTAGAAAGCCATTTGCTAGTATATGGCCCTTTTTTGAAACTCTAGGGGTTGGATTGTGTGTGTTTGCCAGTGAGGTGGTGGTCAGCCGCACTTAGGGTGTGTGGCTGATGCAGGTGCTGCCTGTTGGCGGATGCCAAGGTTGTTTTGTGAGCTCTGGTGTCTCTTGAGAAGGTTGAAGAGTGGGCTGCTGTGCTGAGAGGGTTGTGTGTCGGAATTCTGACTCTAGAAGGTTCTCAGCAGTGCAGTGGAAAGGGCATTGGCCTAGAGCTCAGATATGTGGCCTTGTCAGGTCTGGGTTATTTTGGAGAATGCACATTGAACTTGGGAATTAGTCTGTACTTTAGTCCTGATTGTGCCATGGGGTAGACATACTTTGGCTTCAATTTCCTCATTTCTCAGTGAGGGATAAAAATGCCTGTTCTACCTGCCTCCCAGGATGGTGAGGATTAAATGTCATGATGTGGGGAAAACGTGCTGAGGAAACTACAGGGCTCTCAAGGAAGTTTCTCTGATGAGAATTTCCAGTGTACAATGGTACGTGAGAAGAGTGGGGCTGACCTCGGAGATGTGAGGAGGTTGGATGCGGATGTGAAGAGCGGCAGGTTTGCTTTATTTCGTGTGTTTTTTTGGTTTGTTTTTTGTTTTGGCACCAGCTTGTTTCCTCCACCATTGCTTTGCTGGTGAAGTATAATGTTCCACTGTCTACCTAGTATTTTTCTGTCTGGTGCTGAATGCTCTAGGATTTCACTGGAATTTGTCCCTGCTAAATTCCTTGGATTCACTCTCCCCAAAACTCTCATCTCCTTGGTGAAATGAGTTGTAATTTAGGAGATCATTCTGTAACTCTGCGGTGGTTGAAAGTACACAGCAACTTTCCCTGGTCTTGTCTGTCTTCCTAGTTTTTTGTTTTTTTTTTTTTTGCAAATGTTTGTCTGTTTCTGGTCTCTAATCTTGAGCAGCCAAGCATGTGAGTGGGCTGGAACCCAGTGGTCTGCCCCTGGGGACAGGAGGGGTCCCCCTTGGGTGGTGCTTGCTCCTTATTGGACCATTTCTGTGTTTGATGCTTTGTAGAACATGAAGGTGCAGTAGGCCTTGTTTTATGGGAAGGTATGTATACTCAGACCAATGTGAGTGTTAGGGATAGACAGCTTGAGAAGCCCCTGTCGTGAGAGGTGCAGCCCTCACCCCAAGTGGATGAAGATGGACTATTGGGGATAGTCAGAGAGGATAAACTGTCGGCGGGACTTCTGTGACTTTTTGCTTTTTTACAACTGTTTGAATCAGCTCTTTCCAGGCTGGGGTTTCTGTCCAGCTATCCTGAGATAATTTCTTGAGTCATCACTGTTGCAGTGCACGTTTCATCTGACAGGAAAGCGGGGGCCCATGCAGGGCTCTGCTGAAGTCAGCGGCCCTGTCTTGTTTTTTGGCTTTGAGAATGGTACTCGAAGACTAAGTAGGTCACAGATATCTATTTTGAACTGAGTATGGCTGGGCTGCATGGACATTTAATTTCCGGATCCAATCCTGTTGGATGCATTTGCCCAGGAGGTTGGCAGCAAGCACTCTCTGGTTGGTCGTAGGGTGTATTTATAAAGTGGGAAGAGTCTGGAGGTAACGAGATACTGCAGTTCTCTATTCCTGCAGCAGAGCCAGGAGTGGGTGGGCTTCAAAACCCTTTAGGAATGGGGGAAATGGAGTTTTTCCACCTCACTTCCTTAAATTTTCTGAAAATTGCTGATCCTCACTAACTTTATGAAACTTTTTTCTTTCAAGGAATCAAATTTAATTTTTACCCAATATTAGCTGGCCTCTGCTTCAAGTTGGATAATAGCTTCAGTTGCTGTGTGCCTTGCCTTTTATGCAGATTATCTCATTGAATCCTCACAACAAGCTCAGAAAGTGGTTATTATTTTCTCCATTTTACAGAGGAAAAAACCTGAGAATCAGTGGTGCAGTAATTTGCGGACAGACCCAGTTGTGTAAGTAGCAGGGCTTGAGATTCAAACGTAAGATCTTCTGATCAGAGTGTGGTCCTTTTGCTCCATAGCACAGTGGTCTCAGGAACCCTGGGAGAAGGTGTTCTGGCCAGCTGGGAGTGGCAGCGCAGTAGTGGCTCCTTGGCCCATTGTGAGTTGAGTGCAACCTTCCTCTGAGTGGAGGCCAGCTGTGGGTGTTGGGGATGTGGGCCGCCCCGCCCAGGGAAGCAGCTGTCTTTGTGGAACTGGAGTTATGTTTTATGATGTCATTCTGATGTGACTGGATCGCAGAATTCTGAGTTTTTACCCTTTGTTGGATTTTTTTCCTGTTTCATTATTTTTCTACTATTTTTCTGTGGGTCCTTTCCCAAGACCTTGGATGAGCGCAGTGAGCAGGCGAGATCTGTGAGTTAACATAGGTGGTGACCGCATCGGATGCACCCCCTCCTCTGTGTGCACCAGCTATGGATCCACCATTCCTCATCTTCAGTACTCGGCGCCTTCCCTGCATTTTGGAGGACTAAACACACTTTTGTAATGGGGAGTGTGTGTGTTGCCTTTCTCTTCAGTTTGTCCCCATAAGCTACTTCCAGGGGCCTGGCAGTAATGCTGCTGCTCCAGGTCATTTGTGTTTGAGTGTCAAGAGTTTTCAGGACTTTGCCCAGAAAGTCTTGTCCAGTGCTCCCAGGGAGTCATCATCATCTCCATTTTACAGATGGGGATTCTTAAGGGAAGTCAGTCTTAGGTAGCATACTTCTGTAGCATAGCTTCCCCTGTAAGTTTCATAAAACACAGCCGAGGAGGTGTCTGTTTAAAATCAGGTTGTATTCTGAAAGTGAAAGAATGCCCTCTTCAAATGCCCTGGGGCTCGCCTACACAGTGGGGTTCTCTTCTCCGTCAGGAATGTGTGGGCCCATCCTAGCTTCCCTCCCGGCGGCCATTTCCTGGCTTTGTGAGCCTGAGCTGGTTACTGAACCTTTCTGAGTCTGTGTCCTATAATTTGGTGATGATAGTACAATCTAAAAGAGACTGTGGTAAGATATATATGAGATAGTGTATGCGAGATCACCCAGGGCTCAATGTGTTGTAATTGCTTGTCTTTATTTTTCAACTAGGATGGCTTAAAGAAAGCACAGATCTCGCTACAGAGGCTGAGGCCTGAGGAACTCCCCTCCCCTGAAGGGCATTAGTAACTGATCTTCCCTGCACACTTCCTCCCCCAGAACAAGAGGGAGAGGATGAAGCTTAAAAACCCTACTTCAGCTAGAATCTTTCCAAGATTTTCCCATTCTGTTTGGTTTTGGAACGGGGTGCTGATATTTGCTTCATTTACTGGAAACCAAAACTAAGGAAGTCCATGTTAACCACACAGCCTTTGAGAAATGCCCAGTATTTTTAAAAATGAAAAAAATGCCAAAACATGATTTTAGAAAGCGGGGTATTTTAAATGTACATATTGGACATGTCAGCACTTGTAGCACACACACTTTCACTGATTATATAATTATCTTGAAAAGACTTTTAAAAAATCTAAATTTGAGGTTTTCTGGTCTCATCTCTTGCGGGGTCTTGCTCTGTCACCCAGGCTGGAGTGCACTGCCATGACCTCAGCTCACTGCAACCTCTGCCTCCCAGGCTCAAGCGATTCTCCTGTCTCTGCCTCCCGAATAGCTGGGACTACAGGCATGTGCCACCGTGTCCAGCTAATTTTTTATATTCTTGGTAGAGATGGGGTTTTGCCATGTTGCCCAGACTGGTCTTGAACTCCTGAGCTCAAGCGTTCCACCTATCTTGGCCTCCCAGAGTGCTGGGATTGTAGGCGTGAGCCACTATGCCCGGTGTGGTCTCACCTCTTTTTTTTTTTTTTAATTTTTTATTTATTTTTTATTATTATTATACTTTAAGTTCTAGGGTACATGTGCATAACGTGCAGGTTTGTTACATATGTATACTTGTGCCATGCTGCTGTGCTGCACCCATCAACTCGTCAGCACCCATCAATTCGTCATTTACATCAGGTATAACTCTCAATGCAATCCCTCCCCCCTTCCCCCTCCCCATGGTAGGCCCCGGTGTGTGATGTTCCCCTTCCCGAGTCCAAGTGATCTCATTGTTCAGTTCCCACCTATGAGTGAGAACATGCGGTGTTTGGTTTTCTGTTCTTGTGATAGTTTGCTAAGAATGATGGTTTCCAGCCGCATCTATGTCCCTACAAAGAACACAAACTCATCCTTTTTTATGGCTGCATAGTATTCCATGGTGTATATGTGCCACATTTTCTTAATCCAGTCTGTCAATGATGGACATTTGGGTTGATTCCAAGTCTTTGCTATTGTGAATAGTGCCGCAATAAACATACATGTGCATGTGTCTTTATAGCAGCATGATTTATAATCCTTTGGGTATATACCCAGTAATGGGATGGCTGGGTCATATGGTACATCTAGCTCTAGATCCTTGAGGAATCGCCATACTGTTTTCCATAATGGTTGAACTAGTTTACAATCCCACCAACAGTGTAAAAGTGTTCCTATTTCTCCACATCCTCTCCAGCACCTGTTGTTTCCTGACTTTTTAATGATCGCCATTCTAACTGGTGTGAGATGGTATCTCATTGTGGTTTTGATTTGCATTTCTCTGATGGCCAGTGATGATAAGCATTTTTTCATGTGTCTGTTGGCTGTATGAATGTCTTCTTTTGAGAAATGTCTGTTCATATCCTTTGCCCACTTTTTGATGGGGTTGTTTGTTTTTTTCTTGTAAATTTGTTTGAGTTCTTTGTAGGTTCTGGATATTAGCCCTTTGTCAGATGAGTAGATTGCAAAAATTTTCTCCCATTCTGTAGATTGCCTGTTCACTCTGATGGTAGTTTCTTTTGCTGTGCAGAAGCTCTTTAGTTTAATGAGATCCCATTTGTCAATTTTGGCTTTTGCTGCCGTTGCTTTTGGTGTTTTAGACATGAAGTCTTTGCCCATGCCTATGTCCTGAATGGTACTACCTAGGTTTTCCTCTAGGGTTTTTATGGTATTAGGTCTAACATTTAAGTCTCTAATCCATCTTGAATTAATTTTCGTATAAGGAGTAAGGAAAGGATCCAGTTTCAGCTTTCTACTTATGGCTAGCCAGTTTTCCCAGCACCATTTATTAAATAGGGAATCCTTTCCCCATTTCTTGTTTCTCTCAGGTTTGTCAAAGATCAGATGGCTGTAGATGTGTGGTATTATTTCTGAGGACTCTGTTCTGTTCCATTGGTCTATATCTCTGTTTTGGTACCAGTACCATGCTGTTTTGGTTACTGTAGCCTTGTAGTATAGTTTGAAGTCAGGTAGCGTGATGCCTCCAGCTTTGTTCTTTTGACTTAGGATTGTCTTGGAGATGCAGGCTCTTTTTTGGTTCCATATGAACTTTAAAGCAGTTTTTTCCAATTCTGTGAAGAAACTCATTGGTAGCTTGATGTGGATGGCATTGAATCTATAAATTACCTTGGGCAGTATGGCCATTTTCACGATATTGAGTCTTCCTATCCATGAGCATGGTATGTTCTTCCATTTGTTTGTGTCCTCTTTTATTTCACTGAGCAGTGGTTTGTAGTTCTCCTTGAAGAGGTCCTTTACATCCCTTGTAAGTTGGATTCCTAGGTATTTGATTCTCTTTGAAGCAATTGTGAATGGAAGTTCATTCCTGATTTGGCTCTCTGTTTGTCTGTTACTGGTGTATAAGAATGCTTGTGATTTTTGCACATTAATTTTGTATCCTGAGACTTTGCTGAAGTTGCTTATCAGCTTAAGGAGATTTTGGGCTGAGACAATGGGGTTTTCTAAATATACAATCATGTCATCTGCAAACAGGGACAATTTGACGACTTCTTTTCCTAACTGAATACCCTTGATTTCTTTCTCTTGCCTGATTGCCCTAGCCAGAACTTCCAACACTATGTTGAATAGGAGTGGTGAGAGAGGGCATCCCTGTCTTGTGCCAGTTTTCAAAGGGAATTTTTCCAGTTTTTGCCCATTCAGTATGATATTGGCTGTGGGTTTGTCATAAATAGCTCTTATTATTTTGAGGTACGTTCCATCAATACCGAATTTATTGAGCGTTTTTAGCATGAAGGGCTGTTGAATTTTGTCAAAAGCCTTTTCTGCATCTATTGAGATAATCATGTGGTTCTTGTCTTTGGTTCTGTTTATATGCTGGATTATGTTTATTGATTTGCGAATGTTGAACCAGCCTTGCATCCCAGGGATGAAGCCCACTTGATCATGGTGGATAAGCTTTTTGATGTGCTGCTGAATCCAGTTTGCCAGTATTTTATTGAGGATTTTTGCATCGATGTTCATCAGGGATATTGGTCTACAATTCTCTTTTTTTGTTGTGTCTCTGCCAGGCTTTGGTATCAGGATGATGTTGGCCTCATAAAATGAGTTAGGGAGGATTCCCTCTTTTTCTATTTATTGGAATAGTTTCAGAAGGAATGGTACCAGCTCCTCCTTGTACCTCTGGTAGAATTCAGCTGTGAATCCATCTGGTCCTGGACTTTTTTTGGTTGGTAGGCTATTAATTATTGCCTCAATTTCAGAGCCTGCTATTGGTCTATTCAGGGATTCAACTTCTTCCTGGTTTAGTCTTGGAAGAGTGTAAGTGTCCAGGAAATTATCCATTTCTTCTAGATTTTCTAGTTTATTTGCGTAGAGGTGTTTATAGTATTCTCTGATGGTAGTTTGTATTTCTGTGGGGTCGGTGGTGATATCCCCTTTATCATTTTTTATTGCGTCGATTTGATTCTTCTCTCTTTTCTTTTTTATTAGTCTTGCTAGCGGTCTGTCAATTTTGTTAATCTTTTCAAAAAACCAACTCCTGGATTCATTGATTTTTTGGAGGGTTTTTTGTGTCTCTATCTCCTTCAGTTCTGCTCTGATCTTAGTTATTTCTTGCCTTCTGCTAGCTTTTGAATGCGTTTGCTCTTGCTTCTCTAGTTCTTTTAATTGTGATGTTAGCGTGTCAATTTTAGATCTTTCCTGCTTTCTCTTGTGGGCATTTAGTGTTATAAATTTCCCTCTACACACTGCTTTAAATGTGTCCCAGAGATTCTGGTATGTTGTATGTTTGTTCTCTTTGGTTTCAAAGAGCATCTTTATTTCTGCCTTCATTTCGTTATGTACCCGGTAGTCATTCAGGAGCAGGTTGTTCAGTTTCCATGTAGTTGAGCGGTTTTGATTGAGTTTCTTAGTCCTGAGTTCTAGTTTGATTGCACTGTGGTCTGAGAGACAGTTTGTTATAATTTCTGTTCTTGTACATTTGCTGAGGAGTGCTTTACTTCCAATTATGTGGTCATTTTGGAATAAGTACGATGTGGTGCTGAGAAGAATGTATATTCTGTTGATTTGGGGTGGAGAGTTCTATAGATGTCTATTAGGTCTGCTTGCTGCAGAGCTGAGTTCAATTCCTGGATATCCTTGTTAACTTTCTGTCTCGTTGATCTGTCTAATGTTGACAGTGGAGTGTTGAAGTCTCCCATTATTATTGTATGGGAGTCTAAGTCTCTTTGTAAGTCTCTAAGGACTTGCTTTATGAATCTGGGTGCTCCTGTATTGGGTGCATATATATTTAGGATAGTTAGCTCTTCCTGTTGAATTGATCCTTTTACCATTATGTAATGGCCTTCTTTGTCTCTTTTGATCTTTGATGGTTTAGAGTCTGTTTTATCAGCGACTAGTATTGCAACCCCTGCTTTTTTTTGTTCTCCATTTGCTTGGTAAATCTTCCTCCATCCCTTTATTTTGAGCCTATGTATGTCTCTGCATGTGAGATGGGTCTCCTGAATACAGCAGACTGATGGGTCTTGACTCTCTATCCAGTTTGCCAGTCTGTGTCTTTTAATTGGAGCATTTAGTCCATTTACATTTAAGGTTAATATTGTTATGTGTGAACTTGATCCTGCCATTATGATATTAACTGGTTATTTTGCTCGTTAGTTGATGCAGTTTCTTCCTAGCCTAAATGGTCTTTACATTTTGGCATGGTTTTGCAATGGCTGGTACTGGTTGTTCCTTTCCATGTTGAGTGCTTCCTTCAGGGTCTCTTGTAAGGCAGGCCTAGTGGTGACGAAATCTCTAAGCATTTGCTTATCTGTAAAGGATTTTATTTCTCCTTCACTTATGAAACTTAGTTTGGCTGGATATGAAATTCTGGGTTTAAAATTCTTTTCTTTAAGAATGTTGAATATTGGCCCCCACTCTCTTCTGGCTGGTAGAGTTTCTGCCGAGAGATCTGCTGTTAGTCTGATGGGCTTCCCTTTGTGAGTAACCCAACCTTTCTCTCTGGCTGCCCTTAAGATTTTTTCCTTCATTTCAACTTTGGTGAATCTGGCAATTATGTGTCTTGGAGTTGCTCTTCTCGAGGAGTATCTTTGTGGCGTTTTCTGTATTTCCTGAATTTGAATGTTGGCCTGCCCTACTAGGTTGGGGAAGTTCTCCTGGATGATATCCTGAAGAGTGTTTTCCAACTTGGTTCCATTTTCCCCCTCACTCTCAGTCACCCCAATCAGACGTAGATTTGGTTTTTTTACATAATCCCATACTTCTTGCAGGCTTTGTTCATTTCTTTTTCTTCTTTTTTCTTTTGGTGTCTCTTCTCGCTTCATTTTGTTCATTTGATCCTCAATCGTTGATACTCTTTCTTCCAGTTGATCGAGTCGGTTACTGAAGCTTGTGCATTTGTCACGTATTTCTCGTGTCATAGTTTTCATCTCTTTCATTTCGTTTATGACCTTCTCTGCATTAATTACTCTAGCCATCAATTCTTCCACTTTTTCTTCAAGATTTTTAGTTTCTTTGCGCTGGGTACATAATTCCTCCTTTAGCTCTGAGAAGTTTGATGGACTGAAGCCATCTTCTCATCTCGTCAAAGTCATTCTCCGTCAAGCTTTGATCCGTTGCTGGCGATGAGCTGCACTCCTTTGCCGGGGGAGATGCGCTCTTATTTTTTGAATTTCCAGCTTTTCTGCCCTGCTTTTTCCCCATGTTTGTGGTTTTATCTGCCTCTGGTCTTTGATGATGATGGTGACGTACTGATGGGGTTTTGGTGTAGGTGTCCTTCCTGTGTGATAGTTTTCCTTCTAACAGTCAGGACCCTCAGCTGCAGGTCTGTTGGAGATTGCTTGAGGTCCACTCCAGACCCTGTTTGCCTGGGTGTCAGCAGCAGAGGCTGCAGAAGATAGAATATTGCTGAACAGCAACTGTACCTGTCTGATTCTTGCTTTGGAGGCTTCCTCTCAGGGGTGTACTCCACCCTGTGAGGTGTGGGGTGTCAGACTGCCCCTAGTGGGGGATGTCTCCCAGTTAGGCTACTCAGGGGTCAGGGACCCACTTGAGCAGGCAGTCTGTCCCTTCTCAAATCTCAACCTCCGTGTTGGGAGATCCACTGCTCTCTTCAAAGCTGTCAGACAGAGTCGTTTGTGTCTGCAGAGGTTTCTGCTGCTTTTGTGGTTGTTTACTGTGCCCTGTCCCCAGAGGTGGAGTCTACAGAGATAGGCAGGTTTCGTGGAGCTGCTGTGAGCTCCACCCAGTTCGAGCTTCCCAGTGGCTTTGTTTACCTACTTAAGCCTCAGCAATGGCAGGCGCCCCTCCCCGAGCCTCGCTGCTGCCTTGCCGCAAGATCGCAGACTGCTGTGCTAGCAATGAGGGAGGCTCCGTGGGCGTGGGACCCTCCCGGCCAGGTGTGGGATATAATCTCCTGGTGTGCCCATTTGCTTAAAGCGCAGTATTGGGGTGAGAGTTACCCGATTTTCCAGATGTTGTGTGTCTCAGTTCCCCTGGCTAGGAAAAGGGATTCCCTTTCCCCTTGTGCTTCCCAGGTGAGGCGATGCCTCGCCCTGCTTCAGCTCTGGCTGGTCGGGCTGCAGCAGCTGACCAGCACCGATTGTCCGGCACTCCCTAGTGAGATGAACCCAGTACCTCAGTTGAAAATGCAGAAATCACCGGTCTTCTTTGTCACTCGCGCTGGGAGTTGGAGACTGGAGATGTTCCTATTCGGCCATCTTGCTCCGCCCCCCCGGTCTCACCTCTTAAAAGACCTACTCAGCGTCTAGTGGTTGTTTTTTTTTTTTTTTTTTCTTGAGACAGGGTCTCACTCTGTAACCCAGGCTGGAGTGCAGTGGTGTGATCACAGCTCATCTTCTGGGCTCAGGCGATTCTCCTGAGTAGCTGGGACAGGCAATCCTCCTACCTCGGCCTCCCAAAGTGCTGGGTTTACAGGCATGAGCCACCGTGCTTGGCCTGCTGACAGACCTTTTTTCCCTTTTTGGTCACCTAATGACAGACCTTTTTTCCCTTCCCCTCTCTCTCCTTTCCACATTAGTTTTTATGTTTGAACCTAGGCAAGTATAGGGAAGTTCCAGAGGAACCAACAAAGTGACCTGCAATTTTTGATCTTTGGGGTTTCCAATTTTATGTATTTGCTGTGTGATCTTGAGCAATTCTGTATCTTCAGGTCTCAAGGAACTTAGTGTCTCATATGGGAGACAGACCTGGAGTTGATAGCCCTCTTATTGCTATGGCTACAGACAAGGATTCTTGTCCTCAGTGTGGTGGTAATGGTTTTTAAGTCTTAATGCGTTATAAACTAGAAGTTTGCAAGGTGTGGTTTTTCACACTAAAAGAATTGCAAATGGGATCAAGGACTAGACTTCCCTGCATGAGACACTCTCTCCTCAGACTCCCAGACTTCTGTTATACCACCTGGTGCAGTAAGTTACAGTTACCTGTTTACCTGGCCCCCTGCCCAGCTTGACAGCAAGCTCTGCAATGGCAGAGACTTGGCCTATGCCCTGTTTATCTTAGGCATCTTATGTATTGTACTTCCATGTGGAATACAATGGATGCCTACATAAAAGATTTGAAAGATTTTGAATCACTTAACACAGTAGCAGGCCAAGGGACGGAATTGGCTGCCACAGGTCCTCTGCGTAAACTGGTTGTGCCACATGACCAGACTTGTCTCCCTTCCCCCCACGCCCACAGCCCCTCTGCTGAGAAAGACAGAACCAGTCCCAGGTAGGTCCCTTGTAACAAGCCAGAGAGGTGAGTGGTATTATCTTCTGTTTTATAGACCAAGATCTGGAGAAGTCACATAGCTAACATGCCAGAGAGTCAGCATTTGAATGCGGGCCTTCAGGAGTCCACTTTTTACACCCTTCACAGATCGGATATGCTGGTGCATCTGCCCCTGAGGACCTATCCAATGATACAAATCTAATTAACTTGATAGCCCAAGAAACAAACTAGGTCTGAGGAAGAACTTCCTGACATTTTGTTTTTGTTTTAAAGTTTGTGCTAAAATGGGGCTAGAGTTGGGGCTTTTCAAATTGTTAATCACAATCCACAGTCACAGAATTGATTTAGTGGGTTGATACATTTTTAAATGAAATAGAACAGTGGAAAATATCAGTGTATCACACACAGTAAGGCTGTGTGTAGGTGCGTCCCTCCCAGGTCACAATAGAAATACGCTTCTGACTGTGGATCAGTGGTCAAAATATCTGAGAGAGAGGTGATAGCTTTGATTGGTATTGGCTAGATTGCGAAGTCCTTGACGGCAGGGATGTTCTCTCTTTTATGTTCCCTTTATCCTTAGTCCAGTGCTGAGTACTTAGCTGATTGGTTGGTCTGTCTGGGAGAATTTGTAACAGTTCACCCTTCAGACTGGAAGAATAGTCAGAATGATGTTAAGGACAATTTGCAGAATACTGTCTCTACAAGGAAATGACAGGTTTTCTTGCCCTTGCTTTATGAATGAGGAAAGCAGAACGACAGTGAGTGTGATAGTGAAGTGCTTGGGCTCTAAAGTCTGAGAAACCTGGGTTTGAATTCTGTTTGTGCGGTATCGTGGTTGTGTGACTTTGGGTAACTTTGTTAAGCCTCACTTTGTCCATCTTTAGGCAGGGTATGATGAGGGCACCTCCCTCAGGTATTGTGACAATAAAATGAGTTAACTCAAGTTTAGTAGCTATAGCACAGTGCCTGGCATCTGATAAGCAGTTAGTAAGCATTATCTGCTGCCCGTCGTTTCATGATTAAGAGAGATTAAGTGACTCATGTTGGGTCCGAGAGCACCAGCTGGAGCCAGGCCCACTGCAGGAGGCCCCTTCTAGAGTTACAGATCTGTGATGGCTGTTGATCTTGAGCGAAACTTGTAGCTCTAATCTGTGGTTTAGCTGTGGCAGTGAAAGGAAGTGAATGTTGCAACAGAGCAGGTGTGTGCACACAAAGAGATGTCCTGGTTTTGCCAGTTAGAGAAAACAGCATCTTCCAGAGGTGTGGCTGCCTGTGGAATCTGAGAATATAAATGACATTGCTTAGGAAAGCCAGGTGCTTTGTATTTTCATCAAAAATAACAGTTTCCTAAAACTGAATAGAGCAATGTATATGCTTCAACTGGTGGTTTTGTGTCTGGCACAGTGATAATTTTAGTGGAAACTCCAAGATTTGGTAAATACTGATTTCTGAAATCATTCACTGAGCCTAGCAGCACCACTGTGCACTTAGAACGAACTCCTTGAAAATACGTGACATGCCGAAGGTGCAAGGCACTGGACAGAAATCCCAAAGAGACTTGGTTTTGGCTTTAGCCCCTAATTTGCAAGGCTGGGTCTCTGTTCAGTTCTGTTTTCCAGGCTGGAGAGTCTTGAGCCTTCTTTCTCCTCAAAGTTAAAATAATTTTGTTCTTTATATCCCAAAGTGCGGATTGTCTTTGTATCTTGATAGGAAAAGGTGGTGTATGTGAAAAATTGTCTAATGGTTGAAACTTGCTGGTTTATACTTTAGTTGAAAATAGCCTTTCTCCCTTGTTTGGAAGCAGTATAGTTTCGGGACAGTTAAGTATAATGGTCAACAGCAGAAACTTTTAGCTGGATTTAGGTTCCTGTCCTGCCTGTGCTTCCAGCAAGGTGTTTGACTTTGGTGCCTTAACCTCTCTGCACCCTGTGCGTAAAGTGGGTTAATAAGAGAACTGCTACCTTGCAAGTTGTTGAGAGGATTAAACGGGGTAACATGTAAAACCCTCAGTACAATGTCTGCTCCTAAACTCTTCAGTAAATAAGAGCTGTTACCGTCATCATCATTGTCAGTATTGTTAGTGGAAGGTCTTTCCAGGAGCCCAGAATTATAGACCTGGCTTTGCTGTTGCTAACAGTTGCCCTGGATACGTTGCTGAATTCCTAAACTTCAGGATTCTTTTCTCTGAAATAAGGGAGTTGCCCAGTTGCCTCTAGTACAAACGTTCTGCCCCACCTACAGCATGTTTGTTTCTCATCAGGCCTGAGTGATGCCATCCGGGCTGCAAGGCTTGTGAGTCCCCTTTTCCAGTAAGGACCTATACTGGCTCTGCCAGATGTTGGCCCTGCTAACCTTTGCTTTTCTTTCCTTGATTTTATGTTCATAGGGTAACTTTCTTTTTCTGGCTCTGCCAAATGACTCCTCATGGTTTTATATATTTTTTTCTAGTGTATTCAGACGGTAGGTCTGGCATTGGAGTTAAGTCTCAGCTTGGGAGAGCCTCACACATAGGGGATATTAAAAGTAAGGGTGAGCCCATCACTTTGCCATTGACTTTTTAAATATGTTTGTGTTTGTACCTGTCACACTTACCAACCCAAGTTCTGAGGGCTGCCTGTATCTGAGGCTGGCCATTGAGAGCCACTCATGAGAAAGAAATGGCTTTTCTGGATCCATAATAAGCTACCTTCTTGCTTTGTTTCCTTCCTTGCCTTGGTTTTAGTTCGAACCTTTAAAGAGCTTACCAGAGCTCATCTTAGTGTAATTTTATATTTTGCATATGCATCTTTGTTAGCCCCTATTTTTGCAAAAGGTGGAGCTGTGGAGTTAATCTCTGGTCTGCCATTGATGTTTCGGGTTTATCTTGTTCTCTTGGACAGGCATGCTGCACAATGAATTAATTGAGTTGTTTTCAGCCCACTTCCTGCCTAATTGAACACCTGCCCAGTGAATGCTGCCAAGTCACCTGCCTGTTACCTGATTTGCCAGCCATTCCTGTCATGTCAGCGTCTTGCTTGTATCTGAAGACTCAGTCTTGTCATTTGTAGTTTGCTTTCTGTGTTCTTCAGATAACTTTTTTTCATGTAATTTAAAGGCACTCGTGCATCCTCTTTTGTTACAGTCCCTATGCATTCCCATCTTGCCACTGTCCTCCCAGTTAAGATGATTGCTGACTAGGCCTCATAAAAACCCTGAAAGACCTGATGCAGGACAAGGGTGTATGTGACCCTGGGTTGGTTCTGATGCTTGTGTATCTTTTCCTTGGTCCCTGGCTGAATTTCCAGCAAGCCACTCTTAAAGTAGTGCTGACGGTTTAGAACGAATTAAAAGTAGTCTTTTAATGGGACACAAGATGGTTTTTAAAAGAGTGCTGGCATTTTTTGACATTAGAGACTTGTATCTTTCCAAAGAGAAGAGTGGTCTTATTAAAAGTGAGAACCAGGGTGGGAATTCAGCCTTCTCTGATCACAGAAAGCCACCCCTGTTAATGGCCTGTGGTTGTCCTCTTGACTGTTTTCTTTGGTTGAAAAGTCTTATAGCCAGTCACATGGCTCCTAGTGGAGCCCTGGCTTAGGTGTGATTTTGTTGTTAAAAATATCCTGGAGATACAGCAGCCCCTTTCCTAGTTATTTGGTAGAATTACATATCTTTTCTCTTAGCCTTTCAAAAACAGAAGTGTACTGTTTGGATTTCTTCTGCCCAGATTTGAACTTATTCAAATGAGATGAGACTGGTTATCTCCTTTGATTTCATTGAGGTTTGCATTTTGTTTTCAGTTTCCTTTTGGCTTTTCTTTGCAGAATTTCCAATTTTAAAAATATTTTTAAAATATTTTAAAAACATTTTAAAGGGCATAGCTCCTCAAAAAGTTAAACATAGAATTATCATAAGACCCAGTACTCAAAAGAATTGAATCAGGGACTTAAATCCTTGAACCCAAATCTTCATGGCAGCACTATTAGCGACAGTCAATAAGTAGAAGTAATTCATCCAGGTCTCCATCAGTGGATACATAGATAAACAAAATGTGGTGTTTCTATATCTATACAATGGAATATTGTTCAGCAATAAAAAGGAATGATGTACAGATGTATGCCACAACTTGCATAAATGGAAAGAACATGTTATTGGTAAGAGAAACCAAACACCAAAGGCCACATATTGTATGATTCCATTTATACGAATTATCCAGAATAGGTAAATCCATAGATACAGAAAAAGCAAAGTAGTGGTTGCCAAGGGCTGGAGGGAAGAGGTTGTGTGGATTGACTGCCAGGTGTATACTGATTTTTTCTTTTGGTGTGATGAAAATGTTTTGAAACTAGATAGAGGTAACAGTTGCACAACATTGTGAATGTCTACATGGTATGAATTATGTACTTTAAAATGTCTGATATATGCATTTCACTTCAATTAGAAACAATTTGAAGGGGCAGTATATGCGTTCTCGTGAAAGATGGCTTTTCCAGTGACACCATACGAGAGTTGCTGTCTAGCATGGTACTTCGATGCCGGTAGGAGAAGGAGTGTGGAGTCAGCCTGCTGGGGCTAGGATCTTAGCTTGTCACTTGGCCTGGGGGCAAGTTAGCCTGGTGAGTCGCCTCCCCTTGCAGCCTGTTTTTTCTTCTGTAAAGAGCATAAAAGCATTACTTTCTAGGGTTGCTATGAGAATCAGCTGAGATACGCGGTAAGTGCTTAATAAATATTAACCTTTATCTGTTCTGTGGAAAGAGAAGAATAAAGTGGACTCAAGAAGAGAAGCAAAGTGCTGGAACTAGAGAAATTGGAGTTGATTTCAGCCATCTAGGTTTAGGTTAGGCCTTTGAGAAGAATTTTAAAAATCTTGTTCTCTAGATTTCTTTTTAGAAGTTACCATAACCATGTGCAGTCAATGATGCTGTTGGGAGCTGATTTCTACCAACTGAAGCAAAGAATATTTATAAAGCACTTAGAATAGTGCCTGCCAGATAGCAAGGGCTCCATTAAGTGCTTGATTAAATTAAAGAAGAAAAAACCAATTGGATTATGGCAGTTGTAAGGCAGCAGTAGGGTGACAGCCCCTGCCCACTTCCCTTCCTGAGCTCTCTGCTTCATGCTTGGGTGGTCTTATTCTCGAGCTGGTTTTGTGAGAGTGTTGAGCACACATCGATGGAGATGCACCGGCATCTTTTGTTAGCTCTCCGGCATTTGTAGGAAGCTGAGCTACTGGGGTCACCTTTGTAAATGTGTTTTTATGTTTCTGATTCCTGCTTTCTTCCTTGGAAGAAAGGTCTTTATCATCACCTGGGCCCAGGTGAACCTTCCAGCTGAGTAGAGGACAAAGAAACCCTGGACCTAAGGAGAGGCTCCCATTGTCCAGCTTTAAGGGAAGGTGGAAGGCGGAGGGCTGTGAGGCAGGGAAGGCTAGTCTGACTTTCACTGGTAAAGAAATAGTTTTTGTTTCTTCTTAGCACACAATTGTAGAGATTTCTAATATTAGGACACTACTCGAATGTAAATGGGTATGTAGATCTCTCTCCTTTTTCTTTTTCTTTTTCTTTTTTTTTTTGACAGAGTCTTGCTCTGTCACCCAGGCTAGAGTGCAATGGTACGATCTTGGCTCACGGCAACCTCCCAGATTCAAGCGATTCTCCTGCCTCAGCCTCCTGAGTAGCTGGGACTACAGGTGCGCACCACCACACCTGGCTAATTTTTGTATTTTTAGTAGAGACAGGGTTTCACCATGTTGGCTAGGCTGGTCTTGAACTCCTTACCTCAAGTGATTCACTGCCTTGGCCTCCCAAAGTGCTGGGATTACAGGCATGAGCCACCGCGCCCAGCCGATCTTTCTTTTCTAATTCCGTTTGCACTAAATGTCGTTGTGCACAATTAGCACCTTTTATATACTGGTGGTTCTTTACTGTTGGTACTTCACAATTTAGTGCCCAAATAATGTAAACTGTTGTATAGAAAGAAGCAACATTATTGGACTTGGGATCTGAAGAGCAGAGCTTAGCAGTTGTGTGTACAGGATTTCTGCTTACTTTATCTGCCTGATTCCCCTTCCTCCTTTTGGGACCGGCATTCTCCCTTCTTCGGGGCTGTTACTTCTCCCTTATCCATTATTGCGACCTGCTAAGCATGGTTCTTGGTCCCCTGTGTTCTTGGTCTTGGTATAATTTTCATCATAATTAATTTTTTTTAATTAAAAATCTTTTTTAGTAAAAGGAAGAATTTATTATGAGAACCAAAATGCCTCAAGAAAATCCAAGACAGTAATTGCAGCCATATAATAGGATGTTAAGATGGGGCCTTTCCCTGCCCCAAATGAATGTGAAGCATCCTCCTGTGTAGAAATTACAAAGGAAAAACAGAACCAGTTTTACCACATTTGGAACCCTTGCCAGGTCAAAGCTATTAAAAGGGGGTCAGACTGGAGATGGGAGAGGATTTGATGGATAGGTGTCTTTGGACAGAGCTGCTGTTGTGTTGCTGCCAATCCACCCAGCATAGATAGGGCTGGGGAGAGGTATAGTGGCGTAGTGCACATTTGTTCAAGCCCATCTCCCTGGAATTTTGAACTTGAGGCCCAAGAGCCGTTTTTTCTGGGGTGATGCAGCCAGAGAAGTGGGAGTGTGAAGCTGCAGTGACCCTGGCTTCCTGTCTGGAGGAGAAAACTGGCTTGCTGCAGCTGGCTTGGAGTAGGAGGAACTTGTGGGCAGAGAGAAGCAGAGAAGGGAGTGTGTTCGCCTGAAAATTCCCTCCTGTCTGGCCGCTCTTCCTTATTGCAAATTTTCTTTTGCCAAGGTATTTCGTTTTGTTACTTACAACCAAGGATCCTGAGTAACAGACATGACCTTCATTAACTCATTGAACTTCCCTTACTCTAATTTTTTCCTCATGTATACAGTGGTATACAAGTAATTACCTCACAGTCAGAGATGATCCAATAAAATAATGAACATGGAAGCTTGGGGGGACTGTAGCATAGGAGATGTGGAGGCTTTAGCATTTTGTGATTATTTTACTAACTACCTGTCACTAATGATCTGATTGTTCTGAACATCATTGGTTTTCTTAGCATAAGTTAAACATTCTTTCAGAAACAAATGATGCCAATTACACGCTCCACTTTTTAAAATCACAGAGTTGCTTGACCTGACCGGTGTATTTGCAGGAAATGAATGAATGGCTCTTGATAAATTGTGGCCTTTCCAAACCTAAAAAAAGCTTTCTCTGAGTTGAGTTTTAATTATATTTTGGGGCGCAGAGAGTACTGCCTCCAGGTCAGGTGAGCTTTTCTTCGTGTTTCTGTGCCAGGGATAATGGTGCCAAAATTTTAGAGTAATGATTCATTTGTTTGGCCTTGGAGTTAAGTAGCCTTGGGTTTGAATGCCAGTGTTGCCACTTATTTAACTGTGTTATCTCTTTGAGCCTCAATCTTGAAGTCTGTAAAATGGGATAATTACCCCAACCCTGCAGATGGAGGATTATAGGAGATGATGTGTTTAAAGTCTTCAGCTATGTCTGGTGTGTGGTAGATGCTGAACAAATGCAGCTGTTGCTATTAAAAACGATACCTTCAGTAAACCATTCGCAACTAAAGGGAATGAGACTAGAAAATGTGAATGCCAAAATCAGTTAATCAGCTATTGAATATACTGTTGAGTGCCTCCTCTGTGCAAGGGGTGGCAGTGGAGTGGATAAGAAGTTATGTAACACCATTCCTGTTTGTTTATTAGGGAAATAAATCATGTACGTATGGAAAAAAGTAATATGTGAGGCAGCTGGATTTTGGAGGGTGGCAGAGGATTGAAAATGGGGAGGCTTCTTGGAGGTATAGAGCTGATGGAAAAATATAGCAAGGGAATTGATGTCAGGAGTTAAACACTTAGGGCGATCTTTGGAAGAGACCAAATTTTATTTATTTATATATTATATAGCCTCATCCTGTTTTATTTTTCCTTTGTCTTCCTGATTCCTTCCCAGATCTGCTTAATGTTTCTAATCATTATATTGATGACCCACGCCCATTGCCCATTCCAGAGTTTAGCATTTTCTTTGCAGACTCATTTTTGCCGTGAACCACTGGCCTACAGCCCTCAGTGATCAGAATTCTCCTAACAGATTCTGCATCCCTCCTCCCATTTTCTCCACTTTGATTTTGTGCACTGGAAATGGCCTTCTCAGGAGTTCCATCATGTGGAGTCATGTCCATTCATTCAGCAGATGCTTGTTGAGCACCTACTACAGGCAGCATGTGGGGCAGTATGCAAAGGAGGTCTGGGGAATAAAGAGATTGATGAAACCAGGCGGTCCCTGCCCCGAAGCAGCTTGGTTAGTAGAGGAAACAGATGGCCAAATGGACTCTAATTAAAAGTGATTAGTGCTTTATATTGGTCAAATAACGAAAGACATTTGGCGGGAGCCCCAAATCCCAGAGTCCTCTCTCAGTCACTTGCTGCTGTGCTTGGTTCAGAAAGGCTGTCCCCCTCATGGAGCAGTCTGGGAAAATGCATTCTTTTTTAATAACTACGATTCTGATGTGAAATCTCTCTGCATAGTGTCTTGGTTGGGAAAGTATATAAGCGAAGGTTCCTTTTGTCACCTCCACCCAAATCCTCTTCCACTGAGGAGCCCAGTCTTCCTTCCTCTCACAGACAAACCTGCTCTTCCTCCTGGCCCCCCCCATCTCAAAATTGGCACTGTCATCAATCCAGAGGCTTGAGAGCATCTTTGGTATCTCTCTCTCCCTTATCACCTCTATCTGATCATCCACCAAATCCTGGCAACTCTATTCCCCTCTCTTCCATTGCTGTCACCCAAGTCTAAGCCATTTCTAGCTGCACGTCATGACCCATGTTACCTCATTCTGAAATTAATTTAGGGTTTTCCCCCCATCATTTAACAAAATAAAAAAAATGGTAGAATGGAAGACATTCGAGTAAATTACATATAGTAAGTTTGAGTTTTATTTTGTGAAACTTGTGTTTGTGTGTAATAGTTTCACACACAAAAAAAGGCTAACATTGCTAAGGTCTTCACATATATTGACTTATTTATCTCCCACAACAACCTATATAGTAGGTACCATTATGCTTATCCTTATTTTACAAAAGAGGGAACTGAAGCTCAGAGAATTTGAGAAGCTGGCCCAGGGTCACAGAGAATGCTAGTGTTCCAGCCCCCACAGTGCAGCCACAATAGGCTTATAAAATGCAAGTCGGATGATTCTTCTCTGTTGATGAGTCCCATGCTCTTAGTTGAGTATAAAGTCTGGTCATAAGGCCCTGTGTAATCTGGTTTCCCCACATCTCTCAGGCGCCTGCTGACCGTCCTCCTGCCCTACTGCCTTTCAGCTTCTAGATGTGCCAGGCTTTGAAACACCTCAGGGCCTTTGCATTTGGCCTTTTAGACTTAGTTAGGCCCTTTCATGACCTGCCCCCATAGTACCCTGTATTGCTCTGTATTGTATTGTACTACCCTTTCACAGTACTTACTGGAGCTACCAAGATATACGGTCAGTGCCCCACTTAATGACAGGGATACACCCCGAGAAATGCATCATTAGGCAGTTTTGTTGTGTGAATATCGTCGAGTGTGCTTACACAAACCTAGATGGTATGGCCTGCTACAAACCTAGACAATGTGGTTATAGCCTTTTGCTCCTAGGCTGCAAACCTGTATAGCATGTTGCTATACTGGATACTGTAGGCAGTTATAACACAATGGTAAGCATTTGTGTATCTAAACATATAAAAGGTACAATAAAAATACCGTATAAAACTTCTGAAAAATGTATGCCTGTATAGGGTACTTGCCATGAATGGAGCTTTCAGGACTGGAAACTGCTTTCAGTAATTCAGTGACTGAGTGGTAAGTGAATGTGAAGGCCTGGGACACCATTGTACACTCTTCGTGTGGCAGTGCAGTAGATGTGCTTATGCCAGCATCACATCACGCAGAGTAATGCTTTGTGCTATGGTTTTATGGTGGCCATGACATCATTAGACAATAGGAATTTTTCAGCTCCATTATAATCTTAGAGGACTACTGTCATATATGCAGTCCTTTGTTGACCAGAACATCATTATATGGTGAGTGACTGTACACTAAGTCCTCATTTAACGTCACACGTGGGTTCTCAGAAACTGACTTGAAGTGAAACCATGTATAATGAAACCAATTTTATGAAGGCTAATTGATATAAACGAGTTAAATTCCTATTGCATATTTCTGGCACAAAAATATCACCAAACTTCAAAATAAAGACCCCGAACACTTCCAGTACTAAACATTGAAGTAAATGGGAGCTATACATACATTTAAGAAAAATTAATAACAGGTGAGATCATTATTGATCCAGTTTTTGGTGGATCAGTGAGTGAGGGTGGTCGTGGTGGCAGGTTAAATCAAGGAATACATGTTTGCACAGTGAAAATTACCAGGGACATCTCCTCCCACCATGCAGTTTAAAAACAATTACGAATATGGCAGCTCATTAAGCACTTTCAGACCACATTGTTAATGTCCTGCATTTGTATGATTATACTTTATGAATTTTTGTTTGATAATAATTTGTATCCATTCATTTATCCATTTTCTAACCTGCTTATTCCAGTGCAGAAGAGCATGTGGCTGGAGCCTCTCCCAGCAGCTCAGGGCACAAGGTGATAAGTGCACCCTGGGTAGGACGCAGTTTCATCCCAAGATGCGCTCACACCCACTCCGATGGGGACCGTTAGACACACAAATGCCTAACTCCAACATCTTTGGGATGTTGGAGTTAGGTATTTGTAAAGTTTGTAAGAGGAAACCAGAGTACCCAGAGAAAACCCACACAGACATGGAGAGAATGTGCAAACTCCACACAGACAGTGGCTCCAGCTGGGAATTGATTTTTTTTTCTTTTTATCAACGTTATAATGCAATGATGCTATTTGAGGATCTGCTGTAGTTCCTTGCTGACTTCAGGGGCACAAAGGCTGGCTTGCATCCTCAGTCCCTGGGGCAGCGTCTGGCATGCCAATCAGGGAAAACCTAACTGGGTGTTTGATTAGCTATGGGAGGTGAAGGAAGGGAGCGGTCTCATTTTTTGCTTAATTGTCTATCCCTGTCAAAATAATCCTTTCTTCCTCCTGTCTTACCTTTCTAGAAAGCATGTTTTTTTTTTTTTTTTTAATTGGACATGTTTATTTCTGTGGGTGTGTCAAAGTCTTTTGAGTGGGCTTTTTGTTTTTGTCCTTTTTTGAGATGGAGTCTTGCTATGTCGCCCAGGCTGGAGTGCAGTGGTGTAATCTTGGTTCACTGCATCCTCTGCCTCCTGGAGTTAAGCGATTCTCCTGCCTCAGTCTCCCTAGTAGCTGGGAATACCGGTGTCTGCCACGATACCTGGTTAATTTTTTGTATTTTTAGTAGAGATGGGGTTTCACCATGTTGGCCAGGCTAGTCTTAAATTCCTGACCTCAAGTGATCTGTCCAACTCGGCCTCCCAAAGTGCTGGGATTGCAGGCGTGAGCCACTGCAGTGGCCTGTTTTTGTTTTTTAATCTGTGAATTCCCAGTGTGCTGCTCTACTAGATGAAGAGCTGCTGGCTTACATCTGTTGGGCAGGCTCTTAGTCCTTGTGGGCTGGGCAGTGTGGTAGTGAAGGAGTCCTGAGCCCCAGATCAAGAGGTAGAGGCCCTGACTACACCACTTCTTTGCAATTCAGGCCTGAGACAGCTTCCTGGTCCATAAGATGGTGGTGGGGTGCAGTGGGGTTGGAGGTGGGTGGTAACAGCATACAAGCCTACATCTGGTCTGCTTTTGACACTTGGGAGATAATAGTGTGTAAAAGGTCCGGGCATGGCAGTGTTGGCTGTTCAGGAAAAGTGACTTTGTTTTTTTAAAATCTTATTTCTTGGATCTCCTTGTGCTTGGCAGTGTGCCTTTCCACTTAGATCCGGGCCTTGGTTGGTCAAGGACAGTTTTTTCATCAGCAGAGTGACTATAGTCATAAGGCCAAAGCTATTCAAATTCCTTCCTACGTTCACACATTGGTGATTGTTGAAACCTTAATATTTCACCTTGGAGAGCTTTCAGGCCTAGACTAGTGCAGTGACAACTGTAGGTCCTGCTTTGGCCCTGCGGTCATAACTACAGTGATAATAATTGCAGCTTTCATTTGTTGAGCATCTGCCCTTCGCCAGAGTCCATGATGCTTGCACCAACCCTGTCAAGTAGGTGGTGGACTCCCCATTTTATGGAAGAGGAAACTGTAGTCCAGAGAGTTTGAGAAACTCGCCAAGTTCTCCCGTTTGGAGTTCTCTATAGGACCTCCTTCTCATTTAGTTGTAACTACTCTTTTAATTGCTTTTTTTTGTTTTATTCCAGTAGGTTTTTGGGGAAGAGGTAGTGTTTGGTTACATGAATAAGTTATATAGTGGTGATTTCTGAGATTTTGGTGCACTGATCACCTGAGCAGTGTACACTGTACTCTGTATAGTCTTTTATCCCTCACTCCGCTCCCATCCTTTTCCCACCAAGTCCCCAAAGTCCACTCTTATGCATCGTTCCTATGCCTTTGCATCCTCATAGCTTAGCTCCCAATTACGAGTGAGAAGTTAGGATGTTTGGTTTTCCATTCCTGAGTTACTTCACTTAGAATAATGGTCTCCAGTTCCAGCCAGGTTGCTGTAAATGCCATTATTTCATTCTTTTTTATGAGTGACTAGTCTTTCATGATATATATATAGAGAGAGAGAGCACAGTTTCTTTATCCACTCTTTGATTGATGGGCATTTGGGCTGGTTTCATATTTTTACAAACGCGAATTGTGCTGCTGTAAACATGCATGTGCAAGTATCTTTTTCATATAATGACTTCGTTTCCTCTGGGTAGATACTGGGGTTGTGGGGCTGCTGGATAAAATGGTGGCCCTGCTTTTAGTTCTTTAAGGAATCTCCACACTGTTTTCCATAGTGGTTGTACTAATTTACATTCCCATAATTGCTTTTTTTGTCTTAGAAAATGATGGCTGTTTGTAAGCTCCTTGTGAGCAACTTTTTTTTTTCCCCCATTTTTGAGTCAGGGTCTCATTCTGTTGCCTAGGCTAAAGTACAGCAGTGCAATCATAGCTCACTGCAGCCTTGAGCTTCTGGGCTCAAACGATCCTCCTGCCTTGGCCTTCTGAGTAGCTGAGACTATAGGCATGTGCCACTATGCCCAGCTAACTTTTTTTTTTTTTTTTTTGGTAGAGACAGGGTTTCACCATGTTGCCCAGGCTGGTCTCAAATTCCTGGGCTGTAGTAAATTGCCTGCCTCGGCCTCCCAAAGTGTTGGGATTACAGGCATGGGCCACTGCACCTGGCTTTGAGCCATTTTTAATAAGTTGTCTTTTGTCTCTTCTATATGGCCTCTGTTCTTGATTGGCATAACCCAGTTTTACCTAGGTGAGGTCATTGCTCAGTGGGTCTGCTCGTCCAAGCTCTGCAGAGGTCTACTTTGCTCTGAAAGTGTTTCCTGCTCCTTCTCTTCCCACCTCCAGTGGTGGAGTTCATGCTGATTGGATAGAGTCCATGCTCTGGAAATAGGAACCAATTTTCTCTCGTCACTACTTTTTATTTCTAACTGCTTTTGTTCGTCTTTTCTGGGCTTTATTCATTTTCCTTCTTTACTGCTGTAGTTTATTGCTCTTTGCTGACTCCTTTATTTTTATTTTCCAGACTTGCCTGAAATGCATCTTGATTCTGGCATCTTTAGAAGTTTAAAGCCCTGCACTTTGTCACTAATGATTTCCCTCATTTTGCAGAATTCCATTTGGTTGTAGTTCTATTTGGCAAGACCCTGCTTTTCTTCTTTCTTAAATCATTACATTTTAATATTCTTCTCTTCCTGCTCTTTTATAGAAATTTGTATTTCATTTTTTAGGTTGTAATAAGGGACCTTCAACGCCCTACAGTTTGACTTCTTATACTTACTTGTTTTCAGAATCATATGTTCATAGAGCAGAGGCACTTTTATGCTGTCCTTGCTTTTTCTAAAAGGCATATCTGTCCATACCATTTTGGTACTCAGCACCCTTCATAGGTTCGTGAAGATCAGCTCTGAATGCCCCATCCCAGTGTTGGAGACCAATGGTGTCCCCCTCCCTTCGCCTGCCCCCTATGACACGAGATCAGCAGTTCTGCAGAATTGGTTTCAGGACCCCTTTACATAACTCTTAAAAATTAGTGAGATTCCCCAAAGAGCTTTTGTTTATGTAGATTGTATCTAGCAATATTTACTGTGTTAGAAATTGAAATTAAAGAAATGTAAAAATATTTATTAAACTTGTTTAAATATAACAATAAACCCATTATATGATATGTGATAACATAAAGGAACATTTTTAATGAAAAATAAATATTTCCAAAGCACAAACATTTAGCGAGAAGAGTGACATTGTTTTGCTTTTTCCCAAATCTCTTGAATGTCTGTCTTAATGGAAGACAGCTGGAGTCTCATAAATGCTTTTGCATTCATTCTGTTGCAGTGTGTTGTGTTGGTTGAACTATATGGAGAAAATCCAGCCTTACACAGACGTGTAGTTAGAAAAGGGAGGAGTGTTTTAATAGCCCTTTCAGTTAATTGTGGAGGGTCTTTGAAACTCTATCAGAACTTTTGACCAGCTGTAAAGGTTTGTTGCAACATAGAATCTTAAACCAATCAATGAACTTTTCATAATGCTGTTACATTAAAGTCCGTTGTCCTATCACATACCTTGAAAGGATCTTTTATGCATCATTTTGTAACATCATGCATCATTAGTCATTTGGAAAATATCAAAATATCACATTTAATACCACCATTTAGAAAAATATCAACATGTCACATTTGTTAATGTCATTGCCATTCTCATCTGAAAAGTCTTTAAGTATTGAGATGCTCTAAAGCTCCAAATACTGGATATAAGTTTTACAAAGTTTCTTTTTTCTTTTTTTTTTAAGACGAGTCTTGCTCTGTCACCCAGGCTGGAGTGCAGTAGCGCGGTCTCAGCTCACTGCAAGCTCTGGCCCCTGGGTTCACGCTGTTCCCCTGCCTCAGCCTCCCGAGTAGCTGGGATTACCGGCGCCCGCCACTATGCCTGGCTAATTTTTTTTGAATTTTTGGTAGACATGGAGTTTCACCATGTTAGCCAGGATGGTCTCAATCTCCTGACCTCGTGATCCACTCGCCTCCGCCTCCCAAACTGCTGGGATTACAGGCCTAAGCCACCGCACCCGGCCAAAGTTTCATTGGTTTTGAGACAGAGTCTCTGTCCCCCAGGCTGGAGTGTAGTGCCACGATCGCAGCTCACTGCAACCTCCGCTTCCCGGGTTCAAGCGATTCTCATGCCTCAGCCTCCCGAATAGCTGGGATTACTGACACCCACCACCACGCTTATTTTTGTACTTTTAGTAGAGACAGGGTTTCACCATGTTCGCCAGGCTGGCCTTGAACTCCTGATCTCAGGTGATCTGCCCGCCTCAGCCTCCCAAAGTGCTGGGATTACACTGTGTGAGCCACCGCACCCAGCCCCAAAGTTTTAATTTCTGCTTGAAAGCCCAAAATTTGTGTTTAGCAACAAATACCGTCAGTTTTCCTTGAAATAGCAGGCTCACTGTATTTATTTTTGACAAAGTGTCTATAAATACACAAATCTGAGTAATCATAGTTTTTCTCAGTCATTCTTTCAAGGAAAGATGATGTTCTGTGAAAAACAGTGGCTAAGCCTGCAGCTCAGTCACACAGGTACTTTTTCTTCCTGAAGCCAACCACCGTACTCTGGCCTGCAGCAGAAGTGCTGATTAAGTGGTTAACATTTTGTTACATGGGATATTAAAAAGATGTGTGCTCAAGAATCAGTATTTAATAAAATTAATAATTTTACTGCTTCATCAAGGACACTCTTAGGTAAAATTGACTTAAAAAATAGTTGTGTGTGTGGCAGTAGAGAATATAATGACCACTGATACAGTGAGATGCCACTGCCTTGATTTATGCTAAGCCACCAGTTGTTTTACCTGCCATTGCTTTTGCACCAGCAATGTAAGTGTCAACACAGCTGAAGAGAGTTTTGACCTTACGGGACTCCCAGAAAGGGTCTTGGGCCACACTTCAAAAACCAGTGGGTAAGACTAAACTGCCCATCATTCATCTGCATGCTCTAGATTCTCTTGCTTTCCATATCTTGGCTCCATGCGCCCTCTACCCGGAACATTCGTCTTCACCACCACCTCTCCCTCCCCCTGTGTGTGTGCATATTCACACATTTGTATACATCTACACATGTATAGGTGTGTACGTGTGTATAAATGCACACGTGTGTATATTCAGCTAGTACTGGTTATAATTGTGTGCAATGATCTCATCCAGTAGATTGTAGACTGTGGGCCAGGTTTCATATTTATCTTGGTGGGCAGGAGCACCAAGTACCGTGTGTGGCACAGCTAATCACTCATTAAATGTTAGCTATTTTCATCATCATCAGCATCATCATCATTGCAAGGACTTAATACATTTTTCTTTTTTAACAAATAAAGAGTTTGGGTTAGTTTTTCCCATGGTTTCCTTAGAACGTTTGTTCTCTGTGATATCAGTTTAAGTGTTGATGAACGGGCATCTGTGGTCAGCTAGATTTGGGAATGCTCAAATACGTTTTTGACTGAAGGATTTTCAAGATCTTTTATTGTATAAGGTGTATATTGTGAATCTTTAAGGGGAATGGGAGGCTATAGAATGTTGCATTTCCGAAGCTGAATAACTTGTGAACCTTCTTTTTTTGGCATAACTCATAAAATTAGGTTTCTTGGAATTTTCTTTGGGAAATAATCACATAGTATGGCCTTTTCATTTTTACAGATGAGGAAACTGATGACCTATATTCATTCTTGCATTAATTTATACCTCAGATATGTAGTGAGTACTTCTTAAAGTTAGACACTGCTAGGTTGGGTAATACAATAGCAAGTGAAAAAAAAAAAAACCAGAGTTGGGGAAAGTGTTAATTATACTGTTTATATGGAATAGATGATTAAGTGGGAGGTACAGACATTAATGAAGTAGTTACTGAAATTAGAACTGTTATGTGAATGGTGTGCAGGAAGGTACACAGTGCTAAATCATTTGTTTTTTGTTTTGCTCACTTTCAAAGCTCTGCCAGGCCTGTTTAGGTCTTCCTCTCAACATTTTGCCAGTGCTGGCAGCTCTGTGATCCAGACTGCTGAAGATCAGTAAAGATGTCCATTTGCCCAGCTGCATCATCTGAGAGTGTAGCATGTTGAAGACATGATCTGTTACAGCGTGAGACAACTTTCTCTTAGTGCTTCATGTTTAGTAGGTACTTGTACATATTGATAGACTGCATGAAGAATGCAAAAACATACTTAGAAAAACCTGGACTGAAGGACAAACCCTACACTGTGGTTTCCTCACCCACTGCCCTAACTCACTGTGCTGTACAGGGGGACTGAATAAAATCATTTAACATGCATTTCCTGTGCCCCTGCTCTGACCTGGCCCCATTTTGGAGGGATCCAGTGACTCTTCTCTTCGCCACCATGCAAAACAGAAAAGCACATCTTTGTGTTTTGATCCAGTACTGCCCATACATTGGGGGAAATGTTAATGTACTATTTGTATGAATATGTTTAATCAAAGGACATTATGTTGATACAGTAAAATTGGCCTGTGGTCTGGTGGCTGCCTGGGCAGATGATAGCAGGAGGGTTTTGTGACAGAATAGCCTTGGAGTCAGGACTTTTGTAAGAAGATTAGGTCAGTGTTTGATTTGATGTTTCATTCTGTGAAGTCACCTGCAGAGAAATCAAACATTTACATGTTGATTAACTGGTGATTTTGGTTTTGGCATGTGGCCACAGGCTTTGGGCTGGATGAGCTCTGGGAATGCATAAAAATCTCTCATTCCGTCTCTTGTATGGGTAGATAAGCAGGAAAATATTTACCTTCTCAGGTTATCCTCTTCAAAGAAGCCTGAAACTTCTTCAGCCACATCATGTTCCTGCCAGAGTCTGAAGACCAACAGGTTTTCAAGAGACCAAGGGTTGAGTGGAGTCATTTAGAGAATGGCATGTATCCAGGTTACTAAATTTGTCAATGTTGCTCTGAGATTGAATTAGGAAAATTCCCACTGAGTTCTGGACCTCTTGATTTGTAATCTTCTTTAAGTTAGAGTTGCAGAAATATCATGGATTCCTACTTTAAAAATAACTTTCTTTTCTTTGTAAAAATAATTCAGACTAATTGTAGAAATTTGGGTAAATAGCAGAAGGCATAATGCTGAAAATTACCCATAATCCTTCTTCAGAGATAATCACTGTAAACATTTTGTTGTATTTGCATGTATTTTTATATGCATAATTAGGATCATTGTGTATAAATTTTGTTTCTTCTTATTCCATTTAATATATGAATACTTTTTCTTGTGTTGAGAGCAACATGGACTTGTATTAGTTTCCTGTTGCTGCTGTAATACATTTCCACAAACGGGGTGGCTTAAAATAACAAATTTATTCTCATAGTTTTGGAGGCCAGAAGTCTGAAATCAAGGTATCGGCAGAACCGTGCTTCATGTGCACAGACTCTAGGGGAGAATCCGTTCCACTCCTTGCTCTCCCAGCCGCTGGTGCTGCCAGCATTCCTTGGCACGTGGTCTTGTCATTTGTATATCTGCATCAGTTTTCACAGTGTGCGTCTGTGTGTGTGTGTGTGTGTAATCTGCCTTAAAGGACATGTGAATTTAGGTCCAGTCTAGATAATCAGGAATACAGCTTTATCTCACAATTCTTGACTTAATCACGTCTACAAAGACCATTTTTCCACATAAGATAACATTTCCAGGTTTCAGGGTTGGGACTTGATGTGGTTTGGCTGTGTCCCCACCCAAATCTCATCTTGAATTGTAGCTCCCATAATTCCCACGTGTTGTGGGAGGGAACTGGTGGGAGATAATTGAATCATGGGGGCAGTTTTCCCCATACTGTTCTTGTGGTAATGAATAAGTCTCACAAGATCTGATAGTTTTATAAGGGGAAACCGCTTTTGCTTGGTTCTCATCATCTCTTGTCTGCCACCATATAAGATGTGCCTTTCGCCTTCCACGCCATTGTGATTGGGGAGGCCTCACAATGGAACTGTGAGTCCATTAAACCTCTTTTTCTTTATAAATTACCCAGTCTCGGGTGTGTCTTTATCAGCAGTGTGAAAATGGACTGATACAGGATCTGACCTCTCTGGGGCCATTATTCAGCCTTCTACGGGGTTCTAGACAATGGACTCTGGAGCCAAACTCTATGGGATCTAATCCTAGTGCCTTACTAGCAGAATAACCTTGAGCAAGTGCCTTAACTCTCGATACCTCTGTTTCTGATCTGTAAAATGGGAATAATAATACTTGCCTCCTTGAGTTGGTATACAAAATACAAAGATTAATATGTACAGAACACCTAAAAAGCTCAGATTAGTGACTGGCCTGTGTAAGGAGTAGCTGTTATTATTGTAGTTGTTATTTTTATTAACAATTCTTTGTCAGATGCCATTTTTAATGGCTGCATAAGAGTTTTTAAATGAATCTACCATAATTTGTCTAATTATACCCTTTTGTTGGAAAAGTTTCTTTTTCATTTTTTATCTCAGGTATGATGTTGCCATGTAGCATTAAGTTTTGTTCCACTTTATTCCTTAGTGTAGAGTTCTGAAAATGGAATTACAATGTCAAAGGATGTGTACAGTTTTAAGCCGCTTAATGAGAATTTGTTAAATTGCTTTCCAGAAAGTTGAATGATGAGAGTACCTGTTTTATCATAGCCATACCTGTTACCGCATGTTACCATTTTCAATACTCTGAGGTCCTTTGGCATAGTCAGCCCTTTAAGGCTGAAGTGTAACAGCATAGGGCCCCTACACGTTGTGGTTCATTCAGTGAGGAGTATTCTGACCATGCAAGACAACCTCTAACACAAAATGACATCCTTGCTTTGTGAAATCACCCAAGTGCCTTCTCCATTCTGTTATGAAGCCTGGAAACTTGCTGGGTGTTTTTGAAGTTAGTGGGAGGGCTGTTGGGGGAAAGGTTGTTACTAGCAGGGTAATGCTAGGTTTACAGGGACTTCAGTAGCATAGTTTTGCTTCTTTTCTCAAATGTGGACATTTAAAACTGAGCATTTGATGGGATGAGGAAGGTACATTTGAACAGAAAACAGATTAATGTAATCGCTTTGCAACTAAGGCCATGTGAGGGACGGGAGTATGGGGTGGGGAAGGGGAAGCTCCTGCATTGTCTGCCAGATTATCTGGGAGATCAGCCCTGGGAAAGGCTAAGGGAACAGTCTGCATCTGCACTTAACCCCATAGGTCACCTGCTAGCCTGCTCTCCTTTCTTGATGCTGCCCATTGCAGTCTGGTCCTGTGCAGCCCAGGCCTCTGGGCTGTAGAGAGGCATAGCAGGGGTTCTGAGTGTGTGTGCTCAAGGGAACCTGCTTCAGTTGAGGTCATCTGGTCCACTGCTGTTCAGGCTATTTAGAAACACAGGGTGGGCTGTGTTTCCCCAGTGGAAATGTACAGTATGCACCATGTGCAGCAGGTCATGCACAAATTCAACAATACCCAAACCAGCTATAGTTGGCTAAATGGTGGCCCCAAAGATGTGCTTAGATTAGAACATCCCTGGAACCTATAAATGTTAATTGGAAAAGGGGGCTTTGCAGATATGACTAAGTAAGGATCTTGAGATGAGATCATCGTGGATTATTTTGTAGGCCCTAAGTGCTGTCACAGATATTCTTATAAGAGAGAAGCAGAGGGAGATTTGACACAGAAGAGAAGGCAGTGTGCCAAGAGGAGAAGGCATCTGTCAAGATGGAGGCAGAGGTCGGAATGATGTGGCCACAAGCCAGGGAATGCAAAGCCACCAGAAGCTGGAAGCAGTGAAGAACGAGTTCTCCCCTACAGCTTCCAGAGGGAGCATGGCATTGCCTATTCCTTCATTTCAGACTTCTGACCTTCAGAACTAATACATTTCTTGTTTTAAGCCATCCAGTGATAATTATGGCAGCCTCAGGAAACTGGTATACTAGTCTGTGCCCTGTCCAGGACAGTTCCACTGTTTATGTGCTTGGCTCTGTAGCAATATCATATTGCTAGAAAAGCTTCTGAGCACTTACTCCCAATTTTTGTATTTATCTGGTCCTGACCCAGCAGCAGAGTTGGCACTGGTTTGCAGAACCCCTGTTGAGTACCACTGATCTAGTCTCCATCATTTTATGAATGAAGAAACTGAGGCCCAGTGAGAGGAAGTACTGTAGGTTTGGGACACGCAGCAGGTGCCTCTGCTCCTTGGAATATTTAGACAGGGCCAGATCTGGGGAGAGCAGATAGCAGAGTTGCCCTTTGGAGGCCAGCTGGTGTCCCTGTCGCTGTTCTGTACCCTGTTTGGTGAAAGCTGATGCTTCAGTGAGCCTCTGGAGCAACAAGCTGCTCAGAAGGCCTAGAAACTGGGGCAAAATAGTAGAGCCTTTGCTGCAGCTACTGAGCCAACAGCAGCAGGCAAAGAACCCCATCAAGGGTAGAGGTCATGGCTTGCTAATGACTTAATTTCCTGATGACTACTTCAGTCTTTATAGACCCTCTGGCTCAGGTCATATTTTTCCTCTGGAGCCCAATTTGAACTTTCCATATTTTCAGAATGGTAATTATCTCTTAGGGAATGGGGACTAGACTACATGCTGCTTTGATAAAGTCCAAACTCCTTTACTTGGCATTCATGACTCCTGAATAACCAACTCCCTTCCCCTTTCCAGTTCTGCGTCCCATCCCTCCCTTTTACCTACCTTAATCTCTGGACTTCAGCAAAATCAGTGCTCCCTAGTAGAAGAGAGTACAAGATGTTAGGTTCTTAAGTCCCCACAGTAGGTAAGTTCGTGATTGCCCAACTCAGGAACTAATGGAAAAATATGGCGAGGATAGAGGTTGGGCATCCATCTGTGAAGCTCTTGGGGGGATAAAAAAAAAACAACAACTGTTTACATTTACTGCAAGAGAATATAAAGGCAGCACAGCAGCCAGTACCAACCACTAACATGAACAAAGTCATGTGAGACCACCTGGCCCAGTGGAGCAACCAGATGCCCATAGCCACATACATAAGCCAGGCAAGACCAGAAGAAAAAGCCCCGCTGAACTCAGCACTGATTGCTGACCCACCACACCTTGAAATGAAATGTCTTTTTTTTTTTTTAAACAAAACAAAATCACAGTAAACCAAGATTTATCTTTACATATATTAGTAATGATAGGCATTGTACCATTACTCAATTATGTTTTGCTTGTTATGGACACTTTTTGGAGCCTCCCACCTTTTTATTTTCAACGAAACTCTTATTTATTTTGCTTTATGAGTAATACCCATATTAAAAGCCCCTTTCCCCCAGTATCTGGGCTTCCAACTTAATATTTAATGCCACTGAGGTTTTGAGTTAATTTGTTGGCTGTCCTTTGTGGCTCTCACACATCTCTTCCTTTCCTCTCTGATGTTATGGGACAGTAGTTCAGATGCCTGGGTCACTTTCTCATCATCTTTTATTTTTCCCAAGGCTTTGGTTTAAAAGCCTCTGTTCCTTCACCTTCCACTTTCATTTCTTTTTCTAGTCCCAAACCTGTATCCCTCGTTTTTAAATCAGTGGTTTTTGATTGCAGGGAATAGCTATGCTCTCATGGCAGCTTAAGTTAGCAGTGAGTTTGTTGTAGTAATCCCAGGAATACAAGGAGCAAAGCTTGACTGCCTGCTGGAGTGGGAAGGCCCCTCTAACTCCACGCAGGAGCTGCGTGCTCCTGCCCGTCACACACATGCACGCGTGTGCCAGTGTATCTGTCTCTGTCCCCTTCTGGAGCAGGACGGTGATAAGTGTCTATCCCTAAGCCAGTTGGGAGAGGGGGACCGTGTCACTGCCCTTTCAGCATGGGCTGAGGGGCTGGGGAGTCCCAAAAAGGAGTCTGTGGAGGGATACCTTCCCAGCACCTATGATATCTTTTCTTCTAATTTCTCAACAGGGATAACTCAAGTCACCCGTACGGAAAATCAGTTTGCTGAAATTATTCAATCAACGATTCTTGAAGTTGAAGAAAAGGTAAACATTCTCTTATAAGGGAAACTCATTGTCTGGGGAGAGGTTACTGTCCCTGTCGTTCTTCCCATATGCCCAGTTTTGTGTGTAATATTTTACCCCTTCTCTCTGCCTGGCCAAGTTCCTCTTCATCCCTCAAGATCTTTATCAAATGCCACCTTTGTCCTTTGTGGAAGATCTCCTCCAGGCTGGGGGTGATTTCTCCTGCTGTTGAACCCCCACAACACTTTCACCTTCCTGTGATGTTTGTGTTCTCGTTTGCCCTTCCCCTGATGGTCTCACCCTTCCTCTCTTGGCCGGTCAGGTAGAAGTCCGTGACACACCCCCCATCATAGTACTTACCTCCACACTTTATTCTCGTTGCCTGTTTTTGTGTTTTCCCCAGTAAGCTCCTCGAGGGCGCATCTGAATTGTGCCTGGGACACAGTCGGTACTCCATAAATGTTTCTCGAATGACTAATGTAGGAGCCTCCCCACAAGAGGCCTGCTCCTGTGTGGACCCACATCATACCCCCACCACGCCTCCCTTACTGGGCCTGTACTAGAAATCATTCTTAAATACATTATGATCTTTGAGCATTCATCCGAAATTCCTGATCTTCTCCAGGTGTCCTTTGGCTATTGATGAAATGAAGCTAATAGCAAAGCTTTGGTATCTGATTCTTTTTTTTCACATTCGATTTTGGGCCGATGTTAAGAGCAGGAATCCAGAAGCGGAGAGGAAGGTGACAGGCAGAGCTGGATGCCAGTGGTCCCTGGAGCACAGCTCCCCAGCCCGCTTCCACCCCTTGTGGCGGGTGTGAGTGGGGGTTGCGTGTGGTGGGGTTTAGGTCTCGCTGTGGTTGTGGCCCCTCCTGTCTGCTGCACCAGTGGATCACCTTCTCCATCTGTGCCATGCTCTCGACTGCTTCACTCAGTGACTTTGTGTCTTAATCCACCTCCCTGTCCCCAGCCTTTGTCTTTTAAATAAACAAGTCAGCAGGTTCCTTTTCTCACACTGTTTACTGTAACAGCTAAAGATCCCAGAAAAGTTTCTTGTTAATTTTATGAGTTTATGCATCATAGCCAGAGAGATAAAGCATAGATCGTGGGTGTTCCCAGAGACATAAATTTCCAGAGATTGTTTTGCGTATTCATTTGCACATTGTTGTCTGGGTTGGACATGTGTATTGGGCTTCAGTGTGAGTTTTTTAATATGTATATCCTGTTATCAATAAAAAAATTATCCAAGCGGTTGAATCCTGTGAGACTTCGCGAGTGTGTGCAAATCAAGTATACTTGACTTTTCAACCTCTTCTTTCAATGTAACTTTTATACAAAATAAATAATCAATTGACAGTTCTCAAAAAAAAAAAAATCAGTGTAGTTGGTCACCATCATCTTGGAAGACTTGACTCAGCCCTTTCTGCCTGTAACAGTAACCAGCAGTTGTCTCTCACATTGGTAGAGTGCTTTCTCTTTTGCAAGGTGCTTTGACACACGTCGGCAGATTTGCTTTTCCTGCCAGTCCTGGGAAGCAGGCAGAGGCGAGTGGGAACCTCTCATTTTCAAAGTCAGGAAATAAGCTCAGAAGTTCGATGTCTTGCATAACGTCATGAGCTGATGTGAATGGAGTTCAGTTTTTCCCACCCCATCTCATCTTGGTCCCTCTCCTTTGGAAGCCATGGCAAACTAATAGTGTCACAAAACCATCTCTTCCCCACCCTCAGTGTTCTTTGAGGGAGGGGAGTCTTGACCTTCTGTTGAGAGTCTGACCCTGGTGCTCCCTCCACCCTCACCCAGGCAGCTCTCTTGAAAAAGCAGGTATGTTCCTCCTGAAACCTTCCAGTCAGTCTTGAAAGTTTTGTTTTTGTTAAGGCTAATTTAAATACAAGAAATTTAATTAGTTTACATGAATGCTGTATTGTCTTACTCTGAGTAAACTGGAAGACACTAACAGGTTTGATCAGCTTAATTCAGCTGTATCTGATGATGTTCTTTCCCTTTCTTCTCTTTTAAATAATTGCAAATGGTTTCCATCAATCAAGGCAGCAGAGCACAGTGCTTTATTGCCATGTGGAATTGTTTAGTTAACTGTGATTTTTAAAAAATGGCTCAACTTTTAATGAAAGAGCGGATTGTCAAGTGACTTTTTGATTTGTCCTTTGATGGGGAAATGGGAAAATAGAACCATCATAATAAAAAACCAGCTTCTATTCTAGAAGGGAAGCTATTAACTTAAGAGCAGGATATGATTTCAGTGAATTGCTCTTTTCCTAAAACAGGCCACTGTCTCTCGTCTTTTTATTTTGAGACCTTCCTCTGATACTCTTTCAGATTAACATTTTCCTATGGGAAACTGTAACCTGGAATCCCCCAAACAGGTTGGTACTCCCCATAGTGTAAGCACTGGGGCCCAAGACCAGATACCAACACCCTTTTACTGGGAATCCGAAACATCAATATCGAGAAATCTGCAAGCCTATTGTGATGCTTGTAATCAAAGGAAACATCAGGTTTCACATTTTACTTACAGTTGTGGCATGATGCAAGCACCATTTTACTGTTAAAGTTATTGTTTTCTTAACCCCAAAGCTGGATCTTCATTAGTGAGGATCCTCATAGAGCTACCCACATGGGGTAGCCTCTATGGGGTCCCAGGTGGGGTCCCAGGTGCTCCTTAGTGGTTGCGCCCACCTTGAATTGGCACAGTGGCAGGACCTCCGAGCACCATGAGAGGATGGACAAGGGTCACCTCTGAGGCTGGCCCGAGGACTCCTCTGTGTTCTGTAGCATTCTTACACCCTTTTCACAGTTAGCAAACTTGATATCTCATGGGCACCTCAAGCTTACTGTGTCCAGATTTTAACTCTTGGTCTGCTTCTACTATAGTCCCTTTCTAGGCCTCCTCCCTTCCCTCATCTTATTAAGGTGCATAGTTGTTAACTCACTTTGTCAAGCCGGAAACTGGGAGTTCATCTGTTAATACTCGTCTTTTTCTTCCTCCAAATCACCAAGTCCTAATGCTGCCTCTCCTAAAGTGGATATTGAGTTCATCCATGGCCTTCCTGTATCCACCCTCAAGTCCAAGCCAACATCATCCTTTGCCAGGTGACTGCCAAAGCCTTTTAACTGGCTGCCCTGCCTGCTTCTCTTTTTCTTCTGTTCCTGTCATCACTTTGGACCCAATGCAATCTTTAAAAATTCTTGTCAAATCATTTCACTACCTTGCTTGAAACCTGTTGGTGACCTCATCCTGCACTTGATGAAACACATAAGCCCAGTGCAGCTCGTGGAGAGGACTGCTCTGTCTGGGCCCCAGGCCTGGCTTCAGAGGCACAGCATTGTTGGCACCACGTTGTTATAGCTTGTGAGACACTCTCTGCTTCACTCTTGGCTTCCTTGGAAGATTGCAGTGACTTCAATTTTCCAGACGCAATAAAATATCTCAAGCTCTCAAAGGTGTACTTAGAATGAATATTGTGTTCTGGGAAATGGAACAAGGGGTGATTTGTTCCTCCAGATACCAGAATAACAATTCCTAGAACACAGAGGTGGACCACTATTTCATTTGGAACCTTAATAAGTTAATAGCCAATAAGTAATCAACTGAAATTGCAATACTCCTTGCTACTCCCCAAGCAACCTCCCCACCCTCCACGCACATATTTTGACATAAAAATGTGCAGCAGCATTTTAGCTCAGGAAATCTTGAATGAAACTTGGTTCTAGGTTGGTACAAGAAAAGACTGGCATTCTAGTATACAAGGGAAAAAGAAAGCTAAATATTAGCATACAGCTTTCCTTTTTAAATATGTTTCTCCTATCTTGAAGCCGATTTGTTTTCCTTAGTCTTGAGCTTTACTCCTATGTGTGTGTGTGCGTGTGCAGCCATGCACACACCTGTAAAGCACGTACCTGAATTTCATCTTAGGCATGATACTCTCCATTCTCAGGCCTTCCCCAAGGTAATTAATGTTAATACTGACATTCCAGCTGGATGTTTGGTACACTGTGGCCTCAAGACAACTTTTCTATGATCTCGAAATTGAAATGTTTTAAGATATGAGTTTGGTGGGTCCCCCTGATGAGTTACAGCAAAGATTGTAATGGGAATACTAGCAAAGGTGATTTTAATAGTGTCATGAGCGTTGTGATAGAGTTTATTACCCAGAGTCATGGGAACACAGAGATGGCCCCTCACTCACCCTGGGGAGTGGAAAGTCATGTGACCCTTGAGATGGGTCTTGAAAGAGATGCCAAGTACCAAGTGCTTATTACTTTTTTGCCAAGCAGAAGGAAGGCTTGGGAGAACAGGGGTGCAAAGGGCATTTCAGACAGCTACATGGAGAAAGGCCTGGGAGGTCAGCTAGAGCATGGCATGCCAGAGAACCCCGAGGAGGGTCGCTGCTGCAGTGGAGGGCATGGTGGGGTGGGAGTTGAGCGCAAAAGGTGGGCAGGAGCCAGATCATGCAGGTCCTTCTTTGGGGACCAGGTTAAGCAAGGGATTTGGATTTTGTTCTAAAGGCAGTGGAATGCCACTGTAGAATTAAATATTAGGGAGTTACTGGATCGGGTTTGTTTTTTGCAATAGGGATTCTGTAGGCATGGTCTGTACTAAGACTTCTCCTGAAAGTCAGTGATCTGATTCAGATATGCAACTCCTTTTATTAGTTCTAATGGGTGTGAAACTTAAAATTCCACAGACTTGCACGTTTTAGGTGTGACCGTAGGCTAGATGTTGCTAAGTGACTGACGTGTGATTGGTGTTTAGTGCCCTGCTGGAGTTTCTGGATGATTGTACTGCCCTGAGTTGCCATGCTCAGCAGTGGGGCATTCCAGGTGCCTGCTGAGTACGGACACAGGCAGTTGGATTCCTGCTGGTTTTGGAAATGGCACTCTGACAGTGCAGCGTCAGTGAGGTCTTGAATTTGTGACAGCAACTGAAAAGTTGCTGGGAATCTAGAGGTCTAATTATACTGTTAACTTGGCTTTCTCATTATTTGGTTAACATGATTTGGTTGGTTGTTAACCCTGCACTATGAAGCGATGCATATTTATGCTAGGAACATGTTTTGGCTTCAAAGTTTATGATAACTAGACTTTAAAACAGGTATGAGGTTTAGATGCATCATCTGTATCCCTTTGCAAAAGATATCTGTCTCCCACATTTGCTTCTCTGATGATTCTTCAGTGTTATTACCATGTTATTTTTTGCTGCTAAGGGGAAAATATGTGGGATGAGCAAGGGTGGCATCCCTTGCCCTGCCTCCATGGGCAGTGGTTCTGAAAGGACTCAGGAGTGTTTGCATTACTTAAGGCTTGAGAAAGCAGTAAGATGAAGGCAGAGAAACGGTGGAGGAGGCTATCACAATTTCCTCAACAACAAAGACGAGGGCTGTGGGGAAGGAGAGAGGGGCATGTTTGAGAGATGTTTAGGATAAGGGAGAACAGTCTGATGTAGGGAATGACAGAGAGGAGTGGTGTCTAGGAGATCCCCAAACTTCTGGCTTGGGCAGCATTGGTGAGAGGGACAGTCTTGTATCATCCAGCAAGTATATAAAGCAGGCCAAGATGAGGAGGCTTGGGAGTGGGCAAGAGTGCGGCTTGTTCTCCCACTGTGTGCAGACAGAACAGCCATGCGTGACGTGTCGTCAGAGGTCAGGGTTGGGCTCGGCACAGAGGCGTTGAAAGCCAGGTCCTATCTGTACCCTGTTTTGTTGTCAGTGGGGAACCCATGAACACATTCTAGTTAGAGGACTGAGATCAGACATGGGTTTCTGTGAAATCATTCCCTGGAAATTGAGTTACCAGGAGGCTGGAGGCAGGGAGGCATCTGGGTAGAGTTGCTGAGGACTCAGTGATGGCAGGGAGAACATACAGGCGTGGGTATGCATGCAGTGTCTGCAGCTTCTATTTTATTTGGGGATGGGTTGGGATACGGATTCTAGAGTCAACACAGAAGGGAATGAGCAGCCCTTAGTAAGCTATTAACCAGGAGCGGGTGGGGGCAGCAAGGGGAAGATGGAGTAGAAGGTGACCAGGAGTGCTCTCCTCTGTTCTGGTGCCCAGGCTTGCCTTAGTTAACAGTGGCCCCACGGTGGCCTGAGTGGACCTAAGGCTGGAGCTGGTCTGACCCTTGCTGACCTGGAGGCTTCTGTGCATTCTGCAGTTGGGCCAATGGCAAGATCAATAAACCTTGTCTTCAGTGCTCAGAAGCCTTCTTTTTCTGTGCCATTTGCCAAAACCATTCTCATTGACTGGTAAATCAGCTTAAGGTTCAGCAAAAAGGAGTACATTTAAGTTAAAGATCAAATATTTATCACTTTGTTAGTGACAAATGCAACTTCAGCAGCTCAAGTTCATTTTCTAATGGAGTGATTCCCTTTCTCCTACCCTAAAATAGACTCTTAGGAGACCCTGGAGAACTTTGACACACCGCTATGTAAGTATTTGATAGCAGCTTAGCTTACTGCCTTTCTTTTGCAAAATATTTGAATTTTGTCAGGAATCAAAGGTCTGCAGTGAAGCACACACGGTAAGCATTGAGATGTGCACAGTGTGTTTGCAGAATCCCTTTTGGACTGGCCGTCTCAGCTGCTCGGCTAGTCCCCTTGCTCACCATACATCAACCCTCTCTGCTCTGGTCACCCTGGCCTCTTACTACCCCTTAAAACCTTCATGCTGCTCCTGCCTTGTGGCCTTTGCCCTCCATGCCCTTCTCTGGCACGCTCTTCTTTGAGGTCTCCTTGGGGCTTGCTCCAGCCTTTCCTGCAGGCCTCTGCTCTCCAGTCAGAGGCAGTCCCTCGTGATGCTCTCTCTGTTAAATCACATCCCCCACCCGATCACCTTACACTCTTTTGTCTTGCTTCATAGCACTTTGTTCCTTGACATATTACACTTTTTTTTGTTTATTTTTTATCTCCATCAGTTGGAATGTGAGTTCCATGAGACCAGGAACTTTGTTTTCATTATTCTGTCCTGTTACCAGGACATTACCTAGCACATCGAGTCTGCCTTGTATTTGGTGAATCAGTGAATGATCATATGGACCGGTCAGTCAATCAGTTTGTGTATTCACAACAGTTAATCAGCATGTGGCATGTGGTAGGTGCTCAGGAAGTATTTGAAAGAATGAATTGGTGAGTGAGTGAATGAATCTGTTCATGGTTAGTCGCCAACACTGGTGCTCAGCAACTATTAGCTGGATAAGTGAATGGATGCTGGAGCTTACTCGCCTGTCTCTGGGGCTAGTCCCCAGCTTCTTTATTGGGGGAAGGCCCGGATGCACAACCTTTGGTGTGTGCTGTTGTTGTTCCTGTTTGATAAATTCAGTTAGTCCCCTCACTCTTTCCGTTTGTCTGCCATCAGCCAGGCTCTGTAATTAACTTACTGTAATTTAGCTGAGAGGTGAATTTTTCATTTTAAAGATGTTATAAACAGCTGGTGCTTGTGGCATCTTGGTTGTTGATGAAGTTCATGCCTAAAAGAACATGAGGGCTGTGTTACGTGTCCAGGAGAGAGGGGACTGTTAGCCCACACCTGGCCACAAAAACATGGGGACAGTCTGGCAAGTTCTGGCGAAGTTGTGTTTCTCTAGTTCCAGTGCACCGGCGTGCCAGCATGGGGGCCAAGGATCAGGGTCAATGTGGTCATCTTCCTCAAGGGTCACATTTAACCCAAAGATTTGGGAGAAATAACATTTTAAAATTTTACAACAAATGCTGATATTTGTTAGAGGAGAATTCAATATCGCTTAGTAGTTAAGAGCAGGCTGTGGAACCAGACTGCCTAGGTTTGGCTCTGTCTCACCACTTACTTGCCTGGTGGTCCTGAGCAAGTTACATAGTCTCAAAACTCATTTCTCACTTCTAAGGTGGGAGCCTGTGATGCAGTAGAGCCAACAGCATGGGGATGTCAGGGATCAGTGAGAGCCACGGAAGGCTTTATCACAGTGTGTGCACATCGTAAGTAAACAACAAGGGGGATGTTACATGTGATCACTTGACGTTTTAAGATAACGGAAGAGCCAAATGAAATTTTATTCTTACCCTGGCCATGCCTTAGACATGGCCTCCAGGGATGGGCATTCATTTCCTTCTGCATATTTCAGATGGGCAAGTTAGGAGAAGCACTGCCTTAACAAAACCTAGTGCACACCACTGGATGGCTTGCATGCTTTCTCAAGAATTCTTCCCCAGCCTTGCCTTGGAGTTGAGCTGCCATTAAGGAAGTGATGAATTAGCCATGCTTACTTTTAGTACCTGCTGTTTTAAAGAACCTAATTGAATAGCAAATGAAGTCGAGGGAACCTACAGATTTGGATAAAGAACTGCCAAAGAATGATGGTATATAGAGGAGCTTGTAACTTGTCTGAGCATTTTCACACAGATTGCTTGCATTTCATTCTTATAACCACCTATTCATTAAGGTAGAGAAGACTGTCAGAATGGAAAGAGATTTCAGTAATTCTTGGGTCTATCTCTTTGATCTGATTTCTGAAGTCCCTTCTTCAGCATCCTATTCATCTTTCAGACTCTGCTTGGTTTCTCCAGGAGACAGAGCATTTTCTGCCCCAAAGGCAGTTCAATCTGGGTCCCCGTAACTTCTACACATTGGTTTAGGTTCTTTTAGAGCCGCAGCTAAATCTAGCCCTTCTTCAACCTGTAATTTATCCCCTTTTAATGTACAGACCTCTGGAGCTAGTGTTTCCACAACCTCACCTGGCCACTTAACCATTGTGATTTAACCATTAAATATATGAAGTCTGCAAGAGGCAGCCTTGACTGGCAGGTCGACTTAGTCCAGTGGACTTCAGCTGCAGGTCTCAACTCATTGATTGATGGCGAAATCTCTTTTGTGGATCGCAACCAGCATTTTTTTAAATGAAATGAAGTATCAGACTGTATAAACATACATATTTTCTAAAACTCTGATTTCAGTTCGTGTTGCATGTGCTGCTGTTGTATTCTTTCTGCACATGATAAGCATTTCAAAAGCCATTGTTTTGGACCCTCTTACAGGAATTTCAAGTTACTTCATTTTTATTTAGTTATCATCTTTGTCCTTTTAATGGTTGACCTGGCTTCATGTCAACTAGTTAAAGACATAGTTGCTGTGTTTCAGGTTGCTGGTGGCTATTAATTTAACTCTGATTCCTCTGTAAAGAAGGGCATGTCCTGGCTGGCCAGGGTTAAATAACAAGATCTGTTCAAAAGCTCTGCTGCCTCATTTTTCCTTACTCCACCTTCAGTGAGAGGAGTTGGTTGTGAGCACCTAGAGGATTTCATGCAATCTTAGGGCCTGTCCTTAAAAGGCAGCCTTTCCTCAAGGCAGGAGGAGCCTACTTTGCTGCTGGCTCTGGGAAGGAGCTTTTGAGGACAAACCTGTACTTCCATGGGCTGCTTTGGTCTCTAGACTGCCCCGAGCCTGAAAGTATTCTCTCAAATAAGAGAGGCACCTTATCACAACTTGGTGTGAAGGATGTGACAATACCTCTAACTGGAAAGGGAGGGATGTGGCTTAGTTGAAAGAGCAGAGTTGAGAGTCCAGCATTGTTTTCTGGTCCTGAACTCTCTGCGTAGGGGATGGAGGGGGAGACGGGTGTGGGGGGACAGGTGAGGGACAGCTGTGGAGAGAGGGGGCTCCTTGGACACAAGACTTAAGCTCTTTGAACAATGGTCGGATTTCAGGCTCAGGGCCTATGCCAGGGATTTTTCTTTTGTAATCTCATGTCATCTTCACATTGTCTTTCTCTTACTTTGTCGTACTGGCCTGATGAAACCCCATCCTGGTTAAATTGAACCTCCTACTTTTTCTGTGCCTGCACCTGCGCGGTTGGTGCCATCCTGACTTGCCTGCTTCAAGCTGTGTGGCCCGCGACTGCAGTGGGCCCCGAGGCGGTGGTGGGTGCACGCCACTCCCATTCAGTCATTGCCTCCTGGGACAGCTGTTTGTGGCTTCTTTCTCTTCAGACTTCCAACATCTCCCTCCTCTCCCTGCCTCCTAAGCGGATGCTCTTCTTCCAGAAATTATTTTTCCTGCATAATTATTTTGTCATTATTCCTTATGATGATGATGATGACAGCTAATGCTTATATTATACCTACTATGTACCAGTCACTATTCTTGTATATCAGTTTTCTATGTGCAATGATTAGCCCCATTTTTCAGGTGAGAAATCTGAGGCACAGAAAGATTAGGTAATCTGTCTGAGGTTGCAGGGCCGATAAGCGGCAGAACTAGGATTTCGGGCCGGCACTGCTTCCGAGTTTCCTGGTGCTCTTGTTTACGGCAGTCTGGAGAAGAGTTGCCCTCTCCGCCTTCCGTCTGCCTGCTGCCACCCTCCCTCAGACTTACTCCGATCTTGCCCCTGACCTCTTCACCAAAACTGCTCTGCAAGCCATGGAGGACCTGCATGTGGCCAGACCAGATGACCAGCTCCCCCTTCCTCAGGACACCTTCTTCATTTGCCTTCTAAGCCACCATCTTCTTCCTGGTTTTCTTCTTCACTCCCTTTTCAGTCTTTTCCTGCTTCCTCTTCAACTCCCCCAAGGTCTAGACTTTGGATTGCTCCAGGGCTCAGTTCCCTACTCTGCGCACACTTCCGCCCACGGCTCCCAGGGTCCTGTGGCCAGCCCGTTCTCCCTGCACTGCAGGCCCATGCCTCCAGCTGCCTTTTCGTGCCTCTACTAGGGATGGCTGATAGATTGTCAAACTCCAGCTCTCCCCACCCACCTCACACCCCCTTGCAACTTCCCACCTCCCTCAGTGGCAATTCCATTCTTCCAGTTGCGCAGGCCCGAGAACCTTCAGTCTATTTGCTTTTTTTCACACTCCATTTCCAGTCTCGGTAAATTGTGTGGCTCTACCTTCGAAGTGCAGACCACTTTGCACCACATCTACCTCTATCCTGTACCATCCTATCCTGTACCATCTACCCCTATCCTGTACCATCTACCCCTATCCTGTACCATCAGGTTTTACCTGAATAATTCATTAGCATCTTCACTGATTTCCTTGCCTTAGCCCTTTCATGACCGCAGTCAGTTGTCCACAGAGTTCTTTTAAAATGTAAGCAGCACCCTCCTCTGGCCCCATCTCGCCCTCTGCTGCTCCCTCTCTGACCCCTCAGCTCTCCCTTTGCTTTCTCCGGACTTGTGGCCCCTGTGTGCTTCTCAGATGTGCAAGTGATGCTCCGCCTGAGGGTCTCTGCATGGGTCCTGCCCTGCCTGGAAGATCTTCCCAGGAATCTGCACAGATCCCTTCAAGTCTCTGGTCCAGTGTCACTTTCTCATGAAGCCTTCCCTGCTCAGTTACTCTAAATTTGCAGCCTCTGCGCCTCCAGCAGCACACAGCATCATCTGACACATGCTCTATCCATTTGTTAGTTGTCCGTCTCTCCACATTCCCTGTGAATGAAGACAGCTTCATTACCTGAAGGCAACATTTTTGCTTGTTTTGTTCATAGCTGCATCCTCAACATTGTCCCCTGACATACAGGGTATGCTTTAAAAATATTTGAATGCTAGGTACTTTTATCTTTGTTTGACAATATAGTAATTGAGGGTCTTAGGAAGTTAAGTTACTTGCCCAGGATCACAGACCCTAGAATTGCCAGGATGGGACTGAAACCCTGACATGCACTTAACTTACCATGTGCTGCTTTTTCTTGTTAACTAAGGACAATAATACATAACACAGTTACTTCGAGGATGAAATGAATAATGCACAGAAAAGCACTTTATTAATCCAAGTGTGCCAAAAAAATGTGACTTATCTAATTTATTGAGAACGCTAGCTTTCATGTCTCTGTCATTCGGCAGCCCACTCAGAGATTCTTTTGTGTTTCTGGATTTTTATTTGGGAGTAGCCACTGCTGCTGCCACTGCTGCCAAATAACATTTTCTTCTTTTTTCTGCCATTGGTGTGAGAAGTGTGTGTGTGTGTGTGTGTCTTTTATCTGTCTGTAACTGTTGTGGTCCCTCCTCCCCTCATACACCCACTGGCCTTCAGGTCAAGAGCTTTCCTGACCCCTGTGGCCTGTCAGCAGCAGGGAGCAGTGGAGCTGGCACCTGTGTGGCTGTCATTATTGGTTCATGTATATGTTCCTGGGGCAGACACTTATGTTATCAGCAGGTGCTTTGCGGGTGTCAGGAGTCCCATCTTGCACAATTCTCCTGGCAGCCTGTCTGTCCCCTGCCCCCACTCTGCAGCTGCCTGGAGTGAAGTGATCACAGGCCCATTATGGCTAAATACCAGGGACATAAAATGAAGCAAGCGCACTTGATGAACCGCAGAGCTGCTGCTCTCAAGTGCAGAATTTATGTCTCCCTGAACCCAGGGCAGCTTCCCTGGGCTTATAGCATAAAGCATAGAGCAGTTTGGCCCTTCTAATGCCTCATGTTGTAATAATGACACAGCTACAGGAAGAGATGGTGAAGCTTTCCCCATCTATCCCCTTCTTGTGTTGTTTATTCATTTGTGTTCCTGATTTTGAAGTGGGAGAAACATGCAGCCACTTCTTAGGGAGCACCTTAAACTGTTTTTTTCTGAAGACAGGAGAGCTTTGACACTTTAGAAAAGGAGAACAGCATTGAGAATGTCTAGTGGTTGGATGTCTGGGCCTGGTTACTGTTCTCACGTGGGTTGTACAGTGGGATGTAATTGGCTGTGTACAGGGACTTAGCATGGACTCCAGATCTGGTCAAGCTGTTCTCGGCAGGCACCCCTTCAACAGCCTGTGACATCCTTGGCTCCCTCCATGCTGTTGACCCTGGGCAGTGTAGGGGTGGGTGGAGAGAGTTGCACTTTTCCTGGGGGGCTTTAGAGCAGCCTGGCCCACACTGAAAACTCAAGCACGATGTGGTGCATCTTTTAACCCAGAACGACTGCCCAGCCGGCATGTAGCGGCACCTTCCAGGCATCAGGGTTAGCCTGATTAGCAACAGACTTTACCTGCTGCCAAATGAGACACACCCGGAGGGCCTGTGTTCCTCTCACAACCCTCCCTGTGTCCTCAGCTTCCAGAGCTGACAAGCAGGAACCAGGCATGGACTCTTGATCTGTGTCCCATTGGTCCACATGCCTTGTAGGGGATAGCCTGGCGTCCCCTGCAGAAGCAGCTGCGTGGAGTGGGAGGAACATAGTTTCTGAGCCAGAAAAAGCTTGATTGGAATCCCAGCTGCACTATTGACTTTCTAACTCCCTAGGGCCTGCTCTAAGCCTCAGTTCCCTTGTCTGCAAAATGGGGATGAAGTCTGCTGTGAGGCTTGCGTGTTTGTGGAGGACTTCAGTGCAGTCGCTTGATAGGTATTGAGCAATCAGGAAGCAGTAACTGCTGTTCTTATTTGTGGGGGCGCTGGAAGGCACTGTGGGGTCACACAAATGGGTGGACTTTGGAATCAGGTCTGAGTTCAAATCCTCATTCGGCAGGTCATTCATTAAATACTTAACGAGTACTTATTGCAGGTTTTATAGTGGAGTTGAGATTGTGCTTGTTCCCAGCAGTCTTTGATGTTGGGTAACAGCATACTTTACTGAATCTCAGTTTCATCATTTAGATGGGGGTAAAAATACCAATCTTGTATGATTGTGGTGGGAATGAAATAAGTATTTATAAATGGCAGCTAGCTAGTTTATTATTACAGAATTTTCTATTCTAACTCAATGGTTAGTTGCCTAAGATGAACTGCTTGTCTTAAAATATTCCAGCTTTGATATTCAGTCCAGCAGATGTTTGTTGAGCACCTGTTATATAAAAGGCATCATGCCAGCCCAGGAGAATATTCTTACCAGCAAGGCACATTTGCAGTCCCCCAAGAAGTGGAGACGTCAGAGGCCCAGCCAGCTAGGCAGTAGCTGCCAGTCAGTGCTGCAGTAAAGGTATAAACCAAGTCCTGAGATAGATAGCACCGAGGAGGAAGCTGTTGTTTCTGCGTGGAGGAGCTGGTGAAGGCCATGTGTGATGGTTGTCTAAAGATGAGAGACTGCACAGGCAGGTGACAGTGCGAGGGAAAAGGGCATTCCAGCAGAGATGTTCCATCAGCAAAGGCGTGGAGCTGAGAGCCCACAGGGAGGCTCAGGTGTGGTGGTAATAGTGGGTCATTTGGGTGTGGTGAGGCTGGAAAGAGTGAATGGGGCTGGGCTGTGAAGGCTTAGGGAGTTCTCAGCCTTGTGGGCTGAGCCTATGATGTGGAAGGCTTACAGGAGGGCAGAGTGAGCCCCTGACTGCATGGGGCAAGCTGTCCGGTAAAAGTATAATGCCAGCTACTCATGGAATTTAAAACTTTTCTAGTAGCCACATTAAAACAGAAAAAAGAAAACAGGTGGAATCGATTTTAATAATAGATTTCATTTAACCCAGTATATTCAAAACATTATTTCAACATGTAATCAGCATAAATAACTTTTAATGAGCTATTTGGCATTCTTTCTTTTGGTACTAAGCCTTCAAAATCTTGTGTGTATTTTATACCACAGCACAGCTGAATTTGGACCACAGCCATATGGCTGATGTTCAACACATGGCCGGTGGCTGCTGCATTGGCCGCACAGGGTTAGCGGGTCTGGGGTGATGAGTTGAAAGTGATCTTCCTTGTCCTAGACCTTCCCCTGAGAGCCTGAACCAGCCTTCTCCCATCAAACCTTTAAACAGACCTGCCCAACAGCTAATTGGCAACTCAGGGAAAAGAGAAAACCTGGGGAATTTTGTCATCCATGGGTTTTATGGTGCAAAAAAAAAAAAAAAAAGTAGAATTCCCTGGTGTTTCCCAGATTCATGTACATCTCCAAGGGACAGACCTCACTGGACAGCAAGTTACTGTGTACCATTTATTGAGCCTCTGGTATGGCCTGTTCATCCACTACATACTTCAGATAATACATTATTTCTAATTTTTCGATGTCTACAAAACAGGTTTCTCACCCATTTTACAGAGGAGGAGAGTCGGGACATGAGAGATTTAGTACCTTGTCCAAGATCGTTTAACCCGATGAGGCAGAGCTAAGGCACAAACCTGATTTCGAACCTGTGTTCCTACCTTTCCCTAATAGGATCTAACACTCTGTGTACATTATAATCTCCAAATCGGAGAAAAGTGCATATAAGAAGTTAGCATGTGTGCATACATGCATATCTACATACACAGAAGTAGGAAAAGATGGGAAAGTTACAATCACAGAAAAAAAATCACAAACAGTTCTGTGCTGAAGAATGCGTCCCCGCTTTCCTCCTCTCTGCCTCTGGTCTCCTGCCCACACATCCTGGGGACCATTTGGAATGTCCCCATACCGACCGGTTGCCGTGGGTGTGTGCTGGTGGGGGGTAGGGGTGTAGCAGGTGGAGTTTCATTAGAATCAGTAGAACTCAGGCGTTTGTGAAGTTTCCGTTTCCCTGGTTAGGGAAGCTAGAGGCCGTGGGGCACTGGCATTTGAGAAGCTGGAGGTTGCAGCTTCCATCCTGCCTGAGCGGCTTGCTGGGCAGAAGCCAGGCTGAGCAGGCTGAGATGTGAGCTTCATTTATTTCTCTCTGCAAGGGGCTGCTGAACCATGATGGGGGCACAAAGTGGGTGAAGGGCGGGAAGACAAGTGCGGTGCACCCAGGAAGGTGGGGACTGTCCAGGCTTCAGAGTCACAGATGTGGGTTTGACCTTTGACTCTGCCAGTCCTTTCTTTTGTGTCAGTGGCAGGGCCTTGGATTCCTCATTGTGAAACTGGAGCAGTCATTTTAGGCAGAGCTCTTTCCAGTGTAATGGACAGAGACCCTTGGAGCCAGTCAAAGTTGAAAGAGGTGTTCATCACATACAGAGACACATCGGAGTACCCTGAGGACAGAAGCCTGTGTAGAGCTGGCCTCCCAGGGGACTGGACTTCTCTTGTGGCCTCTCAGGAGTGCTCCCTCCACCCCCAGGCCTCTCTCCTGCCTGCCTTCCCTGGTGACTACATCTGTGTGATTGTCTAACTTCAGTGTCCCTTCATGTCTCTTAGATTCTTGAAGTAGAGGCCAATTGGCCCAGCTTCTCCTCTAGGCAAGCCCACATTTCAGGGCAGATGTGATTGAGCCAGCCCTGGCCCAGGAGGCTGCCCAGTGCAGCTCCTGGGCCCAGAGCCATGGTGAGGCAGTCCTCAGCCCAGAGGGAGGCAGGCAGGCATGGACAGTGTTCTGTGGTGGCCTTTTCACCCTCCAAAGGTGATTACTTCTTGATTTCTCTTCCCCGAGCCTGCCTCCCAACTTCCCAGACTTTAAGCTGAAACCTCCGATTTCATTGAAAATAAACAGAAGCCTTTAGTCCCCCAACCTCACAGTACGGAGCCACCCCCACCCCCGGTGCCATCTCCCTACCCTCCTCTTGTTGAGTTCGAAGGGTCCTTTGCCTCTCAAAGGCAGGTCTGTCCATTCGGCTTCCCGTCTTGCTCCTACACAGACCTCTTCTTTTTTCAGTGTCAGGGTTTTCTCCCATTCTATTAGATCCCTCAAACATCATTCTCTGGTTTCTCTTATTATTTAAAGAAAAACCCTTTTGGCCACACACACTCTTCCCACAGAACTTTGAAGCAGTTGGCGGCCCTGGTGCTGTTTGGCACGCTGGCATGCAGACCCGTCATCACAAGCTACCGGAAGACAGGGGGGCTTGCAGCAGAGTGTCAGCCAGCTCTGCACTGAGCACGTGCCACTGACAGTTTTTCCTTGGCCAAATGTTCCCGAGCAAGGAAGCAGTGTGTTCGCTTATGTTCTGGCCCAAGTGCCTCTGTCTTCTGACAGTTGACCTTCTTGACTGTCTTGGTTCCCACAATGGCACGTTCTCTTTTTCCTCACTCCTGTTCTCTGAGTACCCCCTTGCTCTTCCCCTTCCTGCCCGCTCTTCCACTTCCTACCCTGTAGCTGTCAGGGTGCCTTGGGGCTCAGTCCTGGGCCCTTTCTCTGCCTGCCTTGGACATGATCTCTCTTAATCCAATAGTTGATGACTTCCAAATACAGATCCTCAGCCCAGACCCAGCTCCTGACTCATTTATCCTATTGTCTCCTTGATATTATTTCCACGACGATCTCTAAGAAGCATCCTCACACGCAGAGAGGTACCCACAGAGCACTCAATGCTCTTCTTGAGCCCACCCTTCCCCAGTGCCCACTCCTCCCCATGCCCCTTCTTGCTTCTCAGGAGACAGAATCACCACCCATGCCACCCATGCGGTGGTTCAGGCTCCAGACCTTGGATTTATTCTTGTGTCCCCCTTTCCCTTATTTGCCATGTCCAGTCAGTCACTGGGGCCTGTCCCTTATACCTTCAGAACATAACTCCATCCTCCTCTTTGTCACCGCTGATCCACCCCGTGTCCAAGCCACCACCAGCCCCCCAGCCCCTAGACTGCTCCAGAGCCTCCCTTTGCGTTCCCTCACAATCCACTCCCCACTGACCAGCCAGAGGGAGCTTTTCAGCACCTGCGCCTCCCTGCTGGAAAGCCCTTCAGCGCCTGCTGCTGTTCTTGGAATAATCTTGCCATGGCCTGCAGTACCTCTGCTTCTCCCTCCCCTCCCCTCCCCTCCCCTCCCTGGAGTCCCCTCCTGCCCTCGCCACCTCGCCACCTCGTTCCTCTCACTCCTCGGTAAGCCATGCCCTGCCTGGCTCAGGCCACTCTGCCCTCTGCCTGGTGCTCTTCCCAGCTTTTTTCCTGGCTGGTCCCTTTTCACCAAAGGGTCTCCTCCCCAGTTGTTATCTCAGAGATGCTTTCCCTTGCTGCCCCAGGTCACAGGTGAGTGAGAGCAGAGACGCTGCTTCTCCTGAAGCCTGATGAAGTACGCAGGATTCAGATGGGCATGTTTGCCTTTTAAATCCTGACCAGACCGCCCCGGACCCAGTAGCTTGAGGCTTTTTTCCATGCCTCCAGGAACTTCTGAATGCATCTTAGAAATGTTGAGGACTGGTCATCGTGGAGGCTGGGGCCTTTGAATGTCAGCTGCACTTATGGGGGCAGATGCAGACAGCAGCTTGAAGTGCAGGAGGGAAGTCAGGCCCAGCACTGCTAGCCAGACAGCCAGGGCTCGGCTAGCCCCAGGCCCGGGGTGCCACCTGCCAGTCCTGTGAGGAATTTGGGAGAGACAGCAGTGGGCTCTGACAGGCCATTATCTTCACAAGGAAATGGCCATGAATCAGAGTGCTGCTGATGGCTTGTTTCATTTTAAATAATTTTTTTGAGGCCGTATCAGAGGGAATGGGCTGCCGTTTGCAGCTTTGAACAGGAATGCTGTCCATTGCTGTTAGAAGCCATGGGATATTTACAAACTGGGTGACTGTTGGCGTTTTTCCTCTTTGCTCCTTGGTTTCCTCCCTTCCGTGGTGGGGATAATTAATGCTGTCTGTCTGACACAGGGCCGTTGGGGTGCGTTCCAGGTGTTGGTATGTCGGCTAGCATGAATTCAGCGCCCGCTCTGTGCCGAGCCCTGAGTTATACAGCTTCCTATTCCATCCTCACCACGGTCCCGCGAAGGTGGGCACCACTCAAGGCTGCAGTCTGGCTTAGAGGAGCTCAGTGCACCCATCCCTGGGCCGCCCACGGGTATGGGTGGAGATGTCTCAGCCCACCTGTACCGCGTCCCTGTGGGTGGGCAGAGCTCTGCGTACAGATGCATTTGCTTTCCAGATTCTCACAGTCATCCTTTAAAACAAGCTGTTCTCTTTGTTCAGATGATGGCATGGAGGCCTAGTGGAGTTAAGTGACTTGCTCAAAGCCATTTAGCCTGTAAGTGATACGTCCTGGATTTGAAGGCAAGTCAGTCTGGAAGTCCTTTGGAAGACCTGAAAGGAGAATTGGTAAAGCCAGGGGTTCCTGTACCTTTCAGGCCTTAAGAAAGTAATAGTAGGTTGTTTTTGTTTTTGTTTTTTGTTTTTTGTTTTTGTTTTTTTCCCTCTCTCTGTTCCCAATTTCATGAAGGAAATTATACATTTGCCCAAATGGCACTTCCGTTAATATTTCCTGAACCTTAATGTTTGCTCTTGACTGGCATTATGCCATCCTAGCACAATAATATTTGTCATCTCATACCTTAGGAAACTCTGCCTGATTTTGAATGATACAACAAAGGTTTTGGGATCTAAATGGAATGAGAGGAATGGTAAGAGATTAAGGATCCCTCATAAAAAAAAAAAACAGGATGGTATCAATAAGACCTTTCCCAACTCTGAGTCCACATTCTGCCACCTCGGTCACTTAGATGGAGATGTCATCTTCCTCCCCAAGATGATGACAGGCCACCCACTACCCTGGGACAAAACAGGGCAGACAGTATAGAGCATAGGTCCCTCTGCTAGAGAACATTGGTGTACAGCGCTCTTCTGCTTCCAAGAACCCCTCACTCCGTGCTACTCGCCCAGGATATTGTAATGGACATCTGCCTTCGCTATATCCCTGCCTGATTCCTAACCCCACTCCTTCACTGTGTTTGGAAAGTACTCTTCCCGCTGTACAAATTGGAAGGCTAGGCTGTGGGCGTATGGACCTGGGCTTGTCTAGTCACACATGCATGAGAGCTGGTGATGCAGAAAGCTGGGGGGTGGGGAGTTCATCTGGAGACTGTGCCAGCAGCCACATCTAGTTTTTGGGGGTGGTCATGGTGGCTCGGCACCTCCTGCTCCAGTGCCCGTGTCCAGTGCTGACAGGTGGTGATGCAGGCTCTGGCATCCTCACACTGGGAGTGTGAGTTGGGATCCACTTATAGCAGCACAGCATAATGTCCTGCCCATTTTCTGAGCCTGGTTCTTTGGCTTTTCTGGGAATCAATGAGATGCCAAAGGCCTTTAAGTAAACTCCTCAATTTAAATCAGCCAAAGTCTTTTTCATCTGCTTAAAGCTAAGATGCTGACTTTTATAGAGATGTTCCTCTGTAGTTAGCCAAACATTTGTATTCATTCCTCAGGCCCCTGAAAGTTCTACTTCACCTGTTAGGACCCTCCACGGGCCACAGAATTCACAGGAGAATCCCAGGTTTAGTGGGTGGCAGGACTGTGGGCTCAGCCATCTCCCTTCATTATTATTGTGACCCAGGTTTCCATCATGCCTCCCAGACTGTGACCTCTGTGGGGACACAACTGAGTCCTTCATCTCTATCCTCAGCTCATTGAGCAATGCTTGGCACACGGTAGGTGCTCGGGAAGGTTTGAATGAATGGGCCAAGGAACCAACAAAGAGATGAGAGAAGTTGGTGCCTGTGGGCTCTCTGCAGCCTTAATGAGTCTGGCCTGGCTTGGGCAGGAAGGGGGCCACGTGCCTGGAGACTGCAGACTGCCTGCAGTTCCATGCTGGAGATGGGCTGGGGAGATCATGGAACTTACAGCAGGAAAGCAAGTAGCTAGAGCCATGAAAGGGACAGCCACTCCTCTGAGTGGAGGCAGCGTAGTTGGTACTTCCCGATCCTTTCACCTCATGGCACGTACAGAACACAGTATTATTTGTCTGGTACCCAGGGGTTTGTCCAGCTGGTGCTGGAGCAAAGGCCCCTCTCACAGCACACCGGTGACCCAGTGCCCACTGCTTAGAGCGCTGATCCCAAGGGAACTTAGAGACCCGTGTGGCCTCTTAGCCCTTTGTCATGTAAGTTGCAGATGTTTTTCCTAGTTGTGTATTTGCCTTTATGATTTATTTTTTCTTCCACTTGGTTTATTCTTGACCATCACAGTTCTTTCTACAGGAGGTTCCAGCCTTGACAGGAAGAGTGTGGCCCTTCCTGGAATCCCTCTGGACACACCCTCCTAGCTTCCTCTAGGAAAGATGCGGCAGCTCAAAGGGAAGCCCAAGAAGGAGACCTCCAAGGACAAGAAGGAGCGGAAGCAAGCCATGCAGGAGGCCCGGCAGCAGATCACCACAGTGGTGCTGCCCACGCTGGCCGTGGTCGTGCTCTTGATCGTGGTGTTTGTGTACGTGGCCACGCGCCCCACCATCACCGAGTGAGCCCTGCAGCCAGCCGCGGACCCCATCGGCAGGGAGAGGAGGCGCGGGAGGGGGACGCAAACAAAAAATGGCTTTCATATTCAGAGATGTTCATGTTGCTGAGCTGTAAGCTGGAGCACCCTGTCTTCTCTGGTCTTTGACTTGATTAAAGTATCTCCGCTTTTCTTGGGAGGGAATAGGGGATGTTTTATCAGTGAATGTGCCATACACCTTATGGTCCACTTCATGTGCCTTTCAGACTTCAAAGCGCGCGCGCGCGTGTGTGTGTTTCTTTTTCTCTCCTAAAAATCAATAAGTAGCTCCACCTGAAGAGGTGCGGAACCTCTGGGTCGGGAAGCAGCTGGAATCCGCACTCACCTCATTCCCATTGTTTGGATCATGCCTCTTTCCAACACGTGTCACAATCTCCAAAGGGACTGTATTTCTTCTCTGTGCTTAATGTGATTTGAAATATGTTGAATCAAAGTGAAATATTTATTTTTTGAATAAAGGAGATAATAGCCTTAAACTGGATGCTTATCATGTTTTGCCAGTTGCTGTCTGTGAGTCTCCCCCTGCCCAGGGGTCTGCCCCTCTTCCCTCCCCTTCCCTTTCTCCTGTGGCTCTCTCCACCTTCCCCAGCACTCCCTCTGCTCATCATTTCTGAGTAAAATTATGCTTTTTGACTGACAATTTTAAGATGGAGAGGGACAGAAAGGGTGCATTAATTGGCTTGCTTTAGAAAGTGAGAGTTCTAATTAGACTGTGACCACAGATGCTTTTTACACCAGTTAGGTTTTCCTACTTTAACTTGGTATGTTTGTGCAAACAGCAATGCAGAGTGGTCCTGGAAGTAAAGGTCAGGCTTGGTTTTGTTCTTATCTGAAAGGATGCAAATTGTTGGCATTCCAGCTGAGTTTTCAATGCAAATTGGCTGGAAGGGTTGCCTCATTTTATTCTAACAGCACTGCTCATGCGGTCCCAGTTCCTGATGGAGCAGCCTCTCTTTGGAAGTCAGATTCATGGTGACTGTTCTGAGGATTTCTGTTCTCCTGTCATTGCTGATTATGGAGATTTGTGGGGAGAGAAGCGCTTTTCCTAATCCCCGTGGCTGTGCGACTCGCTCATTGATGGCAGAGGCTGTTAGTGGAGATTTGGGGCCTCTTGGAGTGAGTCTCTCAGGAAGATGAAGCAGCTATTGAAAGGAAGGACTTCCCTGGCTGATGCCTGGAGAGCCTGGACTCGGCAGGCCGACAGAGCTCTGCGGCCCTACTCTGTCAGCTGGTCTCAGAGAGACCCGGTGCCTCCTTATACTTACTTAAGGGCCAATGGCCCTGGAAAGAGATTCGCTAAAATACTTAACAAATTCAGAGGCCGCTAGCATCACGTTCCTCTGAGGTTTCTGTTTTCCTCCCCTTTATTTGGTTCTGTTACAAACTTCAATGCTTGCTGGTCTGAGAAAGACTGCAGGCCACTGTCCCAAGGACTTTCTCATTCAGGGGCTGGAGGGAGGGGGAAGGCATCTGCAGCCATCCCTGCTCCTCACAGTGGCCGCCGTGCGGCTGGTGAGTCCCCTTCCAGGGGGGCAGATGCTGTGAGGATGGAGCAAGGACAGCCCATTCTTTCCAGCAGTAAGACCACAGTCTGCATGTCTTGCAATTACCTGATCGGCATTTAGTTCTCAGTCTGCCACTCAGAATTGTATATTACTTAATCCCACTGAACCTCAGTTTCTCCGTCCGTAAAGAACTGGTAAAGTCACTTTTAGGAAGGTAAACTCTCTAGTAGAAAATGTGGCTTTTAGAACAAACCTGGGTTTTGATGCAGATTTTGCTGCTGAAATTCCTCTGAATCCACTTAGAGGTTATCTTGCCTCATAGGAGTGTGGGGAGGGTTAAGTTGAAATAGTGTATTTGTAAAGCCAAGTCTAGTGCCTGGGGCTTAGTTACTCATAGTTACTGTGTAAACAATAGTAGCTTGATATTTTACATGTATTTATTTCTCACACAGCCTCATGAGGTAGGTACAATTATTACTCAATCTTACACAGGAGGAAGCTGAGGCAGGCCAGGGAGCCTGTCCATGTCACACGGCTAGTGAGTGGAGGAGCTCTGGTTTGTTTATTCTTAAGCTTGTGTTACAGTGCGTTTTAGACATACGCAAAACTAGATGCAGCATGCCTCAGGTCCCTGTTGACCATTCTTCAGCAAACCCCACTACCTGGCTGCTCCTGCCCGTCCATCTGCTCTGCCCCCACATCCAGACACCCTCATGCACACATGCCTTAGACTGTTTGGGGCAAAACAGGAGATGGGATTTTAAACCCAGGCAGCCTGGCTCCAGAGTCTATGCTCTTCTTCATCATTAAAATCTGTTGCCTTTCAGTAAATTATTTTTCTACTCCCCTGGTCTAAAGAAACCTTGCCTGCCCAGGGTATTTGAACAGCCCTCACCTGGTCATGGTGAACAGCCTTTGATGCCATCTTTAGACAAATGGGCTGTCAGTTTGGCCTGCCTTGTGGGCACTAACTCCACCCAGCCTCTGGTCTGTTGCTCAGCGAAAGAGGAGCTTCACCTGGTAGCGATAAGTGAAATAATCTTTTCCATGGGCTCCTTACTTAAAACATTTCAGTGTTCTTGCTTAGGAAATTTTGTGTATGATGTGAAAAGAATATAATCTTGGGGAAACAGACATATCTGAATTCTACCTCTGCCATTTTCTAGCTGAATGACCTTACTCAGGGCCCATGACCTGCACCCACTTGCCCCACGTCTGTGAAGTAAGGTTTAATTTCTAGGGGATGTTGGGAGGATATATTGAAATATGAAAATGGCATACTTTGTGCCTAGTACATTATGGAGGCCCCATAAATGGCCATTCCCTTTTCATCAGTGTGTTCAAAAACTCAGAATATAAATGAAGGCCTGCTCCCCAACGCTCTACTGGCCAAACAGACATGGCACACACAGTGTGATAGATCCTTTAGGTGCTTGTGGCTCTATCTTCACCACTGTTTTCCTCTTTATTGTCCATCAGGAGGCCTAATTGGTTTGAACTGGACCTTCAGAAGGCAGCTACTAGACAGGCTTGGTGAAGGCAGGCTGAAAATGGACCTTTAAAAGATAAACATTTTGATGTTAGTCACCTGGCAGGGACCAGATGCCAATTTACTGTGGACTTGCTTGGTGGAAGTTTAACAATTCTCAGGGGAAATAGTGCTCTCGTATGGGTGTACTTGGTAATGATTTGAGACACCAGCTTCCAAATTATTTCCAGCTATTCAATGGCTTCAAGGCAATACTGAATTATTTATTAGAAGTTTCACAGAAAGTCATACTGGGGTTTCAGCAGTAGAATCTAGCACTCTTGGCTTTCAGAGTCCTCATTACCAAGCCTAATGTTTCTTGAAGAGCATATTCTGAAAGAAAATTTGAGTTGGAAACAAGAATAGAAACCATTGTCATTGGTTTAAAAGGTGTCATTTGATGTATTTTTTTTTTTTTTTAAGTCGCGATACCAAGATGTGTTTGCGTATACATTTTCTGGCTAATGAAAATCTTGGTGATTATGGAGGGTATGAGACTGAGAGAAGAAGGATCTGGACCCAGTCTGCTACTCCGTGTGACACTGGCCAGGCACCTCATATAGGTATGTTGGACCATACAATCTCATGAGAGCTCTTATATCCCAGAGCTTCTGTGAACATACAGTTAACAAAATACCTATGTGAATGAATAGATTTACTTGGAGCTCAGAGAACCAATGGCACCTGGTGTAAGAGGTCTGAGGATAGAAGCTACAAGGTAGCCTGTGTATCTTCTCGTGATCTTCCCAGATCTCTATAAATGCAGTGGTTGCTACCAACTGGTCATGAGTCTAAACTTGTAAAGGTTAAGTTCAGTTTGATTGGTCCTGAGGCCACCATCTATTAAGTTTTCCTGGTCAGTTCAAGGACAGAGCAAGTATGCACCCATCCATCCTTCATGTGTCCTTCATGAGGTAAGATAGGGAACCTGCAGCCAGGCTCGTCTGTGAACTGGAGATGGTTAAGACACTGCTGTAGGTTGCTAGGAAAATTCAAGAGATGATTGCCCTTCCCTCTTCCCCAAAAGGGTCTCACACCGTTCATTACTTTTCAGAGGTAGAAAAATAAGGAAATCTTTTGAAATTATGGCTCTGAGGTTTTTTGTTTGTTTGTTTGTTTTTTGTTTTTTGTTTTTTGTTTTTTTGGGAAGTCTACCATCACATTCCCTATATCTCTGCCTTGAATATATCCCATACAGAATATTTTTCAAAGATGTCTGCCTTTGAATGTATTTGAAACTAATTCTGTGTTCTGTACAATATTTCCCAGACTTTTGCTTAAACATTAGAAATGAGATACAGAATTTTGGGATCAGGAAGATGAATGAATAGCCTCCTCTAAATCTTTTGAGAGTATCTGTATTAGAATTGCAGAAGGGTTTGTACATCCTCTGGATCCGTGTCCCCTTTCCTCCGTGCTTGAAATAGCAGGCAGAGCAACTGTGCACGTATGGTTTGCCTCTACCTGTCAAAACTCTTACTGTCAGGCCTAACTTTTTCTTACGAATCTTAATGCAGTTCAGTAGGCAGTCCTCTTCTGCGTATTTTCTCATTACAAGGCAAATGTCCCTGACTTCAGTGTATTTCAGTCTTGTCATGTGTATTATCTCCCTGCCTGCCAGTTCTTTGGAAAGGAGCCAGTCTTTTCAAAAAGCTTTTATTCCCTTGAACTGTTAACAACTTAAGGAATGTGGAACTGAGAGAGGATTTGGATGCTCAGCAATGTCATGGTTAAGGGTCTTCTCCTTCCCTTGTGTTCACTTTCCCATTGTTTCATAAAAGTTGTCTGCTTTTGAACTTTCCCACAAGGAAACTTTCATCCAACCTTTGAATATTCCCTTCCAACTGAAATAGGCACAACTGGTCACACGGGGATCACCCAGCTTTTTCAGAAACCATATTAAGTCATTTGGGATCAGGCTTAACCTCAAAGGCACTGACCAGTTTGGGTTGGAAAAAATTAAGAAAGCCCATTATGAACTCTTTTTTCAGACTCCTCCACCTTGAAATTTCTCTGTCTCCACCTGATTCTGTCAAAGGTCTACCCATGTGTTGCATCCACCCCAATTCTCCAGAGACATTGAAATTTTCCTATCTCACACAGTCCTCCCAGATTAGATTTTAAAAGACATATTTAAAGCAAAAATGTACAAAACGTTGAAGAAAAAAAGGAAAAAGGAAGGCAAATATGAACAAAACCTATGGCAACAGTTTTAACATCAGCAAAAGAAATATAAGGTGAACATGCCATGAGGGACAAAGGATGACATATACTAGTACTCTGATAAAAGATTATGAATGTGTAAATATAGCTTCAAAATATATAAAGCAAGCGACTATTGACAGGACCATGAGAAGAAATACATCACAATTTTAGTTGTTTGTAAGGTAGCACTTTTAGAATTTGATAGATCAAGCAGATGAAAGGAGCACATATATAGAAGATTTGAATAATAACATTAATAAGCTTGATATGGTATATAAAACTAGATCCTTTTACTCAATGGAGAATTTAATTTTTTAAGAGTGCACATGAAAAACGTTAATAAAAATTCGCTTGGTTTTCAGTTTTGGTGGAAAATAACCCACAGATTCAAGAAATTCAACAAACTGTAAGTAGGGTAAACAAAGAAAACCACGCCTAGGCATGTCAGAGTCAAATTACTAAAAACCAAAAATAAATAGTGGTGGGCATAGAAATCTAGCCTCAACCTTCTCTACCATTTAGCACTTGAAAAGCAATGCCTACAAAGTTCTCAGGGAGAAAAAGACCAACCCAAGAGCTCTTTTTATGTTTCCTTTGTATAATATGTTGCTCATTTAACAACTATTTTCAGTGTAATGACTATGTGTAATGACTTGGTACTGGGAGATACATCAGTGAGAAAAATATAAAATATTCCTGTCTTTATTAAATAGAGTACATTCTAGCAGGGGAACACATCAAACTAACATGTATAACTGCAATACATAAGCATTTCTAAACATGGAAGAATTAGGGACTATTTCTCCTGAGTATTTTATGAAGAAACCATAAGAGGATAGTGTCCAAACAAGAGAAATGGAGAAGCTACAGGAAAATAACTTCCTATAGGATTATGATAAAATTAACTGTGCAAACTATGGTTTCAGAAATGTTATAACAAGTTGGAAGGGAGAAGATATGAGGTGGCATAAGTATTCTTTCTTGCTCTTTTAATGTTAGGACTTGAAATTATTTAAAGCTGATAATATACTTTGAAGTGTAAGGGTAAGTACTGAAAGAATAAATAGAAATAATATAACCAGCTTATTTGGTGGAGGAGCAGTATGAAGTGAAGCACACTATTATTTTATTGTTGCTTATGTATGGTGTCAGTAGATAGAAATTAAGGAAATAGAGGATTAACGAATAAAGGTGCTAGATGAAAACATGGGGGAGAACTCCGTATCACTGGTCTGGGCGATGATTTTTTTGGATATGAACCCAAAAGCACAGACAACGAAGGCAAAAATGGACAAATGGGATTACCTCGAATGAAAAAGCTTCTGACCCAAGGAAACAATCAACAGAGTGAAGAGACATCCTACCGAATGGTTAAAAAAAAAAGTGCAAACTATACATTTGATAGGGGGTTAATATCCAAAATATATACGGGGAGATGGTTAATGGGTACCCCCCCAAAATGGAATGAATAAGATGTGGTATTTGATAGCACAATAGGGTGACTATAGTCAATAATGTATATTAAAATAATGAATATAGTTGGATTGTAACTCAAAGGATAAATGCTTGAGGGGGAATGGATACCCCATTCTCCATGATGTGCTTATTTGACATTGCATGCCTGTATCAAAACATCTCATGCACCCCTTAAATATATACACCTATATACTCATATAAATTTTAAAACCCCAAATATATATAAATATATATGGAACTCAATAGTAAGAAAACATTAGAAAATGAGCAAAAGACCTGAATAGACATTCTCAAAAGACATACAAATGGGCAACTGGTATATGAAAAAATATTCAACCTCACTAATCAGGGAAATGCAAATTAAAATAATATCACCCTTATACCTGTTAGAATGGCTATTATCAAAAGGACAAAAAAATAAGTGTTGGAGAGGATGTGAAGAATGGAACACTTGCACACTGCTTATGGGAATGTAAATTAGTGCAGCCATTATGGAAAATATGGAGGTTCTCCAAGACATTAAAAGTAGAACTACCATGTGATCTACCAATCCCACTACTGGGTACATAGTTAAAGGAAATGAAGTAAGTACGTCAAAGAGATATCTGTACTGTTATATTCACTGCAGCACTATTCACAATAGCCAAGATACAGAAACAACCTAAGTGTCCATCAGGGGATAAATGGATAAAGAAAGAGGTATATATGCAATGGAATACTGTTCAGCCTTTAAAAAGATGGAATTTCTGTCATCTGTGACAATATGGATGAACCTGGGAGGGTTTATGTTAAATGAAATAAGCCAGGCACAGAAAGATAAATACTGCATGATCTCACTTATATGTGTAATCTGAAAAGGTTGAACTCATGGAAGAGTTGCAGGGGCTGACGGAAGGGGGTTTGAGAGCTTTTGGTCAACAATACAAAATTTCAGGAGGAATAAGTTCAGGAAATCATTTAATACAGCATGGTGACTACAGTTAATGCATTCTTGAAAATTACTAAGAGTAGATTGTAAGTATTCTCATCACAAAATGACAACTATGTGAGGTAATGTGTATGTTAATTAGCGCCATTTAGCCATTCCACAATGTATACATATTTCAAAACAACATATACATGATTATGCACAATTTTTATCAATTTAAAAAGCTAAAAACCAACATTCTGGAGAGGCCATGGAGAAATGGGAATGCTTCTATGCTATTGGTGAAGGAATGTAAATTAATTCAGCCACCGTGGAAAGCAGTTAGGAGATTTCTCAAAGAATTTAAAACAGAGTTACCATTTCACCCACCATCCCATTACCGGGTATATGCCCAAAGGAAAATAGACCATTATATCAAAAAGACACACACACGCATGTTCATTGCCATGCTGTTCTCAATAGCAAAGATGGGAAATCAACTTAGATGCCCATCAGTGTGAACTGGATAAAGAAAATGTGGTACATGGAATACTATGCAGCCTAAAGAATGAAATAATGTCTTTTGTAGCAACATTGATGGAGCTGGAGGACATAATCCTAACTGATACAGGAACAGAAAACCAGACACCCCATGTTGTCACTTATAAGTGACAGCTAAACATTGAGCACCCATGGACGTAAAACTTAGGAACAATAGATACTGGTGGGCTACTAGAGGGGGGAAGGAGGGAGAGGTGTGTAGGTTGAAAAACTTACTACGTACTGTGCTCACTACCTGGGTGCAATATACCCATGTAACAAACCTGCATAGGTACTCACTATCTAAAATAAAAGCTGAAATTAAAAGGAAAAATCAGGAAATTATATGAAATATATAATGATCATTTGAAAAACAAATGAAAAACCTTTCCTGACAAAAAACAAGAGAAAAAAAATAACAAAGTAGCCATTAGTGAGAGACAGGACTAGCTGGATTTCCTAAGCCGACTAAGAATCCCTAAGCCTAGCTGGGAAGGTGACCGCTTCCACCTTTAAACAGGTAGTTTAAAGGGCTTGCAACTTAGCTCACACACGACCAATCAGATAGTAAGGAGAGCTCACTAAAATGCTAATTAGGCAACAACAGGAAGTAAAGAAATAGCCAATCATATGTTGCCTGAGAGCACAGTGGGAGGGACAATGATCGGGATATAAACCCAGGCATTCAAGCCGGCAACAACAGCCTTTGGGTCCTTTCCCTTTGTATGGGAGCAGTGTTTTCACTCTATGTCACTCTGTTAAACCTTGCAACTGCACTCTTCTGGTCTGTGTTTGTTACCGCTCGAGCTGAGCTTTCGCTTGCCATCCACCACTGGTGGTCTGCTCCTGATCCAGTGAGGCGCCCATTGCTGCTCCTGATCGGGCTAAAGGCTTGCTCTCGTTCCTGCATGGATAAATGCCTGGGTTCATCCTAATTGAGCTAAACACTAGTCTCTGGGTTCCACGGTTTTCTTCCGTGACCCACGACTTCTGTTAGAGCTGTAACACTCACCGCATGGCCCAAGATTCCATTCCTTGGAATCCGTGAGGCCAAGAAACCCAGGTCAGAGAACATGAGGCTTGCCACCATCTTGGAAGTGGCCTGCCGCCATTTTGGAAGCAGCCCACCACCATCTTGGGAGCTCTGGGAGCAAGGACCCGCTGGTAACATTTTGGTGGCCACGAAAGGACCTTCAAAGTGGTGAGTAATATTGGACCACTTTCGCTTGCTATTCTGTCCTATCCTTCCTTGGAAAGTGGAGGAAAATACCGGGCACCTGTCAGCCAGTTAAAAATAATTAGCGTGGCCGCCAGACTTAAGACTCAGGTGTGAGGCTATCTGGGGAAGGGCTTTCTAACCCCCAACCCTCTGGGTTGGACACATTGGTCTTCCTGGAGCCAGCTTCCACTTTCAGTTTTCTTGGGGAAGCCGAGGGCCGACTAGTAGCAGAAAGCTGTTGTCCCGAACTCCCAGCAGTAGCCGGTTGAGATCATGTCACAGCCAGAAGTTTCTACTCAACAGTCACCCATGCGTGCACCTCTACCTTTCCTTCTGACCCATACCTCCTGGGTCCGGACTACAACTTTCTTGAAAGTGTAGCCCCAAAATTCTCCTTGCCTCTGAATCTACGTCCTCTGATCCCTGCCTCCTACGTACTCATGGTTCAGACTTTCATTTCCTTTAGCAAGTTATATCTCCAAAGGGATCTAAGGAAGCTCTAGGATGCATCCTTAGACATCTAGGCTATAAACCCAGGGAGTCTTATCCCTGATATCCCTCCCGATTTAGGTATAAAGCTCTCGACATGGGCAGTTATGTGGGACCCATTACCCACCACCCTTGCTAGGGCCCCAAGTTTGTAATGGCTAAGAGAGAGAGATGGGGGGAGAGAGAGAGAGAGAGAAACAGGAAGTCAAAGAGAAAAAGAAAAAGATGGAAATAGTTAAAAAAAAAAAAAGTGTGCCCTATTCCTTTAAAAGCCATGGTAAATTTAAAACCTGTAATTGATAATTGAAGGTCTTGTCCGTGACCCTATAACACTCCAATGCCACTTTGTTGTCAGTGTAAATAAGGGCGTAGCCCTAAAGCACTGAGGCCACTGACAACCTGTAGCTTTCCTATCAAAAATCCTTAACCCAGTAACCCAAGGATGGGCCAAATGCATTCAGTCAGTAGTGGCAACTGCTTTGCTAAAAGTAGAAAAATAACTTTTAGAGGAAAGTTTGTTGTGAGCACACCTCACCAGTTCAGAATTATTCTAAGTCAAAAAAGCAAAAAGGTAGCTTACTAACTCAAAAATCTTAAAGTGTGGGGCTATTCTGTTAGAAAAGGGTAATGTACCTCCAACCACTGATAATTCCCTTAACCCAGCAGATTTCTCAACAGGGAATTTAAATCTTAATTACCATACAAAGGTCCGACCAGACCTAGGAGGAAGTCCCTTCAGGACAGGAAAATAGATGGTTCCTCCTAGGTGATTGAGGAAGAAACCACAATGGGTATTCAGTAATTGGTAAGGAGACTCTTGTGGAAGCAGAGTTAGAAAAATTGCCTAATAATTGGTCTCCTCAAACATGCGAGCTGTTTGCACTCAGCCAGGCTTTAAAGTACTTATAGAATCAAAACACTGTCTCAGTCATGACTGCAAAGGTTCACTACATGCTCTCTGAAATGAATTTGCATAAGAACTGTTGTTTATGCGAATGCATCTTGATGGGGCAGCTGGGTTGTTATGAAATACTCAGGAACCCAGCCCAGGTCTAGGACTCACCCCTGAGCGCAAAGGCAATGTTGGGCACGCTGATAAAAGACCGCTAGAATCCAGCAGCCCGGACCCCTTTCTTTGTGGTCAAGAGAGGCGGGAAAACAGGTGCAGGACTGCTACATCGGTGAGCGTAACTAATCCGATAAGCAGAGGTCCATGGGTGGTTACACACCCTCAAAAGGAATAAGCGTTAGGACCATAGAGGATGCTCTAGGACTGATGCTCATTGGAAAATGACTAGGGGCGCTGGCATCCCTATGTTATTTTTTCGGATGGGAAATGTTCCCCGCCGAAGGCAAAAACGCCCCTAAGATGTATTCTGGAGGATTAGGACCAATATGACCTTCAGGTGCCAAGAAAGAAAAGACATATTCTTCTGCAGTACCACCTGGCCACAATATCTTCCTCAAGGGGGAGAAACCTGGCTTCTTGAGGGAAGTATAAATTGTAACACCATCTTACAGCTAGACGTCTTTGTAGAGAAGAAGGCAAATGTAGTGAAGTGCCATATGTACAAACTTTCTTTTCATTAAGAGATAACTCACAGTTACGTAAAAAGTGTGATTTATGCCCTACAGGAAACCCTCAGTCTACCTCCCTACCCCAGTGTCCTCCTGACTCCTTCCCCAACTAATAAGGACCCCCCCTTCAACCCAAACCGTCCAAAAGGAGATAGAAAAAGGGGTAAACAATGAACCAAAGAGTGCCAATATTCCCCAATTATGCCCCCTCCAAGCTGTGGGAGGAGGGGAATTCGGCCCAGCCAGAGTGCATGTACCTTTTTCTCTCTCAGACTTAAAGCAAATTAAAATAGACCTAGGTAAATTCTCAGATAACCCTGATGGCTATGCTGATGTTTCACAAGGGTTAGGACAATCCTTTGATCTGACATGGAGAGATCTAATGTTACTGCTAAATCAGACACTAACCCCAAATGAGAGAAGTGCCGCCATAACTGCGCCCCGAGAGTTTGGCGATCTCTGGTATCTCAGGTCAATGATAGAATGACAAGAGAGGAAAGAGAACGATTCCCTACAGGCCAGAAGGCAGTTCCCAGCGTAGACCCTCACTGGGACACAGAATCAGAACATGGAGATTGGTGCCACAGACATTTGCTAATTTGCGTGCTAGAAGGACTAAGGAAAACTAGGAAGAAGCCTATGAATTATTCAGTGATGTCCACTATAACACAGGGAAGGGAAGAAAATCCTACTGCCTTTCTGGAGAGACTAAGGGAGGCAGCGAGGAAGCATACCTCTCTGTCACCTGACTCTATTGAAGGCCAACTAATCTTAAAGGATAAGTTTATTACTCAGTCAGCTGCAGACATTAGAAAAAAACTTCAAAAGTCCACCTTAGGCCCAGAGCAAAACTTAGAAACCCTATTGAACTTGGCAACCTCGTTTTTTAATAATAGAGATCAGGAGGAGCAGGCAGAACGGGACAAATGGGATTAAAAAAGGGCCACCGCTTTAGTCATGGCCCTCAGGCAAGCAGACTTTGGAGGCTCTGGAAAAGGGAAAAGTTGGGCAAATCGAATGCCTAATAGGGCTTGCTTCCAGTGCTGTCTACAAGGACACTTTGAAAAAGATTGTCCAAGTAGAAGTAAGCTGCCCCCTTGTCCATGCCCCTTATGTCAAGGGAATCACTGGAAGGCCCACAGCCCCAGGGGATGAAGGTCCGCTGAATCAGAAGCCACTAACCAGATGATCCAGCAGCAGGAATGAGGGTGCCTGGGGCAAGCGCCAGCCCATGCCATCACTCTCACAGAGCCCCAGGTATGCTTGACCATTGAGGGCCAGGAGGTTAACTGTCTCCTGGACACTAGCGCAGCCTTCTCAGTCTTACTCTTCTGTCCGGGACAACTGTCTTCCAAGGGGTCCACTATCCAAGGGGTCCTAGGACAGCCAGTCACTAGATACTTCTCCCAGCCACTAAGTTGTGGAGCTTTTACTCTTTTCACATGCCTTTCTAATTATACCTGAAAGCCCCACTCCCTTGTTAGGGAGAGACATTCTAGCAAAAGCATGGGCCATTATACATCTGAACATAGGAGAAGGAACACCCATTTGTTATCCTGTGCTTGAGGAAGGAATTAATCCTGAAGTCTGGGCAACAGAAGGACATGGGCAACAGAAGGACAATATGGACGAGCAAAGGGTGCCCATCCTGTTCAAGTTAAACTAAAGGATTCTGCCTCCTTTCCCTACCAAAGGCAGTACCCCCTTAGACCCAAGGCCCAACAAGGACTCAAAAGATTGTTAAGGACCTAAAAGCCCAAGGCCTAGTAAAACCATGCAATAGCCCCTCCAATACTCCAAATTTAGGAATACATAAACCCAACAGAGAGTGGAGGTTAGCTCAAGAGCTCAGGATTATCAATGAGGTTGTTGTTCCTCTATACCCAGCTGTATCTAACCCTTATACTCTGCTTTCCCAAATACAGAGGAAGCAGAGTGGTTTACAGTCCTGGACCTTAAGGATGCCTTTTTCTGCATCCCTGTATATCCTGACTCTCAATTCTTGTTTGCTTTTGAAGATCCTACAAACCCAACGTCTCAACTCACCTGATCTGTTTTACCCCAAGCGTTCAGGGATAGCCCCCATCTATTTGGCCAGGCATTAGCCCAAGATTTGGGCCAATTCTCATACCTCGACACTCTTGTCCTTTGGTACATGGATGATTTACTTTTAGCCGCCCATTTAGAAACCTTGCACCATCAAGCCACCCAAGGGATCTTAAATTTCCTCGCTACCTGTGACTAAAAGATTTCCAAACCAAAGGCTCAGCTCTGCTCACAGCAGGTTAAATACTTAGGGCTAAAATTATCCAAAGGCACCAGGGCCCTCAGTGAGGAATGTATCCAGCCTATACTGAATTATCCTCATCCCAAAACCCTAAAGCTACTAAGAGAGTTCCTTGGCATAACAGGTTTCTGCTGAATATGGATTCCCAGGTACGGTGAAAGAGGCAGACCATTATATACACTAATTAAGGAAACTCAGCCAATACCCGTTTAGTAAGGTGGACACCTGAAGCAGAAGTGGCTTTCCAGGCCCTAAAGAAAGCCCTAACCCAAGCCCCAGTGTTAAGCTTGCCAACGGGGCAAGACTTTTCTTTATATGTCACAGGAAAAAGGAATAGCGCTAGGAGTCCTTACAAAGGTCCGAGGGATGAACTTGCAACCCGTGGCATACCTGAGTAAGGAAATTGATGTAGTGGCAAAGGGTTGGCCTCATTGTTTATGGGTAGTGGCGGCAGTAGCAGTCTTAGTATCTGAAGCAGTTAAAATAATACAGGGAAGAGATCTTACTGTGTGAACATCCATGATGTGAATGGCATACTCACTGCTAAAGGAGACTTGTGGCTGTCAGACAACAATTTACTTAAATATCAGGCTCTATTACTTGAAGGGCCGGTGCTGCGACTGTGCACTTGTGCAACTCTTAACCCAGCCACATTTCTTCCAGACAATGAAGAAAAGATAGAACGTAACTGTCAACAAGTAATTGCTCAAACCTACACCGCTCAAGGGGACCTTTTAGAGGTTCCCTTGACTGATCCTGACCTCAACTTGTATACTGATGGAAGTTCCTTTGTAGTAAAAGGACTTTGAAAAGCAGGGTATGCAGTGGTCAGTGATAACGGAATACTTGAAAGTAATCCCTCACTCCAGGAACTAGTGCTCGGCTGGGAGAACTAATAGCCCTCACTCAGGCACTAGAATTAGGAGACGGTAAAAGGGTAAATATATATACAGACTCTAAGTATGCTTACTTAGTCCTCCATACCCATGCAGCAATATGGAGAGAAAGGGAATTCCTAACTTCCGAGGGAACACCAATCAAACATCAGGAAGCCATTAGGAGACTATTATTGTCTGTACAGAAACCTAAAGAGGTGGCAGTCGTACACGGCCAGGGCCATCAGAAAGGAAAGGAAAGGGAAATAGAAGGGAACCGCCAAACAGATATTGAAGCCCAAAGAGCCACAAGGCAGGACCCTCCATTAGAAATGCTTATAGAAGGACCCCTAGTATGGGCTAATCCCCTCTGTGAAACCAAGCCCCAGTACTCAGCAGGAGAAATAGAATGGGGAACCTCATGAGGACATAGTTTTCTCTTCTCAGGATAGCTAGCCACCAAAGAAGGAAAGATAGCTTGCCTGCAGCTAACCAATGGAAATTACTTAAAACCCTTTACCAAACCTTTCACTTAGGCATTGATAGCACCCATCAGATGGCCAAATTATTATTTACTGGACCAGGCCTTTTCAAAACTATCAAGCAGATAGTCAGGCCCTGTGAAGTGTGCCAAAGAAATAATCCCCTGCACTGCAGGCCATACATTTCAATCCCTATATCTTTAACCTCCTTGTTAAGTTTGTCTCTTCCAGAATCAAAGCTATAAAACTACAAATTGTTCTTCAAATGGAGCCCCAGCTGCAGTCCATGACTAAGATGTACTGCAGACCCCTGGACCGGCCTGCCAGCTCATGCTCTGATGTTAATGACATCAAAGCCACCCCTCCCAAGAAAACCTCAACTGTACCACCCCTACTATGCCCAAATTCAGCAGGAAGCAGAGCAGTTGGCCAACCTCCCCAATAGCACTTGAGTTTTCCTGTTGAGATGGGGGACTGAGAGACAGGACTAGCTGGATTTCCTAGGCCGACTAAGAATCCCTAAGCCAAGCTGAGAAGGTGACCACTTCCACCTTTAAACACAGGGCTTGCAACTTAGCTCACACACAACCAATCAGATAATAAGAAGAGCTCACTAAAATGCTAATTAGGCAACATCAGGAGATAAAGAAATAGCCAATCATCTGTTGCCTGAGAGCACAGTGGGAGGGACAATGATCCGGGATATAAACCCAGGCATTCGAACCAGCAATGGCAACACCCTTTGGGTTCTCTCCCTTTGTATGGGAGCTCTGTTTTCACTCTATTAAATCTTGTAACTGCAGTCTTCTGGTCCGTGTTTGTTATGGCTCGAGCTGAGCTTTTGCTCTCTGTCGCAGACCCGCTGCTGACTTCCATCCCTCGGGATCTGGCAGGGTGTCTGCTGTGCTCCTGATCCAGCAAGGCGCCCATTGCCGCTCCTGATTGGGCTAAAGGCTTGCCATTGTTCCTGCATGGCTAAGTGCCTGGGTTCATACTTATCAAGCTGAACACAAGTCTCTGGGTTCCACAGTTCTCTTCCGTGACCCACGGCTTCTAATAGAGCTATAACACTTACCGCATGGCCCAAGATTCCATTCCTTGGAATCCGTGAGGCCAAGAACCCCAGGTCAGAGAACACGAGGCTTGCCACCATCTTGGAAGTGGCCCGCCACCATCTTGGGAACTCTGGGAGCAAGGACCCCCCGGTAACATTAGGAAAAACTAAGACAAAATAAAAACTTATAAAATCATGACAGCACACATGAGTGAAGGAAACACAAGCTATACAGCTTCTATATACATTGGAAGTTAGGTATATTGAAAGTTATATATACATTGGAAGTTATTTTGAACCATTGATGGATATAGTGTAATGTAAAATATGACAGAAGCAAGACCAAACATAGCTGTCATATGTGTGAAAATGGTGTGAATATACTTATTCAAAGAAAAAAGACTTAAATTGGAATATAAAGGAAAACCTAATGTACATCTCATAAAAAAGATATACCTTAAAGTGATTCAAAGCAGTTGAAAGTAAAAATATGGACAAAAGTATATCAGTGATGCATCTAGAAAAAAGTAATACCATTAGAGCAGAGATCAGAGGAAAATTCATAGCTTTAAATATGTATCTACAAACAGGAAATTGTCAGGAAAACAAAGAGGAAGCAGTGGTTACAACCTTACTATTAAATAAAGTTGAATGGAAGCAAAAAGCATAAAAGAGATAAAGGGTACTTTGTGAAGTAAAGTATATAATTTATAATGAAGATCTAGAAATTATGAATATGTACAAAATGACCAAATTTATCTTACTTAACAGACATTACAGGAAATACAAAAAGTGACAGAAATGTATTAGTAATTGGAGACTTTAGTGATTGGAGACTTTGAGTCTTCTAAATCCATATCTTTTATTTACTTGCTGTTGGAGCAAATATATTTCATGATTAGATTTTCAGACAATCTTAAAAAACCTATTTTAATTTTAGAACATTAGACATGAAAAGGTTCTTAGAGTTTACTGGCTGGATCTCCTACCACTTGCTGTTGGAGCAAGTAAATAAAAGATAAGAATTTAGAAGACAAAAAATATATCTGACTCATACATATCAAACTCTGTTCCTAAAAACAGAGGCTATGTATTTTTTTTCAAGTTTCAGAAACATTTATGAAAATTATTTACTGGTCTGGTGTGGTGGCTCACGTCTGTAATCCCAGCACTTTGGGAGACTGAGGTGCGTGGATCACGAGGTCAGGAGTTCAAGACCAGCCTGGCCAACATAGTGAAACCCTTTCTCTACTAAAAATACAAAAAATTAGCCGGGTGTGGTGGTGTGCGCCTGTAATCTCAGCTACTTGGGAGTCAGGCAGGAGAATCGCGTGAACCTGGGAGGCAGAGGTTGCAGTGAGCTGAGATCATGGCACTGCACTCCAGCCTGGGTGATAGTGTGAGACTGTCTCAAAAACAAGAAGAAAAAAAAATTACCTGATGTATGTTTACCTCCTTTAAATCCTGAGCTCCATGAGATTCAAAAAGAATTTGTCTTGTTAACCTCATTTTCCTAGAAGCTAAAAGAGAATATCAACAAATGTTTTTTAAAAAGTGAAAGAGCAGATAATTCACAAAAGAAAAATGCAAATGACCAGTATGCTAATAAAAAAAAAAAAGTACAACTCTGTAAACAAAAAATTTCTGTTCAAGTAACAATAGAATACCATTTTACCTATCAAATTGGCAAAGCTTTTAAAAAGCAGCGTGCTCTAAATCCTTTGCTTTATACATAAATGCATACGTAGATAATTTGTCAACTTTCCAAAATGTTGAGCTGAATAAATATGAAGAGTTCTCCCAATTCCCATTACCCTTGTGCAAACTTCCAAGTCAGCCATGGACTGTGAGGAAATGCATTACATTGTGTTATGTCCCATCCTAACTTCCCCTGGATTTGTGAGTGGCCTATACCTAGGCAGGGTGACATGTCCTCCGGATAGACCCACCACATGGGTTGACCCACCCTGAACTGGGTCCCAGGAGCTCTGCTTGGCTGCTGTTGCCCATCATTGTCCCCATCTGCCCCACTGTACTGCTGTACCACGAGGAAATATCTCCCTAAGGCTCTTATTTAGTCTACTGCTGATATGTAAATTTGCTGCATGGAGCCCAAACCATATTTACATAGCAATTAAGGTCTATATTTCATGGTTAGATTTTCAGACTATCTTAAAAAACCTATTTGAATTTTAGAACATTAGACATGAAAAGGTTCTTAGAGTTTACTGGCTGGATCTCCTACCACTTCCTGGAGCATCCTGATAGATTCTGATTAAGTATCTAGCATTAGGAGAGCCTAGAACTGGACAAGATAGGCCCCAAATACTGTTGTTAACATTTAAAACAACAAAATAACATAAAATGGATTTTGAAGAAGATTCCATATCCAAATAAGGATATCTTTGATGATTTCATAATCCAAATAAGGATATCTTGTAGTTTCTCCTTCAAGTTAGGCTTGGGATTTGGCCCCTGCCTTAGAGTCTTTGTCATTACCTATAGTAATGATAAGAACTAATCCCAGCTACAATCAGAATAACTTGAGTCCATGTGCATGAAGTAGGCATGGGAGAGGAGCCTATGTCCCAGCTCTTAACTGGATAAGAATGATGACAAACTCAGGGAGGCTGAGACAGGAGAATTGCTTGAACCCATGAAGCGGAGGCTGCAGTGGACCAAGATTACACCACTGCACTCCAGTCTGGGCCACAGAGTGAGACTTTGTCTCAAAAAAAGAAAGATGCTGACAAACTCAGATATCTTAGACCCTTACAAGCACAATTCCTATGTGTTGGCTCAGGCTGAATAAACACTTCTGTTAATGATGATGAGTTGAATATATGCTCCCTTCTAAAAGTAAAGCCATAGTAAAGTAAAAGGAAAAAAGACATACATTCCTAGTGAAGCAGGATATTTCCCTATCCCCTTCGCAAGACTCATGACAGGGGTGCCTGGTTTACTCAGGCTGCCGCTCTGAACTCCTCCCAGGAGGCAGCGCGTGAGCAAATGAGGTGGGAACTGGAGTGTGTGAATATTGGAATTGGTTGGCTGCTTTGGTGCCGGCAGGAGAGAACTCCATGCAGGCCCTGTGGCAGTGTCTAGGTTGGAGTACCTGTAACCCCCAAAGCCCCAGAGGGCATGTTACAGTGCTCTTTTAGCTGTGCCATCTGCAGATGGCTTAAGTGTTAACAGCTCAGTGGGCCCTTTGCCTCATCACATGAGGTGGCTGCCCTTCACCAGCAAGGGCAAAGGGCCAGTGTGACAGCCTTTTGTATCTGCACTTGTGGCTCCTGAGCTCTTGTGCGGTGTCCAGGAAAAATGAGGTTGCATGGGCGAATTGAAGGATGGTAAATGTGGGGGATTTTATTGCTGATGAAAGTGGCTCTCAGTGAGAAGGGGAGCCAAAACGGGGTCGGAAGGTAATCTTCCTCTGAAGTCTGGCTGTCTCCAGCTGTATTCTTCTTTGAAGCTATGCCGTTAAGCTGTCCATCTAAAGTCAAGCTGCTTCTCTCCGACATCCAGCTGTAGTCCTGACGTCCAGCTACTTCTCTGCTGGCTGAGTCTGGGGTCTTTATAGGCACAGGATGGGGAGGGGTGGGGTCTTGTGTAGTTCAGGAAAAGGCAACATTCGAGCAGGAAAACAGGGATAGAAGTTCTCATTTTGGGACCTGGTTTCAGCTTTTCAGCTTGAGGGTGGGGTTTTTGCCAGGGACCCGGCCTTTCTTGCCTAGAATTTCTGTCTCCTGTCCCTATCACTAGCATAAAGAGAAAGGGAGCAGAGGTAAGAGCAGCTCCATTTTGAAAAATGGAAAGCAAAGGGATGAGTGGTAACTGCCTTAGCAGCCCTGAGAACAATGAGTTATGGTTGGCAGTGAGAGCATCTCAAAAGCAGCCCGACTGGCACTGCAGATCCCCACAAAGCTCAGGAATGGGTATATCCAGGTTATTCTGGAAGTGACTGTGAAGGTAAAGCTAGAAAAAAGATGGTAGAAAGTCAGTCTAAGAACTCGTTAAAATGCCAGATTCTTTCCCTAACCATGGCAGAAGGCAGGTGATTCATTCTCAAGAGAGAGTAGAACACAGAGTCTCTTGGCTGAAGGCACCAGGTACAGTTGAAGGAATAAGTCTTGTATGAAAAATATGTGCTCAAGTAATGCACATATCAAATGCTGAGATCCTCAACCTTTTTTTTCCCCACCTGGCCCCCCAGAATGTGGCAAGGAAGAGTATGCCCTTCAGACAGAAAAGTAGAAGCCGCCTCTTTGAGAAATGTAACAGATCCAAGAGAAGAGACCTAAAGACACTAACATTGACGGCTACCCAAAGAAATCTATTTGGATTCCAGTAAAGCTCCTCCAGGTTAGTAAAATTCCACTGAGCCCACCCATGGGCACAGAGCTTTTTAGTGTACCACTTTTAAATACAAGCAGATGGCTAAGGATCATGATATATTTTTTAAAAGACAGAAGCCAACATAAGGAAACATTAAATAGCGATGCAAAGGAAACAGAGACCATACTGAATGACTGAATAATGATTGCTGTTTGGATCAAAATAAACTTCCTAATGTGAATGTGAATATACATGTTTTAAATATGGTTTAAAATTTGTTTTTCTGCTGCACAGTGGCCAAAACAGATTGTGAATGGAAAGGCTGAGAAAGTTAAAACCAATGTAAGCAATTCAAACAGAACTCCTTTTCAAAGAACAATCATATTTACCTGGACTGCAACACGTTTGAATAAAACACACAAGCTTCCATGAAGCATATAACTGGAGAAGGTGAACTCACGGTGCTGGTATTAAAACAAGACAAAGAGGATTTTGAATATTCCAAATCTAGACGTTACGTACCCACTGCTCCTATCCCCTCCCAATTAGGATTGGGATGGACATTGTCCCTGTAGAGAAACCACTATTGCAATTATAAGAACCAAATGACTGAAAACGCATTTGAGGACCTCTCTGTTTGGATCTCTGTAGTTTTAGCATTTAAAACACCATTGAATGAACATACAGTGTTTCTTGGTGTTTGCACTAAACTCTATAAACTACTACAGCCTGTGGGCCAAATCCAGCCTGCCACCTGCTTTTGAACAGATGGAAAGCTAAGAATAGTTATTTTAAAAAATTAAACTTTTTGAAATAACTGTAGATTCACATGCAGTTGTGGACAATAATACAGATAGATCCTGCATACCCTTTACCTAGTCCCCTCCACCCAATATTAACTTCTTCAAACCTATAGTACAGTATCTTAGTATGATCAGCACATTGACATTGATGCAGCCAAGATGCAAAACAGATCGTCACAGGGTCCTCTCAGCTTCCCTTTTTATAGCCACATCCTATGCCCTCATGCTCCCACCCACTCTGTAGCCCCTGGTAACCACTAATCTGGTCTCTATTTCCATAATTTTGTCATTTCAAGAATGTCATATAAATGGTAGAGTACAGAATGGAACCTTTTGAGACTGACCTGTTTTTGCTCAGCATAATGCTCTGCAGAGTCCTCCAGGTTTTGCATGAAGCAATCAGTTTGTGTTTTTTCTATTGCTGAGCAGTATTCCGTGGTATAGAGGTACCACTTTTTTTTTTTTAAACCATTCACCTGTTGAAGGATATCTATGCTGTTTCTAGTTTTTGGCTATTATGAATAAAGCTGCTCTGAGCATTCACATATAGGTTTTTTGGTAAACGTAAGTATTTACTTCTCTGGGATAAATTTTGAAGAGTTCATTTGCTGGGTTGTATGGTAGTTGCATGTTTGGTTTTTTTAAGAAACTGCCCAATTATTTGCCAGAGGAGGGATACCACTGTGTATTCCACCAGCAATGTGATCAGTTTCTCTGTGTTCTTGCCAGTATTTAGGGTTGTCACTATTTTTTATTTTTAACTACTTTGATAAGTGTGTAGTGATAACTTACTTGGCTTAATTTGCATTTCCGTAATGGCTAATACTGTTGAACACCTTTTCATGAGCTTACTGGCCACCTATCTATTCTCTTCAGTGAAATGCATCTCACATCTTTTCCCCATATTCTAATTGGATCCTTCATTTTTTTTCTGTTCAGTTTCAAGAGATCTTTATACATTCTAGATGTTAGTCTCCTGTTAGATATGTAGTCTGCAAATATTTTCTCCCAGTAGCTTTTCTTTTCACCCTCTTAACAGACTTTTTTTTTTAAAGCTACCTACTTCAATTCATTTGTGGCTCCACTAGCAAAAGTATTTTTTTTTAAATTATACTTTAAGTTCTAGGGTACATGTGCACAACGTGCAGGTTTGATACATAGGCATGCATGTGCCATGTTGGTTTGCTGCACTCATCAACTCATCATTTATGTTGGGTATTTCTCCTAATGCTATCCCTCCCTAAGCCCTCCACCCCGCAACATGCCCCGGTGTGTGATGTTCCCCACCCTGTGTCCAAGTAATCTCATTGTTCAATTCCCACCTATGAGTGAGAACATGCGGTGTTTGGTTTTCTGTCTTTGTGATAGTTTGCTGAGAATGATGGTTTCCACCTTCATCCATGTCCCTGCAAAGGACATGAACTCATCCTTTTTTATGGCTGCATATATTCCATGATGCATATGTCTCACATTTTCTTTATCCAGTCTATCATTGATGGATATTTGGGTTGGTTCAAAGTCTTTGCTATTGTGAATAGTGCTGCAATAAACATACATGTGCATGTGTCTTTATAGTAGGTAGCATGATTTATAATCCTTTGGGTATATACCCAATAATGGGATAGTTGGGTCAAATGGTATTTCTAGTTCTAGATCCTTGAGGAATTGCCACACTGTCTTCCACAATGATTGAACTAATTTACACTCCCACCAACAGTGTAAAAGCATTTCTATTTCTCCACATCCTCTCCAGCATCTGTTGTTTCCTGACTTTTTAATGATTGCCATTCTAACTGGCGTGAGATGGTATCTCATTGTGGTTTTGATTCGCATTTCTCTGATGACCAGTGATGATGAGCATTTTTTCCTGTGTCTTTTGGCCGCATAGATGTCTTCTTTTGAAAACTGTGCATATCCTTTGCCCACATTTTGATGGGGTTATTTGTTTTTTTCTTGTAAATTTATTTGAGTTCCTTGTAGATTCTGGATATTAGCTCTTTGTCATATGGGTACATTACAATTATTTTCTCCCATTCTATAGGTTGCCTGTTCACTCTGATGGTAGTTTCTTTGGCTGGGCAGAAGCTCTTTAGTTTAATTAGATCCCATTTGTCAATTTTGGCTTTTGTTGCCATTGCTTTTGGTGTTTTAGTCATGAAGTCCTTGCCCATGCCTGTGTCCTGAATGGTATTGCTTAGGTTTTCTTCTAGGGTTTTTATGTCTAACATTTAAGTCTTTAATCCATCTTGAATTAATTTTTGTAAAAGGTGTAAGGAAGAGATCCAGTTTCAACTTTCTACATATGGCTAGCCAGTTTTCCCAGCATCATTTATTAAATAGGGAATCCTTTCCCCATTGCATGTTTTTGTCAGGTTTGTCAAAGATCAGATGGTTGTAGATGTGTGGTGTTATTTCTGAGGACTCTGTTCTGTTTCATTTGTCTATATCTCTGTTTTGGTACCAGTACCATGCTGTTTTGGTTACTGTAGCCTTGTAGTGTAGTTTGAAGTCAGGTAGCGTGATGCCTCCAGCTTTGTTCTTTTGGCTTAGGATTGTCTTGGCAATGTGGGCTCTTTTTTGGTTCCATATGAACTTTAAGGTAGTTGTTTTCCAATTCTGTGAAGAAAGTCATTGGTAGCTTAATGGGGATTGCATTGAATCTATAAATTACTTTGGACAGTATGGCCATTTTCATGATATTGATTCTTCCTATTCATGAGCATGGATTATTCTTCCCTTTGTTTGTGTCCTCTTTTATTTCGTTGAGCAGTGGTTTGTAGTTCTCCTGAAGAGGTCCTTTACATTGCACATTGATTTTGTATCCTGAAACTTTGCTGAAGTTGTTTATCAGCTTAAGGAGATTTTGGGCTGAGACAATGGGGTTTTCTAAATATACAATCATGCCATCTGCAAACAGGGACAATTTGACTTCCTCATTTCTTAACGGAATACTCTTTATTTCTTTCTGTTGCCTGATTGCCCTGGCCAGAACTTCCAGCACTATGTTGAATAGGAGTGGTGAGAGAGGGCATCCTTGTCTTGTGCCGGTTTTCAAAGGGAATGCTTCCAGGTTTTGCCCATTCAGTATGATATTGGCTGTGGGTTTGTCATAAATAGCTCTAATTATTTTGAGATATGTTCCATCAATACCAAGTTTATTGAGGGTTTTTAGCATGAAGGGCTGTTGAATATTGTCAAAGGCCTTTCTGCATCTATTGAGATAATCATGTGATTTTTGTCATTGGTTCTGTTTATGTGATGGTTTACATTTATTGATTTGTGTGTGTTGAACCAGTCTTGCATCCAAGGGATGAAACCAACTTGATCGTGGTGGATAAGCTTTTTGAAGTGCTGCTGGATTGGTTTGTCAGTATTTTATTGAGGATTTTCACATCGGTGTTCATCAGGGGTATTGGTCTAAAATTCTCTTTTTTTGTTGTGTCTCTGCCAGGCTTTGGTATCAGGATGATGCTGGCCTCCTAAAATGAGTTATGGAGGATTCCCTTTTTTTTCTATTGATTGAAATAGTTTCAGAAAGAATGGTACTGGGTCCTCTTTGTACCTCTGGTAGAATTTGGCTGTGAATCTGTCTGGTCCTGGACTTTTTCTGGTTGGTAGGCTATTAATTATTGCTTCAATTTCAGAGCCTGTAATGGGTCTATTCAGAGATTCAACTTCTTCCTGGTTTAGTCTTAGGAGGGTGTATGTGTCTAGGAATTTATTTATTTCTTCTAGAATTTTCTAATTTATTTGTGTAGAGGTGTTTATAGTAATCTCTGATGGTAGTTTGTATTTCTGTGGGATCGGTGGTGATATCCCCTTTATCATTTTTTATTGCATCTATTTGATTCTTCTCTCTTTTCTTCTTTATTAGTCTTGCTAGCGGTCTATCAGTTTTGTTGATCTTTTCAAAAAACCGGCTCCTGGATTAATTGATTTTTCTGAAGGGTTTTTTGTGTCTCTATCTCTTTAAGTTTTGCTCTGATCTTAGTTATTTCTTGCCTTCTGCTAGCTTTTAAATTGGTTTGCTCTTGCTTCTCAAGTTCTTTTAATTGTGATGTTAGGGTGTCAATTTTAGATCTTTCCTGCTTTCTCTTGTGGGCATTTAGTGCTATAAATTTCCTTCTACACACTGCTTTAAATGTGTCCCAGAGATTCTGGTATGTTGTGTCTTTGTTCTCATTGTTTTCAAAAAACATCTTTATTTCTGCCTTCATTTTGTTATTTACTCAGTAGTCATTCAGGAGCAAGTTGTTCAGGTTCCATGTAATTGTGCGGTTTTGATTGAGTTTCTTAATCCTGAGTTCTAATTTGATTGCACTGTGGTCTAAGAGACAGTTTGTTGTGATTTCTGTTTTTTTACATTTGCTGAGGAGTGCTTTACTTCCAACTATGTGGTCAGTTTTAGAATAAATGTGATGTGGTGCTGTGAAGAATGTATATTCTGTTGATTTGGGGTGGAAAGTTCTGTAGATGTCTATTATATCTGCTCATTGCAGAGCTGAGTTCAGGTCCTGGATATTCTTGTTAACCTTATGTGTCATTGATCTGTCTAATGTTGACAGTGGGGTGTTAAAATCTCCCATTATTATTGTGTGGGAGTCTAAGTCTCTTTGTAAGTGTCTAAGAACTTGCTTTATGAATCTGGGTGCTCCTGTATTGGGTGCATATATATTTAGGGTAGTTAGCTTTTCTTGTTGAATTGATCACTTTACCATTACATAGTGGCCTTCTTTGTCTCTTTTGATCTTTGTTGGTTTAAACTATGTTTTATCAGAGACTAGCATTGCAACCCTTGCTTTTTTGTTTTCCATTTGCTTTGTAGATCTTCCTCTATCCCTTTATTTTGAGCCTATGTGTGTCTTTGCATGTGAGATGGGTCTCCTGAATACAGTACACTGATGAGTCTTGACTCTTTATCCAATTTGCCGGTCTGTGTCTTTTAATTGGGGCATTTAGCCCATTTACATTTAAGGTTAATATTGTTATGTGTGAATTTGATCCTGTCATTATGATGTTCGCTGGTTATTTTGTCTGTTAATTGATGCAGTTTCTTCATAGCATCGACGGTCTTTACAATTTAGCCTGTTTTTGCAGTGGTTGGTGCTGGTTGTTTCTTTTCATGTTTAGTGCTTCCTTCAGGAGCTCTTGTAATGCAGGCCTGGTGGTGACAAAATCTCTCAGCATTTGCTTGTCTGTAAATGATTTTATTTCACCTTTATTTATGCAGCTTGGTTTGACTGGATATGAAATTCTGGGTTGAAAATTCTTTTCTTTAAGAATGTTGAAATATTGACCCCCACTCTCTTCTGGCTTCCAGAGTTTCTGCCGAGAGATCCGCTGTTAGTCTGATGGGCTTCCCTCTGTGGGTAACCCGACCTTTCTCTCTGGCTGCCCTTAACATTTTTTCCTTCGTTTCAACATTGGTGAATCTGACAATTACATGTCTTGGGATTGCTCTTCTCAAGGAGTATCTTTGTGGTGTTCTCTGTATTTCCTGAATTTGAATGTTGGCCTGTCTTTCTAGGTTGGGGAAGTTCTCCTGGATAATATCCTGAAGAGTGTTTTCCAAGTTGGTTCCATTCTTCCCATCACTTTCAGGTACACCAATCAAATGTAGATTTGGTCTTTTCATATAGTTCCATATTTCTTGGAGGCTTCATTCATTTCTTTGTACTCTTTTTCCTCTAACCTTGTCTTCTTGCTTTATTTCATTAATTTGATCTTCAGTCACTGATACCCTTTCTTTCACTTGATCGAATCAGCTACTGAAGCTTGTGCATGCGTCAGGAAGTTCTCATGCCTTGGTTTTCAGCTTCATCAGGTTATTTAAGGTCTTCTCTACACTGTTTATTCTAGTTAGCCATTCATCTTATCTTTTTTCAACATTTATAATTTCTTTGCAATGGATTCAAACATCCTTTTTTAACTCAGAGAAGTTTGTTATTACTGACCTTCTGAAGCCTACTTCTGTCAACTTGTTAAAGTCATTCTCCATCCATCTTTGTTCTATTGCTGGTGAGGAGTTGCAATCCTTTGGAGTAGAAGAGGCACTCTGATTTTTTAGAGTTTTCAGCTTTTCTGCTCTGGTTTCTCCCCATCTTTGTGGTTTTATCTACCTTTGGTCTTTGATGTTGGTGACCTACAGATGGGATTTTGGTGTAGATGACCTTTTTGTTGTTGTTGATGCTATTCCTTTCTGTTTGTTAGTTTTCCTTCTAACATTCAGGTCCCTCAGCTGCTGGTCTGTTGGAGTTTGCTGGAGTTCCACTCCAGACCCTGTTTGCTTGTGTATCAGCAGTGGAGGCTGCAGAACAGCAAGTATTGCAGAACAGTAAATATTGCTGCCTGATCCTTCCTCTGGAAGCTTCATCCCTAAGGGATGAAGGCTGCCTAAGGGGCAGCCGCCTATATGAGGTGTCTGTCAGCTCCTACTGGGAGGTGTTTCCCAGTTAGGCTACACGGGGGTCAGGGACCCACTTGAGGAGGCAGTCTGTGCATTCTCAGAGATCAAATGCCCTGCTGGGAAAACCCCTGCTCTCTTCAGAGCTGTCAGACAGGGACGTTTAAGTCTGCAGAAGTCATCTGCTGCCTTTTGTTCAGCTTTGCCCTGCCCACAGAGGTGGAGTCTAGAGGCAGTAGGCCTTGTTGAGCTGCGGTGAGCTCCGCCTTGTTCGAGCTTCCTGGCCACTTTGTTTACCTACTCAAGCCTCAGCAATGGTGGACGCCCCTCCCCCCACCAGGCTGCCGACTCACTGATTGATCTCAGGCTGCTGCACTAGCAGTGAGCAAGGCTTTGTGGGCATGGGAGCTGCCAGGCCATGCACGGGAGAGAATCACCTTGTCTGCTGGTTGCTAAGACCTTGGGAAAAGCACAGCATTTGGGCAGGAGTGTCCGATTTTCCATGTAGTCTGTTCCGGCTTCCCTTGTCTAGGACAGGGAAATTCCCCAACCCCTTGTGCTTCCCGGGTGAGGCAATGCCCCACCCTGCGTCAGCTTGCCTTCTGTGGGCTGCACCCACTGTCCAACCACTCCCAGTGAGATGTACCAGGTACCTAAGTTGTAAATGCAGAAATCACCCGTCTTCCTTATTGATCACGCTGGGAGCTGCAGACCGGAGCTGTTCCTATTCGGCCATCTTGGAACCCAAAGCCCAGACCTTTTATCAGAGCAAAAGTATTAGGTTTTTATGATTTTCAATTTAATTTTTCCATTCATGGATTGTGCTTTTCCTGTCACATCTAAGAAGTCTTTGCTAGGCAAAAAAATCACAGCTTTTATCCTATGTTTTTACCCTAAAAGTTTCATAGTTTTACATTTAAGTTCATCATCCATTTTTGTGTAATTTATTTTATAATTTATTAATTACCAAAAAAATGATAATTTTTATAGAAAGTGTGAGATGTAAGGTTCATATTTTTGCCTTTGGATGTCCAGTTGCTTCAGCATAGTTTATTGAATGGCTATCATTCTTCCATTTAATTCTTTCTGTACATTTGTCAAAATCAGTTAGGCATACTTATGTGGGTCCACTTCTGATCAGGAATAAGGCCTGTAATCCCAGCACTCTGGGAAGCCGAGGTGGGCTGATCATGAGGTCAAGAGATCGAGATCATCCTGGCCAACTTCCACATAAGTTCACATTCTAAGGCACTAGGGGTTAAGATAGCAACATATGAATTTTGGGAGAACACAATTCAAGCCATAATTATGAGGCAAAAAGAAAATCCAGGAAACTCACCAGCTTGTTTCTTTGCTCCTGAGGGTTCTAGCCAGTCTTCCTTCTCTCTCTATCTTTCAGTCATCTTGTGTTTATTTTATATATAAGTCCAGAGATTTTAGTTGTACTTAGCAGGAAGAATAAGTGTATGTGTGTATGTGGGGGTAAATACAACTTGAGAAAATGTGGCCTAAGATGGAACAGAGAAACATGAAACAAAGGCACTTGTATCATGAGTTCCATGCCACAGTTTTGATTATGTTTGTCCCATAGCCTGTTCACAGCTTTATGAAGCCCTGGGACAAACATAATCAAAAGCACTGCCTGCTTCCCATCCTCATCCTATCTTCGGGAGCAGGTACACTATTTGCAGGGCCCAGTGCAAAATAAAAATGCAGGGACCTGGCTTTGAAAATTATTAAGTTCAGGATGTCAAGAGCAGAGCATTCAACCAAGCCCTTCTGAACACAAGGGCCCTTGTGTGCACAAGACCCTGTGTCACATGCCTGTGAAGTCAACCCCTCCTATCCCTTGATGCTAACTGCTATTGAACCTCTAAAACTCAGCTAGACATCACTTCCTGGGGGAGCGTTTTTTGGGTAACTCCTATTTTCCACCCTCTCCTAATACATACACTGCCGCCTGCCCCACCAAGTTGGGTTAGGTATCTTCCTTTGAGCTTCCATAATGCTGTGCACATGGCTTTAATATTGCATGTTGTTTTTAATGATCTGCAACGAGTGTCTGACACTCGTTTGGGAGCTTTTTGAGAGCATGAATTGTTTTTTACTCAACTTCATACCTCTAAAACCTAGCACAACCTGGCTTGCAATGGACAGTCAAGAAATGCTTTTTGACCTGACTGCTGAACTAAGTGAAAGAAATGGCAAATTAATGAGGTTAACCTGTTCCCACTTCCTTCATCTCCTCCACCTCCATCCAACATGAAATTGTTGCGACAAACTCTGTAAAGCTGACAACTTAAGACCATCTTTAAAAGTATTTAAAACTTATTTGTGAATATCTAAGTAGAAAACAGCTATGTTGACTGGTAAACTAACCAATGAACATAACATTGGAAAACACTATCCATGTTTATTCAGGATTGTGGGCTGTCATCTAGCATCTGGGCCAAAGCCTGACCCTGGGTGGGTTCTCAATGAAGACTGTGGAACGAATAATGAGCCAGGTAGCAAGCACATGAGAGCATCCATTTACTTATCTTCTTCTTCCTTCACTTCTTTTCCAACTCATCCTTTATGGTCCAACTCAAAAGCCAGTTTCTGGGTTAATCTCACCCTCATCTGAGAATTTTTAAATCTTTATATATCTAAAGTTTTATTCTCCCCCAAACTTTGGGTGCCTTATACATTTAGCATATTATCTTCAATAAAATAAATGCATTTTCTCCAAAATTATTATGTTTGGCCATTAAATCGTATCCTTAAGTACTCATATTTTCAATATTAAAAATAATGGCTGAATGATATGTGTTTGTTTTCCAAATTCTATGGCTGTTCTTGATTCATGTTTTATTGATTATTTTCAGGGTTTTGTATATATATAGTTATTTATGCATATATGTTTATATGCACATAAGTGAATACACACACACATATGGATATATACTCTCCCCAAATTCTTGGGTGCAACTCTTGTTAATATAAAAACTTTGGTTATAAAGTAAACTTTATATATAGCAAAGATTTTATCTGAAGCCAAAGAACGGTTTTAGTTTGATTACTCATAATTTTATCTATCAAAATTCCTTGGTAATGATTCATGAAATAATTTATCACGACCAAGAGATATATTTAGGATTAGAAAAGGTTTCAGCTCAATCAGCACTGACTTTTGGAAGATTTTCCTCAAGCTGATGAAAAGGAAGAATTTCCAAGCTGCAATGTTGTTTTTATAACCAACCAAACAAACAAAAACCAAAAGAAATCATACCAAATGGGAAGAATGATAGCTCAGTTCTTTCTATTTTATCAATTTAATGTATACAGTTTTGTAATGAAGGGAGACCTGTTGTGCATACCTCAAGTACAAAAAAGCCTGTTGGTCCTATGTTACATAGTAATTTTTTTAGGCAAGTGCTATGCTGTGAGTGTTTGTGTTACCCCAAAAGTCATATGTTGAAATGTAATCTCCAGTACAATATCATTAAGAGATAGGGCCTTTAGGAGGTGACTAGATCATGAGGACTGCTTAGTGACCCTATAAAAAGAGGCCTTAAGAAGCTTGTTTGTCCCTTCTGCCATGAGGACATAGCTAGAAGGTGTCATCTGTGAGGAAGGGCCCTTCATCAGACACCAAATCTGTTGGTGCCTTGATCTTGGACTTCCCAGCCTCTAGAACTGTGAGCAACAATTTTCTGTTTATAAATTACTCACTCTAAGGTATTGTTATAGCAGCCTTAACAGACTGAGGCAGCAGGTCACCACACCTGATAAAAGAAACATCGATCAGATAAGTGAAAAGCTTAATTCTTCATTTTATTTATTTATTTATTTATTTAGAGATGAAGTCTCACACTGTCGCCAGGCTGGAGTGCAGTGGCATGATCTCAACTCACTGCAACCTCTGCCTCCCATGTTCAAGTAATTCTCCTGCCTCAGTCTCCTGAGTAGCTGGGCCTACAGGTGTGCACCACTATGTCCAGCTAATTTTTGTATTTTTAATAGAGATGAGGCTTCACCCTGTTGGCCAGGCTGGTCTCGATCTCTGGACCTAGTGATCCTCCTGCCTTGGCCTCCCCAAGTGCTGGGATTACAGGCATGAGCTACTGCGCCCACCCTAATTTTTCATTTTATGTGAAACCCACAGAACCAGTAAGTTTGATCTTGGATGAGTTCCTCCTGTTGGGGGAACAGCCATTTCATTTCTGTGTGAGTAAACAACATTTGGGAAGTCAGCGCATCTGAGCTCCTCTTATTTAGCAGAGGTCTTGGTCATCAGTTGTCAGCAGTCAATATCAAAACAAGTGTGGTTCATTGCACACCACACCTTGGTCCTTTGGCATTTTGTTTTTCCTTTCCTTGGCAGGCAAGGGAGAAAACCGTGTCCATCTGAAGTAAGTACAGCCCTTATCATTGGGTGCTTTCTGAGGAGGCTGGGGCTCCTAAGGCAGCAGTTCTCAAGGGGGCTTTCAAGTGAGGAAAACTCTGGTCTTTGGGCAGTAGCAGGCTTAGGCTTTGTTAGCTTCCCTGTTGCCAGCATTTGGAACTCCCGGGAGGGACAAGTCATTGAGGGGAAAAAAAAAAAAACAAACTTGAACTAGGACATCCACAACAGAAGGTTGTTTTTGGTGGCAGCCTTGGTGGTGCAGGGAGGAGTCACCTTTTCCTTCAAGAAACCCTATGTCTGCTAGAGGCAGTGTGGCCTGCTGGAAGCAGCACGGATGTTTGCACTCCACAGACTGGCCATTTTCCAGATACTTGATCTTGAAATACTATCACTCAGTCTTTTAAGTCTCAAAATAAAATAGGCCTAATTCTTACTTTCAAGGTTATTATAAAGGTTAAATCAAGTTTAAAAGGCACAGATCACCAAAATGGATTCAAGAAGAAATAGAAAATCTGAACAGACCTATAACAAGGAAAGATATTAAGTAATATAAAATTTTCCCACAAAGAAAAGCCCAGACCAGATAGCTTCACTAGTGAATTTCATTCGCATTTAAATAAATAATACAAACTCTTCCAGAAAACAGAGGAGTAGGGAAAACTTCCCTATTCACTCTGTGAGGCAAAAATGACCCTGATACCGAAGCCAGACAAAGACATGACAAGAAAACTAGAGACCAATATCCCTCATGTATATAGACACAATTCTTAACAAAATATAAGCAGACAAAATCCAGCAATATATAAAAAGAATTATACATCATGATCAAGTAGGATTTATCCCAGAAATATAAGATTGGTTTATCCCTTTTAAAAGTTAATATAGTATACTGTATTAGTAAAGGACAAAAACCCCATTGATCATCTCAGCAGACACAGAAAAAGCATTTAACAAAATCTAATGGCCAATCATAAAAACTCTCAACAAACTAGGACTATATGAGAACTTCTGCAACTTGATAAAAAGCATCTACAAAAAACCTATAGCTAACATCATAATTAACGATGAAAGACTAAAAGCTTTCTCTTAAGATCAGGAACAGGGCAAACATGTCTGCTCTCGCCACTTCTATTTAACATTGTACTGGAGTTTCTAGCTAGTGCAGTCAGGTAAGGAAAAGAAAGAAAACGCACCCAGAATGGAAAGGAAGTAAAAAAGCTGTCTTTATGTAAAGACAACACGACCCTGTATGCAGAAAATTCCGAGGAGCATGTGCGCACACGCACACACACACGCGCGCACACACACACACACACACCCCACTACTAGAATAAAGGAGCTCAGCTGGGTCACAGCATACAAAACCAGTATACAAAAATCTATTGTGTTTCTATATACTAACCATGAACAATCCAATAATGAAATTAAGAAAACAATTCATTTGTAACAGCATCAAATCAGATAAACTATTTAGGAATAAATTTAACAAAAGAAGCATAATATTATACATTGAAAACTAAAACATTTCTAAGAGAAATTAAAGAAGATCTAAATAATGGAATAAATGTGAAATTTCATGTTTACAAATTGGAAGACTCAGTATTATTAAGATGGCAATACTGCCTAAACTGAGATTCAATATAGGTCCTTTTGGAGAGGACTGCCATCTTAATCTCCACAGAAATCTCAGCAGGCTTACTATTATTATTGTTTTGTTCTGTGTTTTTACAAAAATTGACAAGCTGACAAGCTGATCCTAAAACTTACGTGGAAATGCAAAGGACCCAAAATAGCCAAAATCATTTTGAAAGTTGGAGGACTTACACTTCCCGATATCAAAACTTCTGGCAAAGCTACAGTAAGTATGATTGTGTGGTACTGACATAAGGAATAACATATAGGTCAATGGAAGAGAATTAAGAGTCCAGAAATAAACCCTTATGTTTATAGCCAATTGATTTTTCAACAAAGGTGCCAAGACAATTTAAAGGGGAAAAAGAATAGTTTTTTTAAATGTATGGTGCTGGGACAATTAGATATCCACATGTAAAAAGATGAATCTGGACCCTATCACCATACAAAAATGTTAACTCAAAATGGACTGTAGATCTAATGTAAAACTTAAAACTATAACAATTTTAGAAGAAAATATAAAGGATAACTTTGTGACTTGGATTGGGCAAATATTTCTTAGATATGATGCTAAAAGCATAGTTTGTAAAATAAAAAAACTAACGAACTCTGCTTTATCAAAATTTAAAACTTATTTGCTTCAAAAGACACCATTAAGAAAATGACAAGTCACAGACCGGGAGAAAACATATGCAAATCTTGTATCTGATAAAGGATTAATATCTAATATATAAATAATTTTTATAACTCAACAAGAGAAGTAACCTAATTATAAAATTGGCAAAAGATTTAAATAGACATTTCACTGAAGAATAGATGTGGATGGTCAGTAAGCACACAAAATGATGCTCAACATCATTAGCTACTAGAGAAATGAAAATTAAAACCAGAATGAAATATTCTTTTATACCCATAGAAAATTTCTTTTCAAAGTTAAACATAAATATACCATGTAACTCAGAAATTCCACTCCTAGAAAATGATTCAATAGATATGAAAACATATGTCCCCATGGAGACTTGTGTATTCATAAGAGCTTTATTCATAATAGCCCTAAATTGGAAGCAATTCAAATGTCCATCAACTGGTGAAACGGATAAATGAAACGTGGTTCATACAACAGAATACTACTGAGCAATAAAAAAGAACAAGATACTGATATATGCTACAATACAAATCTTGAGAACATTATGCTAAGATTTAAAAAAACCCACATATGAATTCATTTATGTAAAATGTCCAGGTAAATCTGTAGAGACAGAAAGTAGTAGCTGCCTGGGGTTGGGCATAGAAACAGGGAGTGACTAAAAACAGGCATTAGGGATCTTTTTGGAGTGAAGGCAATGTTCTAAACTGGGTTGTGGCAATGGCTACACAACTCTGTAAACTTAGTAAAAATCATTGAAATATACCTTTTAAGTGGGTGAATTTTATGGTGTGTAATTATTTTTAATAAAACTGTTAATGATTGAGTTTAACTTATGTATGGTGGCTGTCACATGGTCCTCAAAAATGATAGTATTGTTCTTTGAGGATGTGCTTTGTCTTCTGAGCTCAGACGTAATGCCTCAGAGGGCAAGGATGGCAAATGCTAACAGCTAGCATGTACTGAGTACAGTCGGTACTGACTGTGCCACGCTCCATGCTAACCACATTATGTACATTACATCCTCTAATCCTCACAACAATCATCTGAGGTAGGTAGTATTATTATGCCTGTTCTATAGATAAGGAAATGGAAGCTTTGTTAAGGTCACTGCGCCAAGGCATGGAGAACCTTGTCTCCAACAGGTCTAACTTGTCCTGTTGTACGGAGCACCTTTAAGACCTAAACATTTCTAGTCCGGTCCTGGGGTCAGTGAGGTAGCTCTGAGGATCTCCTTAGTTCTATGCTTGGACCTGCTGAAGGCTTCGATGTTTGAAATCCTGCTTTTGGTGTGGAGGTTATAACCAGTATCCATGAAACAGTTTCTGCAGGAAAATGTATTCTGTGCTAAGGTAATAACCAAGCAAATCTGCCTTTCCTTCGGGCCCCTTCCACAACATCTAGGGAAGCTGCTCCATGGCCATGCTTTTGGCCTATGGTGAGCAGAAGAGGAAGAGAGGGGAATAGAGTTGGGGAGTAGAGAGGGGAGGTTGGCCTCACTATCTCCTTTCAACATTCAACCAAGACTGCTTGCCTTTTATCTTGATTACAGTATATCGATGTTGGACTTCAGCATATGATTCCTTTTGAACACTAAATCCTGTTCTTAAGCAAAACATATTGAAAACCACAATTTTAAGAAGGTTAGTACCAAGTGGAATGCTGAACTAGTAATTTAAAAGAAGTCTGTGTAGGGACTTAAGTACTAATAGTCCGTAGGGGCAAATTCACCGTTAGTTCTGGACATAGTCCAAACTCATGCTGTCTTGACTCTGCCAAGTTCTGAGACTATTGTAGCCTAGATGTTTATTTCAACAATTTTCAATTGTATCTTTACCCTGAAAAGAATGAAATGTCATTCCGACTTAGGAGATTATCAAGATATGTATATTTAAACTTTTTCATTGTTTGTATTAGGGATATTAAGATTTTCAAATTTGTTTATGGAATGCCTTTTTCCTAAATATACTTCTTCCTATTTTCTAAAGATAACACTGAAAAATATTTTCCTCATGGGTAGGCTAGCAATTACTAAACAATTTGAAAGTATCATAACTTTTATTATTTTTCCACATGGAGATTTTGTGAGTACACGAATGGCTTTGGACCTTCTGATGTTTTGTCATCAAACCTGGCTTCTGCGGGTGCAGCTTTGTTCACCAGCTGCTTGTTTACAAGAAGTGATACTGGGAAGTAATAAGAGCTAGAGCCAGGAATCAGAAGTCCAGGGGTTTCCTTTCTGACTCTCGTTTACCTTGATTTTGAGTAAGTTTCTTAACAGCTCTGATTCCCAGGGACAAGGATATCAGGCTTGCTGACCTCACAGGCTCATTTTGAGTTTAAATGAATAATCCTATGGGAAGGTGTTGTGGACAGAATGTTTGTGCCTGCCCAAAATTTATAGAGTCATGCAGTGCATAATAATATTTCAATGAACCTAACATATGATGGTGTTCCCATAATATTATAATTCCATATTTTACTCTACTCGGGGGATTTCCCTTTCCTAACCAAGGGAAGCTATGAGTGACTGTACCTGGTGGAACGGTAAACTCCTGCCCAAATATTGTGCTTTCCCACAGTCTTCGCAACTGGCAGACCAAGAAATTCCCTCCCCTGCCTGGCTCAGCAGCTCCCACGCCCATGGAGCATTGCTCACTTCTATCGCAGCAGTCTGAGATAGACCTGCAACGCTGCAGCTTGGTGTGGGGAGGGGTGTCCGCCATTGATGAGGCTTGAGTAGGCGGTTTTGTGCTCACAGTGTAAACAAAGAGGCTGGGAAGCTTGAACTTGGTGGAGCCCACCGCAGCTCAGCAAGGCCTACTTCTTCTCTAGATTCCACCTCTATGGGCAGGGCATATCAGAACAAAGGCAGCCGACAGCCTCAGCTGACCTAAATGTCCCTGTCTGATAGCTCTGAAGAGAGCAGTGGTTCTCTCAGTATGGTGTTTGATCTCTGAGAACGGACAGACTGCCTCCTCAAGCGGGTCCCTGACCCCCATGTAGCCTGACTGGGAAACACCTCCCAACTGGGGCCGACGGACACCCCATATAGGCAGGTGCCCCTCTGGGATGAAGCTTCTAGAGGAAGGATCAGGCAGCAATATCCAGCAATATTTGCTGTTCTGCAGCCTCCGCTGTTGATACCCAGGCAAACAGGGTCTGGAGTGGACCTCCAGCAAAATCCAACAGACCTGCAGCTGAGGGGCCTGTTAGAAGGAAAACTAACAAACAGAAAGGAATAGTATCAACATCAACAAAAAGCACATCCACACCAAAACCCCATCTGTAGGTCACCAACATCAAGGACCACAGGTAGATAAAACCACAAAGATGGGCAGAAATCAGAGCAGAAAAGCTGAAAATTCCAAAACCTAGAGCACCTTTTCTCCTCCAAAGGATCACAGCTCCTTGCCAGCAAAGGAACAAAACTGGATGAAGAATGAGTTTGACAAGTTGACCGAAGTAGGCTTCAGAAGGTCGGTAATAACAAACTTCTCCAGGCTAAAGGAGCATGTTCTAACCCATTGCTAAAAGGAAGCTAAAAACCTTGAAAAAAGGCTAGATGAATGACTAACTAGAATAAACAGTGTAAAGAAGACCTTAAATGACCTGATGGAGCTGAAAACCACAGCACGAGAACTTCATGAGGCATGCACAAGCTTTAATAGCCAATTCGATCGAGTGGAAGAAAGGATATCAGTGATTGAAGGTCAAATTAATGAAATAAAGTGAGACGACAGGATTAGAGAAAAAACAGTGAAAAGAAATGAACAAAGCCTCCAGGAAATATGGGACTATGTGAAAAGACCAAATCTACATTTGATTGGTGTTCCTGAAAGTGACAGGGAGAATGGATCCAAGTTAGAAAACACTCTTCAGGATATTATCCAGGAGGACTTCCCCAACCTAGCAAGGCAGGCAAACATTCAAATTCAGGAAATACAGAGAACACTACCAAGATACTCTTCGAGAAGAGCAACCCCCAAGACACATAATTGTCAGATTCACCAAGGTTGAAACGAAGGAAAAAATGTTAAGGGCAGCCAGAGAGAAAGGTTGGGTTACCTACAAAGGGAAGCCCATCAGACTAACAGTGGATCTCTCGGCAGAAACTCTACAAGCCAGAAGAGAGTGGGGGCCAATATTCAACATTCTTAAAGAAAAGACTTTTCAACCCCAAATTTCATATCCAGCCAAACTAAGCTTCATAAATAAAAAAGAAAAAAAATCCTTTACAGACAAGCAACTACTGAGAGATTTTGTCACCACCAGGCCTGCGTTACAAGAGCTCCTGAAGGAAGCACTAAACATGAAAAGAAACAACCAGCACCAACCACTGCAAAAACAGGCTAAATTGTAAAGACCGTCGATGCTATGAAGAAACTGCATCAATTAACAGACAAAATAACCAGCGAACATCATGATGACAGAATCAAATTCACACATAACAATATTAACCTTAAATGTAAATGGGCTAAATGCCCCAATTAAAAGACACAGACTGGCAAATTGGATAAACAGTCAAGACCCATTGGTGTGCAGTATTCAGGAGACCCATCTCATGTGCAAAGACACACATAGGCTCAAAATAAAGGGATGGAGGAAGATCTAACAAGCAAATGGAAAGCAAAAAAAAAAAAAAAAAAAAAAAAAAAAGCAGGAGTTGCAATCTAGTCTCTGATAAAACATAGTTTAAACCAACAAAGATCAAAAGAGACAAAGAGGGCCATTACATATTGGTAAAGGGATCAATTCAACAAGAAGAACTAACTACCCTAAATATATATGCACCCAATACAGGAGCACCCAGATTCATAAAGCAAGTCCTTAGAGACCTACAAAGAGACTTAGACTCCCACACAGTAATAATGGGAGACCTTAACACCCCACTGTCAATATTGGACAGATCAATGAGACAGAAAATTAACAAGGATATCTAGGATTTGAACTCAGCTCTGGACCAAGCAGACCTAATACACATCTATAGAACTCTCCACCCCAAATCAACAGAATATACATTCTCAGCACCACATCACACTTATTCTAAAATTGACCACATAATTGGAAGTAAAATACTCCTCAGCAAATGCAAAAGACCAGATATCACAACAAACTGTCTCTCAGACCACAGTGCAATCAAATTAGAACTCAGGATTAAGAAACTCAATCAAAACCGCACAACTACATGGGAACCGAACAACCTGCTCCTGAATGACTACTGAGTAAATAACAAAATGAAGGCAGAAATAAAGATGTTCTTTGAAACCAATGAGAACAAAGACACAATGTACCAGAATCTCTGGGACACATTTAAGCAGTATGTAGAGGGAAATTTATAGCACTAAATGCCCACAAGAGAAAGCAGGAAAGATCTAAAATTGACACCCTAACATCACAATTAACAGAACTAGAGAAGCAAGAGCAAACAAATTTAAAAGATAGCAGAAGGCAAGAAATAACTAAGATCAGAGCAAAACTGAAAGAGATAGAGACACAAAAAAGCCTTCAAAAAATCATTGAATCCAGGAGCTGGTTTTTTGAAAAAAATCAACAAAATAGACCACTAGCAAGACTAATAAAGAAGAAAAGAGAGAAGAATCAAATAGACACAATAAAAAATGATAAAGGGGATATCACCACCGATCCCACAGAAATACAAACTGCCACCAGAGAATAATATAAACCCCTCTACACAAATAAACTAGAAAATCTAGAAGAAATGAATAAATTCCTAGACACATACACCTTCCCAAGACTAAACCAGGAAGAAGTTGAATCTCTGAATAGACTGATAACAGGTTCTGAAATTGAGGCAATAATTAATAGCCTACCAATCAAAAAAAGTCCAGGACCAGATGGATTCACAGCCAAATTCTACCAGAGGTATAAAGAGGAGCTGGTACTATTCCTTCTGAAACTATTCCAATCAATAGAAAAAGAGAGAATCCTCCCTAACTCATTTTATGAGGCCAGCATTATCCTGATACCACAGCCTGGCAGAGACACAACAAAAAAAAGAAAATTTTAGGCCAATATCCCTGATGAACAGCGATGTGAAAATCCTCAATAAAATACTGACAAACCAAATCCAGCAGCACAGCAAAAAGCTTATCCACCACGATCAAGTCAGCTTCATCCCTGGGATGCTAGGCTGGTTCAACATATGAAAATCAATAAATGTAATCCATCACATAAACAGAATCAATGACAAAAACCACATGATTATCTCAATAGATGCAGAAAACGCCTTTGACAAAATTCAACAGACCTTCAATGCTAAAAACTCTCAATAAACGTGGTATTGATGGAACATATCTCAAAATAATTAGAGCTATTAATGACAAACCCACAGCCAATATCATACTTAATGGGCAAAAACTGGAAGCATTCCCTATGAAAACCACCATGAGACAAGGATGCCCTCTCTCACCACTCCTATTCAACATAGTGTTGGAAGTTCTGACCAGGGCAATCAGGCAAGAGAAAGAAATAAAGGGTGTTCAATTAGGAAAAGAGGAAGTCAAATTGTCCCTGTTTGCAGATGACATGATTGTATATTTAGGAAACCTCATTGTCTCAGCCCAAAATCTCCTTAAGCTGATAAGCAACTTCAGCAAAGTTGCTGATACAAAATCAATGAGCAAAAATCACAAGCATTCCTATACACCAATAACAGACAAACAGCCAAATCATGAGTGAACTCCCATTCACAATTGCTTCAAGGAGAATAAAATACCTAGGAATACAACTTACAAGGGATGTGAAGGACCTCTTCGAGGAGAACTACAAACCACTCCTCAACAAAATAAAAGAGGACACAAACAAATGGAAGAACACTCCAAAGAATCAATATTGTGAAAATGGCCATACTGCCCAAGGTAATTTATAGATTCAATGCCATCCCTATCAAGCTACTTTCTTCCAGAATTGGAAAAAACTACTTTAAAGTTCATATGGAACCCCAAAAGAGCCCGCATTGCCGAGACAATCCTAAGCCAAAAGAACAAAGCTGGAGGTATCACGCTACCTGACTTCAAACTATACTACAAGGCTACAGTAACCAAAACAGCATGGTACTGGTACCAAAACAGAGATATAGACCAATGAAACAGAACAGAGTCCTGAGAAATAACACCACACATCTACAACCATCTGATCTTTGACAAACTTGACAAAAACATGCAATGGCGAAAGGATTCCCTATTTAATAAATGGTACTGGGAAAACTGGCTAGCCATATGTAGAAAGCTGAAACTGGATCCCTTCCTTACACCCTGTACAGAAATTAACTCAAAGTGGATTAAAGACTTAAATGTTAGACATAAAAACCCTAGAAGAAAACCTAGGCAATACCATTCAGGACACAGGCATGGGCAAAGACACCAAAAGCAATGGCAACAAAAGCCAAAATAGACAAATGGGATCTAATTAAACTAAACAGCTTCTGCACAGCAAAAGAAACTGTCATCAGAGTGAACAGGCAACCTACAGAACAGGAGAAAATTTTTGCAATGTACCCATCTAACAAAGGGCTAATATCCAGAATCTACAAAGAACTTAAACAAATTTACAAGAAAAGAACAAACAACCCCATCAAAAAGTGGTCAAAGGTTATGAACAGACACTTCTCAAAAGAAGACATTTATGCAGCCAACAGACATATGAAAAAAAAAGGTCATCATCACTGGTCATCAGAGAAATGCATATCAAAACCATAATGAGATACTATCTCACACCAGTTAGAATGGCGATCATTAAAAAGTCAGGAAAAACAGATGATGGAGAGGATATGGAGAAATAGGAATGCTTTTACACTGTTGGTGGGAGTGTAAATTAGTTCAACCATTGTGGATAACAACGTGGCAATTCCTCAAGGATCTAGAGCTAGAAATACCATTTGACCCAGTGATCCCATTACTGGGTATATACCCAAAGGAATATAAATCATGCTACTATAAAGACACATGCACATTTATGTTTATTGCGGCACTATTCACAATAGCAAAGATTTGGAACGAACCGAAATCTTCATCAATGATAGACTGGATAAACAAAATGTGGCAGATATACACCATGGAGCCTTAAAAAAGGATGAGTTCATGTCCTTTGCATGGACGTGGATCAAGCTGGAAACCATCATTCTCAGCAAACTATCACAAGGACAGAAAAGGAAACACTGCATGTTCTCACTCATAAGTGGGAGCTGAATAATGAGAACACATGGACACAGGGCGGGGAACATCACACACCAGGGCCTGTCGAGGGGTGGGGGGCTGGGGGAGGGATAATAATATTAGGAGAAATACCTAATGTAAATGATGAGTTGATGGGTGCAGCAAAACAAAATGGCACATGTATACCTATGTAACAAACCTGCATGTTGTGCACATGTACCCTAGAACTTCAAGTATAATAAAAAAAAAAAAAAAAGAAGAAACGAGGGAGATACTTCCTCTCTGCCATGTGAAGATACATCAAGAAGGTGGCTGTCAACAAGCCTGGAAGTGGGCCCTCGCCAGACACCAGATTAGCTGGCAGCTTGATCTTGGACTTCCCAGCCTTCTGAACTGTGAGAGAGAAATGTTTGTTGTTTAAGTCACCCCGTCTGTAGTATTTCTGTTATAGCAGGCTAAGCTAAGACAAACATCAAGAGCTATACGAATACATCTTTTCTTTTTCTTCCAACATCCAGAGCTATACAAATACATGTGGTCCTGTCATCTGAAGTCTACAATGCTCTGTATTTTTCACGTGAAAATGACACTTGTTACCTAATGGCATTTTGGTTTATCTTTCAGTATGTTGAGATTGTTTCTTTAAAGGGAAATAGAAAACCATAAAAGCTGTAGTAGGACTTACCTTCTTTCATAATCTCTCTTCATATATATACACACACACACACACACACACACACACACACGAAACTCTTAAAGTATATTCTATTATTGCTGTGTATTTGTAACCTGTTTTATTGTTCACAGCCATGCTATTACTGTTCTATACAGATTTAGCATTTATGCTTCAAGTCCATTGAATTTTACATTCCTTCATTGCATTAAAAACAGAGGTGATTACAAAGAAAAATGTAGCAACAGTAATGCTTCATATTTCCTTTATCTTGTTCGTGTCCGTGAAGTAATTAGTACTAACAAAAAAGCGTTAATTTTTGGCACATATAGTTTAGGTTTGTAAATTGCACATTCCATGTACCTTCATTGTGTTGAAACAGACAGACATTATAAAGGTGAATGTAAAAACAGTAAAGCTATAGCTTTTTTTTTTTTTGTTCAAAAAATTGTAGAATTTTAGAGTGTTTACATAACTGGAAATACTTAAATATTTTTATTTATAAAATCCTTGAGTTTTCAAAACCAGTACAACTGAGCTGCCTTTGAGTCGTTTGTATCTGGAATACAGCACTTCCCTTTCCCTTATTTTGTGTAGTTGCTGAGGAAATGGGTTTTCAGTATACATGATTCAAGTGAGGAAAAAACTGCATATTTAATTCCAACATATTCCTTAGACTGGAAAAAAAAATCTCTTTTGGAATAGTCATGTTTATTTTATAGTAACTCTACAGCAGGACAATTTAGCATGTTATGCAGAAATGCAAACAGCTTTATCGAACAAAATACTTACTATTTTCTAGCTGCCTTACCAAAATTATTTACTCAAGGAAACAGAACAGAATTTCTTGATTTCATTAATCAGCTTTGTAAATATTTTGCCAGAGCTTTTTTTCTTGGTGGGGGGGAAGCAAATAAAAAAGTTTAAAAGCTCATATGTGTCTATTTTGTTTTAGCTTGGAGTATTTATTAAGAGTAAATTCTGTGTGTCTTTGCAGTTCATCAATATGTGTATTTAGAAGTTTTTCAAGTTCTTTTGCTCGTTTCTCTTCTTCCAGAAGGAAATGCTGTGCAGCCAAAGATGCTGGGAAGGACATATCTGGGGGAGACTAAAGAGAGAAAGAAAGAAAAGTGAATGAGGAATACAGAGCTTTTAAACATCTTCACATTTCCAGGCATGCTTCATCCCTGACATACTGTCAAACACTGCAGCTCTTAATTAAAGAACACATCTTGGGCTGAATTCCTACTACTAGTGTAATTCAGTTACCAGTAATGAAATCTTCAAGGAACTAAGTAAGACATCACAGCACCATTACATTAAAAAGCTCTAGAATGAGTATTAGATTGTCCAACCGCAAATGCAGGGACAATGCACTCACCATGGAACCTGCCTAAAACATGCTGCAATCATTTGCAAAGCCAGTGATTTTCATTTGAAAATAGGCAACTCCAAAAAGTGAAAGTAAAGATTATAGTGGAATTGCACCAGAAGGTTTATATAGAAAATAAGGATTGGCTTTGACAGGGCGAATCAATGCTTGGAGTTAGCCAGGTGAGAAGACTGGCTGCATGATGTGTCTTGGAGTGGAGGTGGCTCCCTAGTAGGGAGGGCTGTGATGCTGGCATGTATCTTGTTTGTCTCATCATAGAGAAGAAAGTATCAGGGACGAGTGCCCCAATTCCAGCCTTCATGGTGACATGAAAATGCTATTTAACTGTTTGTGACCTGTTTAGTGCTTATTTACAAAAAGTAAAAATAAAAATCTGTAGCTAAGGAATAAAGGACAACATCAGATAATTTTACAATTCTTCATTTTTAAAAGCCACATACAAAAATTAAGTAATTTTTTTTTTAGTTGGGGAAATCTGTACTTTAATTTTCCAGTTCTGTGGTTACTATATTCTTCTTTGACTTTCATTTTGGTAGGAAGAATGGGACTTTATGTAGTGTTTGGGGAGTTGACAATCTGTATACATGTGAACCTTGTTATAGGTGGATTTTGTTTACCAATCTGGCCCCTGCCAAAACTAGGGATCATGCAAATGATGGAGTACTGCACACTTTTCCAACTAGTAGCCCCCAACTGTAGCTGCTGTGTCAGGGATAGTATCTCTGCTAGAGAAGACTGTCACAGCCTGAGGTAGATGGCATGCTACTATTGATCTGGCAAATGGTTTCTTTTTAATATCAGCAAATGCATTCTTTTTAATATCTAATAAAAAGGAGGATAGGAAGCAGTTAGCATTCACATGGGGTGGCCAACAGTATTTATCCATGGTTTTGCCCCAATGTTATATTAATGAAGCTGTCACAATAAATTCTGAAGGGGCCTAGCCCATCTGGACATTCCAAAGACTATCACATGGAACATCATATATTAACACTAACATCATGTTAATGAGACTTGATGAGCAAGAAGTAGCAAGTATATTAAAGGGATGGAAAGATGCAAGTACGCCAGAGGGTGAAAGATAAACCCTGTAAAAGATTGGGGCTTGTCACGTTGTTTTTAGGTGTCTGCTGCTATGGGGCATGTCAGAACATCCTAGGTAAAGCAAAAATTAATGCACCTTGAAAATGTTCCACCCTTGGATCAAATAATTGAATAATCAGATTCATTTATTGGGCAACACAGAAAACAATTTTTTTTGAGCAAGCCCAGAACTCTAGAAAGAAAGAGCTGTGTAGTAGGTTCAGGATAGGGTACAAGCAGTCCTGCTACTTTGGTCAAATGACTTGGTAGATCCCATACTGGAAGAATCTCTGGTAGAGGAAAATGTGTTGTGGAGCCTCTGGAAAGTTTCAGTGGGAAAGCTGTATCACAGACCCTTAAGATTTTGAAACAAGACTATGCCATCTGTAGCCGAAACCTATATACTATTTGCAAGACAATTCTCGTCATGCTGTTGAGTCCTGGTTGAGACAGAGCATCCAGCAAGTAGGATGATTTAATCCATCCTCTGTCTTTGGCTACCTCAGTGGGAATTATGCATCATACCAATACCATGGTTTCCCCTTTCACTAAGGGTAATCCAGCGACCATTGCGGTTGAATGTCTGACCTGCTTGCAACAGAAACTAAAGCTGAGCTCTTGATATGGCATCATCCCTCAAGGAGACCAGCTAGCCTCTTGGTGGCAACTTGACTGCATTAGGTCCCTAGTACCTTGGAAATGGCCATGCTGTATCCTTATCAGAATGGATATGAATTCTGCATGTTTGCCTTTCCTGGCTGCACCACTATCTTACGGCTCACAGAATCACTTACCTGCAGACATGAGAGAGACCCTGGTTAATAGTAGAGATACCTACTTTATAGCAAAAGAGTATGGCAGTACGGGCATGACCATGGTATCCACTGGTCCTAACCACACACAGCACTATCCAGAGGATGCTAGCATGATAGAGCTTTGGGATGGCCTCTTGATGGCAAAGCTGAGGCACCATCTTGGAGATTATATCCTGTGAGGTTGGGGTGCCATTCTTCAGGATGTGGTATACACTTTAAACCAATGGCTGTTTTATGGTTCTGTGTTTCCAACGGGTAGAATACATGGATCTGGGAATAAAAGGGAGGAGGCAGGAATGGCTCCACTCTCTATCACTTCTGTTAACCCACTTGGATAATCTGTGCTTTCTGTCTATGTATCTTTAGGCTTTGTTGTTCTACAGGTCCTGGGTCTTAGAGGCAGAATGCTTCTACCAAAAGACCTGTAAGAGTCCCACCAAACTTAGAGCTTTGGCTTCCATGTGGTCACTTTGGGCTCCTCATGCCAACATATCAGATACACAGAGTGGTGTTCCTATACTGGCAGAGGTAGCTGACCCTAAGTCATCCTGAAGAGGTAAGAATGCTACTGTATAACAGAGGCAGTGAGGAATGTGTTTGGTACTCTGATGAGCCTCTGAGGCATCTTTTTGTTACTCTCATGCCCAGTTTTAATTTTAATTGGCAAATACAGAAACCATATCCTAATAAGGGCATGGACATTAGGGGCTCACCTCAAAAGAAAAGCCACCTGGATCAACTGAAGAGTTAGCTGATGGGGAGAGGAATCTAGAAGGGGTGAGGCAATGATAGGTGTCAGCGACCAATTGCAGCATCAGGGGCTGTGGCTTATCTCACTAACTTTCCTCTAAATAGTTTTTTCAGAAATTATGACCAGTAAGAATCATAAAGAAGCTATGCCTGAATGGAAGCTATGGAAGAAGCTGGTTCTGAGTGTTGCAACCATGGTGGTTGGTGCCCTACCTGGATCCCCTTCCCAGGCTGATACATCTCTCCTCCAGCTGGGTGGGTGTTGGCTACTAACAGCTCACAGCTGGCTCCTTTGGGGAACTGCTCTCCACTGAATTGGAGGCTCCTGCCTCACTTGGGAAGCTGCAGTCCCTCCTCTGCCCATTGGCTACCCTCTCTGAGACAATGATTGATTGATGGACACAGGGGCATAAAATACCAGACTTGTTGTTCGGTGAGAACCAATGCTGTGGTGCAATTTAGGTGCCAAGCTTCCTGGGACACCAGGCTATACTAGTTTGTAGCTGAGACCACATCTTTGCTTAATTTTTCTCCCCCCCCCCACCCCCATAGCCTGTCTCCTTCACTCTCCCCCTGAAAACACTAAAATACTCCCTCAGTAAGTCACTTTCACAAGAATCTCATCTTAGGTTCTAGAAAACCTGATCTCAGACAGATGACTTCCTAGGTTCTGGCCTGAGTGATTAGTGACACTCATGCCATTTACTGAGAAAGAGAAAAAGGTAAAAGAAGCCATTAAGAGTAAGATCTTCCTTCTTTTATTTATTTATTTATTTTGAGACAGTGTCTTGCTCTATTGCCCAGGATGGAACACAGTGGTACAACTACAGCTAACCCTTAACTTCCAATTCCTGGGCTCAAGTGATCCTCCCACTTCAGCTTCCCCAGTAGGTGGGACTACAGGGACACACCACCACACCCGGCTTTTTTTTTAAAAAGTTTTTGTAGAAACGGAGCCTGGCTCTGTTGCCCAGACTGGTCTTGAACTCTTGGGCTCAAGCAATCCCTCCTGCCTTGGCCTGAGATTATAGGTGTGAGCCACAGCTCCTGGCCTCTTATTTATTTCTGATTCACCAGGTTCTAGCACAGATTCTAGGTCAGTGTGTTTTCAATAAAATTTTTTAGTTAGTTTATGAGTGAAGAAAATGGATTCAATTTTGAATAATAATGAGTTTGAGGTGACATGAGACTTAAAAAGACTCAAGCAAACAGTGAGATATGTCAGTCTAGGACTCAGAATACAGATCTGAAGCAGAGAGACAGACTTGGAAGTTATAGATGACAGGCCATAAGATTGAAATTATCCAAGATAGGCAAGTAAAAGGAAAAAAATAAGTTAAAAGATGGAGCCCTGGGGAATCCTTCATCTCAGGCATCCACCCGCATAGCATGTCCTTGACACTATCATCCATGAGAACTGCATTATTTACTAATTGAGATTTAAAGCAACCTATCCATCATCCTTCCAGCATGCTTAATCTAGTACTCCCACATCAGAAGTTCTCTGACCTCATTTAGACTCTTTCCTTTTCACTATCCATCATCTTCCTCATACTCTCTCTTCCCTTGTGACTCTGCTTATTCCCATCCATCTCATAACCATTCAGCAACTTGTCCCTCCCTGTATCTTGTCTCTATCCTGATAACCCAGTAAAACCCACCCCTAATTAAGTTGACCCATCTGCCTGGGTCAAGCCTACACCTGAGCAGCTGAATGCTGGGGCCAACAGGTTGGGGGTAAATTACTGCATGGACTAGTTTCACTTTAAATTCATGACCATAAGTACCATGTGGTCAGTGAACACTACGAGGCGATTCTATTGCACTTCCCTGGTATGTTCACTTTCTTACTCATTACCTTGTGACCTGGCCTCCTCCCAGGGGTCACAGGGGAGCTCTCTCATTATTTCACATCCATTTGTATCTGTAGCTGAATTTTAGGCCATCCTCCTGTTTCAGAAACTCATCCTTCCTCCTATACTGTGGATCCTATTTCTTCTTACCTCTCAGTGACTTTGTTTCTGCAAATGAAAGAGGACCCTCCTTGAGCCCCATCCTCTTCATTATCAAACTTTCCTCCTTTCCTTCGGGATTCCTATTAGGTCACTCAATATTATGACCCAAGGCTTTGTATTGGAATGATTTCTTCTTTATACTTAAGTATTTTCATCCAGTTCTACAGACTTAAATACCAATCACATGCTGATTATTCCCATATTTATATTTCCAGCTGTGATCTCGCCCTTGATATCAGATTCACATATCACATATTGACTATTTAATGTCTATGTTTGGGTGTCTAGTAAACATTTTAAACTTATATATCCAACCTAGAAATCAAGATTTCTCCTCTAACCCTATTTCTTCCCTGGTCTTCCCATGTCAGAAAGGGGTGTTAGCGTCTACTCAATGCTCAGGTTGAAATCCTAGGAGTCGTCTTTGATCACTCTTTTCTCCCACTTCCCATATACAATTCATTGTCAAGTCTGGTCTACACACCAGAATATTTCCTGGATCTAATATGTTGCTCTACCTCACTGCTACCAAGCCAGCATTATCTCTTGCCTAGGCTACTGCAATAGCCTTATGATAGTTGTCTCCTCTTCTACCCTTGCCCCTCTATAATTTATTCTTTATTTAGCAGTAAAAAGGATCTTTTTAAAAAATTTAAACATGTCTGTTTATTATTAGAGTAAAATAATTTTGAATGGAGTAAACAGACCAGTATTTTCCTAATTGAAACTTTACAATGGCTTCCCATTGTTTTAAAATAAAATCCAAACTCCTTTCCATGACTTAGTGTCCTCATATACTGGACTTCCCCTGACGACTTCTCTGTTCCCTTTTGTTCCAGTCTCCCTCTTCCCTTCTAAGCTCCAGAAAGCCCCCCAGTCTTTCTGGTTCTCATACCTGCCAAACTCATTCCTGCCTTATAGTTCCCTTACTTGAAACTCTCTTCTACCAGATCTTTGCAAGACTGGATTTGTTATTGTTTGGGTTTCACCTTAAATTTCCCTTTCTCAATGATAATTTTCCTGGCTACTCAACCTAAAATAATCCCCCATACTTTCATCACTCCCTATCACATTACCTGCTTTTCTTTTCATCACAGCATTTATTACTATTTGATATTTTCTTTTTCTTTTTTTTTTGGACGGGGTGGATAGCATTTTGCTCTGTTGCCCAGGCTGGAGTGCAGTGATCCTATCTCGGCTCACTGCAACCTCTGCTTCCCAGGTTCAAGTGATTCTCTTGCCTCAGCTTCTGGAGTAGCTGGGACTAGAGGCTTGCGCCACCATGCCCAGCTAATTTTTGTATTTTTAGTAGAGACAGTGCTTCACCATGTTGGCCAGGCTGGTCTTGAACTCCTGACCTCAGGTGATCTGACCGCCTTGGCCTCCCAAAGTGCTGGGATTATAGGCGTGAGCCACGGCGCCTGGTCTTGATATTTTCTTATTTGTTCATTTATTTCCGATCATTAATTTTTCTCCTCTTGTTTTTGAGATAAAATTCACATAAAATTAACCATTTTAAAATGAGCGGTTCAGTGGCACTTAGTACATTCACAAGGTTTTGCAGCCACCATTTCTATCTAGTTCCAAAATAGTTTCATTATCCATAAAGAAAACTCTGTGCTCCTTAAGCCACTGCTCCTTGTTTCTCCCTCCCCACCGCCCCTGGTAACCACCAAACTGCATTGTTTCTACGGGTTTCATTTACGTATTCTGGCTATTTAATATACATGGAATTATACAATACCTTCTGCATTTGGCTTCTTTCACTTAGCATGTTTTTGAGGCTCATCCACATTGTAGTAATTTTTGGCCTTTTTTGGCATAGCTGCTTTTAATGGCTGAATAATATTCCATTGTATGTATATACCACAATCTGATTATCCATTCATCCATTGATGAAGTTTCGTCTATTTTTTCACCATACTACTTATGTATCTATCTTATTCAAAGACATGTTTAGAACAGGAGCTGCCATATAGTTGGTATTCAATACATGTTTATTTTATTTTATGAATAAATAACACTAATATTTAAGGGACAGAAATAGGAGGGAGAACCCCAGAAACAGGCTGGGAAACAGTAGTCAGAGGGTGACATGAGAATCAGTGGAGTATAGTGTCATAGAAGCCAGAGAATATAAGAGTCTCAAGACAAAAACATTAAGAAAGATGAATACTTCAAAATGTGCATTTAATTTGCAACTAGAAGATCAGCAGTGGTCTTGATAGGAATGGTAGTGATGTGGATGTCAAAATGCAGTAGTAGATGTAAACCACTACACCTAGAACAGTGGTTTCCCATAGGATTTTAAGGCCTCCATCACAGATTAAGTTCCCCAGGCCCAGTTCTTAGAAGAGTTGAGAATTTTCTTTCCTGGTTACTCTGGAGGTTAGGAATTCCTCAAAAGATTAATGTAGAATTTTAGAGATAGAAGGAAGCCCCGTGTTATTAAATCAAATCAACAGATAGTTCTGCATGTCTTTTATGTGCCTACTAGTGCCGAGCCTATTTTAGGTGTTGGGTTACCACAAGAACAAAAATAGAAAACACCCCCTGCTTTCATGGAGCATACATTCTAACGGAGGGAGGCCAAGCAACAAAATGTCTCATAGTGAAGTGCTATGAGAAAAGGTAAGATGAGGGGCAGGGAGTGAAGAGGGAGGCACTATTGCAGACTGGTTGTTTAGGCGTATCTGATAAGGTGATATTTGAGCAGTCAGTAATTGTGATCCTAAAAATCCTGAAATCATCTGATATTAGCACAGTGGAGTATTTAGCAACTTTTTCCATTGCTTGACTGAAATATGTGCTTAAGTCCTTAATGATCAAAGTTTTATTGATGCAGAATTTGCAAAGTCCCCTTAGAATTTCTCATAACTTAAATGAGGAATTTTATTTAGTTTACATTATTGGCATGGATTTTAGTCTGTTCAAATAACACTAGCATTTTATGTTGAGTTGAACACAAAAGAGCATTTCAGGGCTTTAGAGATCTCTAATACTTCAAAAGCTAATGGTTTTAAGCATTCTTCTACCAAAATAGCTTAACTTTTACTTCTAGTCTCTACTATTACAAATCAAAACCAACACATAAGCAACAAAGGGCTTATATCAAGAATAGAAAGGATACCCATAAATCAGTAACAATAAAGACAATCCACCAGAAAATTAAGTGAGGAAATTGAACAGATATTGTATAAAGGATATCAAAATGGCCAATAAATGTTGCTCAGTCTCATTATTCACCAGAGAAACATGAATTAAAACCATACAAAAGGATCTTACTACATACTGACCATAATGGCTAAATTTAAAAAGGCTTATATTACCATGTGTTAGACTGTAGAGCAAGGACAACTCTTACACACTACTTGGGGTATTCATTGGCTCCTACAGGAAAACAGTTTGGCGGTACCTACTAAAGCTGACCGTATTCATACCCTCTGACCTAGGTATTCCATTTTAGGTATATATACCCAGTGGAAATGTATATATACATGCACCAAAAGACTCATAAAAGAATTTTTTGGCAGCATTATTTGTAATAGCCCCAAATTGGAAATGACTCAAATGTCTATCCGTAGTAGAATGAATAAACAAATGTTATTGTCATTGAATGTGGTGTTTATATCCCATAGATTACTATAGAGAAACAAAAATAAACCACAGCTGTATAAAACAATATGGGTGATGATTAATCTAAAAAACAAGGTTGAGAAAAAGAAGCCAGAAACAAAATAACATATACCATATGATATCGTTTATATAAAATTTGCAAGTTGGCAAAACAAATCGATAATGCTAAAAGTCAGGATAGTGGTTATGTTGGGGGCAAGCAGAAGTAGACGCTGGAAGGGAACATGAGTTGCGGTTCTGGAGTGCTGGGGATGTTCTGCTCATTACTTGGGTGGCAGTTACCTTCCTTTTGTGATAACTCATCAAGTTGTCCATTTATGATTTGTACATGTGTCTGCACGTATGGCAGAGTCAATAGAAAAGATGTTTTAAATCAGTCCAAAAGATCACTGTAGCTCTTTAAAATGTACAGATCCTTGAGGACTCATGAAATATCGAAGGGTGAGTCCCAAACACTTGCATTTTTTAAAAAAACCATCTCCAGTAATTCTGGCCTGCATTAGAGGTTAGTAACCATTGACTGAAACACTTTATGAAATATTATGGATATTTTTTCCTTCTATAGATAGGTATGGCCAAATGACTTACAGACCCATCTTGGAGTCCTATTCAAGGAGTGAGGTTAAAAACAAAGTACTATGTACATCAGTTTATTGACATCAGTGTAAGAGTAAAGCAATAACCCATTAAAGAAAAAAAAAAAAAAGCCCACAACCAGCAACTCACCAGTGGGAATACATCATCATCACTAACCAAAGGACTTGTCATTTCTTTGGTTTGAAATGTCAAAGGTGGCAAGGGAGACGTACTTCTATTTGGCTCACAATCATGACTAAGTCTAAAAGAGAAGAAATGGTTGTTGTTGCTATCAAGGACACGTTTATTTATGTAGCTAAGGATTTTAATCTCTCAGATGTCTAAATAGGGGGAAAACACAACAAAATGTTTGGGCTTGTTACCTGGCCATTTCTTTGAATATGACTTTCCTGATGAATAATTTCTATTTCATTTAAAGGACTTAGGATGATTAAAAATGAAGCAGAAAACTTAACAGTTGTTAAAAGTATTTTGTGATCCTTATTGCCTATATTGCTTCCCTTTCTGTGCTATACTTTTGTATGTCTTTGTCATTTATTTTAATAATGTAAAGCAGTTTGAGAAAAATCTCCAAACAGCTAATTACACTGCTGCCCTTGACAGTTCTAAGTAGATACTCTTTTTCTATTCTCTTTTACACTTAACCTCACTGGCTTTCTTAACAGAATTATACTATTTTTTTATGCTAAACAAGTATTTTATTTTATTTATTTATTTTGAGACAGAGTCTTGCTCTGTCACCCAGGTTAGAATGCAGCGGCACGATCTCAGCTCACTGCAACCTCCGCCTCCCAGGTTCAAGAGACTCTCCTGTCTCAGCCTCCCAAGTAGCTGGGACTACAGGTGCCTGCCACCACGCCAGGCTAATTTTCTGTATTTTTAATAGAGACGGAGCTCCACCGTGTTAGCCAGGATGGTCTCGATCTCCTGACCTTGTGATTCACCTACCTAGACCTCCCAAAGTGCTGGGATTACAGGCATGAGTCACTGCACCCAGCCAACAAATCTTTGAATAACTCTAATTTCTATATATTTTGATAATTTAAAACATGCTTTCAATTTACATCATCTCCTAAGCTCCTCCAGTTACTAGCTGTGTGATCTTGAGCGGGTAACTTTATCTCTCTGTGACTTTAATTTTCTCACTTAAAAAAGGGTTATTATGAGAGTTGAATGATTAATATATGTAAAACACTTAGAAAGCAATGCCTGGCACATAGTAAATGTTTAGTAAAGATTAGGTATTATTATTAAACTAATCTGATCTTCAAAATAACCCTAATATGGCGGATACTATCCACAGATGAGGAAACTAAGATTTAAAAGTTCAATTATTCGTCTAATTATTTACTTTTTAAATCAGAATAAATTGCTAGGAAGTGATGTCTTTAGATTTTGGACTCAAATCCAGATTTTCTTGACTTAAAAAACCCCACTATTTCAATGAAAGTCATATAGCATGGAATTAGTTTGTGCTAAAAAATAGGTTAGAAAATGAGAGTGAAAACAATAACATTGAGATTTTGAATTTTGGTTTGATGACTAAGCAAATGAATAATAAAACATATAACCAATTTATCCTAAAGTTTTACAAAAAAGGTCCTAATGGTATGGGCTGTTTGGGATTAAATATATTTCATGAAACTGGGGTTTAGATGTAATAAAATCATCAAAGAGGTCAGGCACGGTGGCTCACACCTGTAGTCCCAGCACTCTGAGAGGCTGAGGCAGGCAGATCCTGAGGTCAGGAGATCGAGACCATCCTGGCTAACATGGTGAAACCCCATCTCTACTAAAAATACAAAAAAATTAGCCTGGTGTGGTGGTGGGTGCCTGTATTCCCAGCTACTTGGGAGGCTGAGGCAGGAGAATGGTGTGAACCTGGGAGATGGAACTTGCAGTGAGCCGAGATTGCGCCGCTACACTCCAGCCTGGGCAACAGAGTGAGACTCTGTCTCAAAAAAAAAAAAAAAAAAAAATCAAAGACCATCAAAACGAAAATCCCTTCAATTTGAAATTATTTATTTTTACTAATGGTTCAAATTCTCCACAGGTATTGATTAGCCCTTTTCAAAGGCTTCATAGTTTAACAGAGTTTAAAAAAATTTTCACATTATTTTTCTCCAGTCTTATCCAAAGACTGTCTAATTTATATAGACTTGTTTCTTATTATACAAACATTTTCAAAGCTATGCATACAAATAGCAATAAAAGTTAAGTGAGGCATCTGTAAATTAGTACACAGAAACAAACACAACATGTTTTCCATTTTTGCTTATCTTGAGATATATCTTTTTTTTTTTACTCATTCTCCCAAACTATAATTACCATGGAAACAGAACAGCAAATTAAACTGAAATAACATGGTTTATGATGTGCACAATAAGATGAAACATCTCACAATTCAAGTAGAATTATAACATTTGCATAGTACATCTGCATATAATCTTTAGCTGAACCTTTTGAGTGAGGTTACTATCTATACTTCAAAGCACGGTGAAAACAATTAGTAGCGATTCAAGAAATAGATATCTCTCTGTTATCTCACAGAGATTTCAGCAAAGTATTATTTGTGCTAAATTATCTAAATAATTATCTTAATTATCCATTTTGCTTTGGATGTACAGATACAGTTTTATGGTGTTAATTACTAACATTTATATAGGGACATTCTTTTTAGTATAAGATCAATAAAATGTAGAGATTGAAAGGAAAGATGACATTATGAAGTAAAGTACTTTTGTTTTAAATCATCTTTATATCTGACAAGTTCTTCTTCAAGAATACAGCTATTCAAATACTTCATAAAACCACCTTGCATAAAGTGCTATACATATCAATTTAAAAGCTATCTTAAAAATGATTGCGGAAGGCTTTTAATATCCTTTCACAAGCTGATCTGTTCAATGATCTTTTCCACAGGCCTATTACAAGGCTGCTGCATGGTTTCACCAGGACAGCAGGCCCCAGTTGCTTTGCTGGGGAGCAGAACTCTGTCCACTTGAGACTTGAGTCAACGCTTCACAATTTTCAGCTTTGTTGGACATGTACATCCAGTCCTGTCCCTCCATTAATATTCTCCTTGGCCATAGGATAATGTTCTTAGCATGGAGCAAGATTCCTTCTTCACCTTTTTCCAGCCTCACCTTCCAACAGTCCACTAAACTCCCTATTCCGTGAACTGCTCATTATTTCCTGGCCTAGAACTGTCAACCTGCGTTTTGCTACTTATTGAGCAAAACCACGGTACAAACATTCTCAACTTTAGGCTTCTAGATGGCTATTCATTCCTTGACAAGAGATCTTGTGAGTGGTTATTACAAACCTGCTGACTGTGGTTTTTTAGTATTAGAAACTCTTAATTTATTAGCTAGACTTGAAGCTGTTTTAATGATTAATGTTTGACTGCTAAAATCTGTCTAGTACATGATACAACTTTTAAAACCATAAATTCATTTTTAAACATGTGTCTTATATAGAGATAAAACTCCATTTATTACAACATTGATTTGTCATTAAAATTAGTTACATATTAATAGCTCTGGATACCACTACTCCAAATGAGCTTGTAAATTATCCTGAAACTTCAAAACTCTAACTTTTAAAAACAATATTTAAAACATCCACACCAAATTCAATCACTTCTCACTCATTTTTTTTAAGAAAGTGCTAAGTACCTGTCTTATTGGAAAGCAAATGCTTTAGAAGATTCTAAAACGCTTCACATTTTAAGTGAGTGAACATTAAAAATGTATCACTTTGAACAGGAGTGAAAAACAACAAAACCGAGTTGCTTCAGAGTGAATAAAATATTATTTTAAGAATGTATTATACAAATCTTCCTCAGTTAAAAACAAGAATTGCCTTAAAATTAGACTATGGATCTTAACATTTTGTGGAACATTTTCTTCATATACTTTTATCTAAAAGCTTTTTCCTTCCTCAAATACTTCAACAAGACCTTACTGCATTAGTCATTGATATGTAAAGATAATTTGTATGTTTTTGATTAATTTATGCCTAACAAATCTACATATAGGTTTTCACTATTTCACTTCACTGAGCTGTGCTGTGAGGGAAAGCAAGATGATTTCATTTTTCAGTTGGTAACATTAACAGAGATATCTGCTTTGCAGTTCTTCACTGGTGAATTCACAATGTCCTTGTATCTTAACAACTCTTCCCCATAGTAGGTTTTACATGGTAATAATTTATTCAGAACATTTGAAATGCTGTTTCTTTTAAAAAACAGGTCACTGGAGAACACTGAAATCAGACAAGGCATTAAAACAAATTTAATGAAACTTTCAACAAATGAAACTGGCAGGACACAAGGCTTTGCAGCAGGAATAGCAGCCTAAACTGCTTATTAAGATAATCTCCTGCTGAGCATTTTACCTCTTATGTTGCTTTTTGTGTCCCCTACTGTCTTGTTTTTGTTAAGACACTTTTAACACATTCTGTACTGCCTGACAAAGAGAAAAAAGGGGGCAACCCAAACAATAAAAATACCTTCTAAAAGTAATAAAAGGCAGAGTAACTGTCTTTTTGTTTAAATAACAACACCTGGTATCTCCATCTAAAGCTTTCAGTTATTTCCAACTAGCATGAATAGGAAATAGTGTTCTGTACCCAGTGGGTGCTCAATACAGATCAGTGACTAACATACCCAGGTGACCCTTTATAGTGTCTTCATGGGCTTGCTTTTCTCTCGCAATGAGGCAACTATATACAGTACATGGGAGTCATAATTTGACCAATGGAGAATGAATCCATAAGTACCCTGTAAAGTTTATTTATTCCATATTAGAACATATATTCTTACACCAAAATCAAGATTACACTCCTTTGGACAGATCTTCACATGGACACATTCACCAGAGAACTGGTCCATGGCCATGCCCAGTGACCTCTTTCATCCTACACTGCTTTTATCCTGCTGCTGCTGCCACTACCAACACCCCACCACAGCACCCCACCATGATGCTTTCCAGGGGTGGCAGTCAGTCCTCCTTCATTTGCTTCTTTACCTGAAAAGGGGTTATTCATTTGGTGCTTTTGAATGGTTACTGTTTCCTGTATAGGGCTACAATATATCCTTCTAATACATACGTGGCTGAGGTGCTGAAAGTAGGGGGGAACTGTACTATACCCACAAGAATGTTGAACATCTGTTTTATGTTGAACATATATTTTTTTAATATATCTCATGGACTTATGGATTTATCTACCTGCAGAGCTGAGTATGCTTACTTAAACAGATGAGTCTGGCACCACCTCTCCCCAACAGAAGTATCTTTGAGGCTATGTCAGATTCAGCCATTTGTCTACTTGCCAAAATATACTTTTTAGGTACCATAAGCTGTGGGAGAAATATTAATATTATTATAAATACTAACAATTTTGTTAGTAATAATGGTTAACATTTATGGAACTATAAGTTGTATGCAGTTTTTCTCCTATAATCTTCACGAAAATCCTACAATTACTAATCTTGTCAGATAGAAAATCGAGGGTGATAAAGGTTAAGAAAATTTTCCAGAGCTGTAAATATTAATTTTGTTGTATAACAACAAAATATAAGGTTTTTCACGCTAAATATTATGAGCTTATGAGCAAATGTTGCAATGAAGTTGGGTCTGGACCTACTAATCCACCATTTCTTGGCACTATGAAATTAAATAATAAATTGATATCAAATATGTCTGGGGAGTGCTGCATACCATATCCCTTGTTGGACACTCACAGTGTAAGTTAACATATTAATGGCTCTGAGAAATATTGTATAAAAGAAACTTGCTTATTTCATTCAGCATTTTCCAAGTTTGGGAAAGCAGTAAAAGGCTTTCAGAGACAGTTATGACTCCATAAATCTTTTATTAAAATTGAATAAATTAGCCTATTTTTATGGTTGATATATTTGAATTTTTAATAAGACCTTTTACAGAGTATGGGAATAATGTGGACAGCAGATAATGATTTTCCATACACTTCTCTTCATTTGGAGAAAACCTATACATTCATAGATTCCTTCCCTACAAAATCGCCAATAATTTGTTGCCACTGCTAGAATGTCAATAGAAAGTGTATCTGTTGGCCAGGTGCGGTGGCTCACGCCTGTAATCCCAGCACTTTGGGAGGCTAACGTGGGTGGATCACTTGAGGTCAGGAGTTCAAGACCAGCCTGGCCAACATGGTGAAACCTTTGTCTCTACTAAAAATACGAAAATTATCTGGGTGTGGTGGCAGGGGCCTGTAGTCCCAGTTACTTGGGAGGCTGAGGCATAAGAATTACTTGAACCCGGGAGGCAGAGGTTGTAGCGAGCCAAGATCACACCACTGCCCTCCAGCCTGGGTGACAGAGCGAGACTCCGTCTCAAAACAAACAAACAAACCCCAAAAGCCAAAAACAACAAAAAAAGAAAGTGTATCTATTATTGAAGGTAGGTGAGAAAGGACATGTTCCTATATTTTCTATTTTTTTTGAACAATATACCTAACATATTAAAATCTAGTTTTCTCTGTTCCCATGACATCAAAAGTAAAATTACTTATCTGTATGTTTTGTATACCACCTCAGCTTCCAAAAATGATCTGAGATGACTAACAAACTAAAGTCCACTGTAATACTCCACGCATTTCAAATCAACAATCAATTTCTTATAAAGCAATGTATTTAGTCTACTGCATTATCATTATAAAATAAATTTTAAACCACAGAAGAGAAAGTATGTAAAGTTATAATTTGAATTCTTTAAAAATAAATTTTAATTACATGTTTTTAAACTTATGCCCTTATATAATGGAGCCAGCATACCTCTCTTCATTTTTTTCCACTTTTATTTGGCTTTGATAGGCATATCTTCCTGTTTCTTCATAGGTGTTTTGATTAGTCCGTGTTGATTTTCCATTGACACGAAGTTTCGCAAGATCATTTCGGAGCCTTTCATTCTCATATTCCAGTTTATTAATAGATGTATGCCTTGAATGTTCCCTGTTAGTGAAGTCCATACTCTAGAGAATAAAATAAACTATCATTGAATAAACTGTCCCTTATAAGTAATGCATATTTTCTGTGTGTTTGGAGACTTGTGCTGGAAAGGCCCTTTCATCTGAGCCGAGTGATGTGACTCTACTCTTGCTCACTTTCTAAATGCTCCTTTCCACCTCCTCATCTCCTCACAACAAGCAGATACCCAGGGGTAGGTGCCGCCGAACACATCTGCAATGGTGTATGTATTGCATCATCCCCACTGTTGGATGGGCAATACAATATTGCCCATGCTCCAAAACAGAAAAGGTTTACTCTATGCATTATTACTCTCTGTATCTACTTAGGTTGGTGCAAAAGTAATTGTGGTTTTTGCCATTACGTTCAATGGCAAAACCGCAATTACTTTTGCACCAACCTAATAGAACAAATTAGCTAGATTTCAAGTTCTTTTGTGTTCATAGACTCTACCTTCTAGTGCTGATTAATAATGGAACTAGAAATAACATGCATTAAATTTTAAAATTTTTTCTGATTAAAATAAGGCATGCATTAATATACGGGCACATAAAATCATGTCATTATAGAAAATACAAGGTATTAAGAAGAAAATAAATATTCCATACTACCAACATTCAGTGATAACTGCTATTAACATTTATATCTTTCTAGTCTTTTTTCTACATGGAAAATACAATGTCAACATAAACTATCAATATAATTATAACATATGGCTACTTAGGAAAATATAATCAATATACAGTCATGTGTTGTTTAATGATGGGGATACATTCTGACAAATGCGACATTAGCTGATTTCATCATGTGATCATACAGTGTGCCTACACAAACCTAGACGGTATAGCCCACTACACACCTAGGCTGTAAGGTAAAGCTTATTGTTTCTAGGTTACAAACCTGTATAAGTATTTGTGTATCTGAACATACCTAAACGTAGAAATATTATAATCTTTTGGGACCACTGTCCTAATATGCAGTCCATTGTTGACTAAAACATTGCTATGGAGTACAAGACTGTATAAATATCAATATGAAATATAATATAGTCAGTATAAAATATATGCATACTTACAACATTGTAACTATAGTTACAAAACTGTAATGTATAAAATGCAGTAAAGTTTTAGAAACTATTTTCCCTTTAACATTGTATATTCTTAAAAAATAAGATTTTTAATGACTGCATCGGTAGAGGTACAAATAAATTCATTTAGCCATTCTTCTATTGTTGAATTTAGTTTTTTTTTTTTTTTTTTTCCCAAGATAATTAACACTGTGTTGATTTCCTTATACACAAATCTTGGTCTATATTTCTCTAGCTGGAGTCCAAGGAGTGGGACCACTGGGTTAAATTGTGTGAATGTTGTTGAAGACCTTGATTAAAAAGTGTCTATCGCCCTCCCCTATAAATCTCATAAATTTCCATCTCATAAATTCCCACCACTAATGTATTAAAGAGCCTGTCTTACTACACTCCCAACCATTCAATATTACCATTTGGTTAAATCTGCCAACTTGATAGATAAAAATAGTAACTTCTATTTAGCTATTAGTGAAGTAGAATATATACGCTTCCTGGCAAATTTTACTCTATCTTTTGTCAATTGTCTATTTGTGTCCTTAGCTTATTTTTTCATTAGGGTGTCTGTGTTATTTGTGTCCTTAGCTTATTTTTTCATTAGGGTGTCTGTGTTTTTCTTACTAATTTGAAGGAATTTTTTTTTTTTTTTTTTTACATTAGGTGTACTAATCCTAAGTTACTGTTTCTTAAGTTAGTTGAAAATATGTTTCCATGTGATTTTAAGTTTTAATTTTAGTGCGTGATATATTTTATACAGAAAGCTTTTTTAATTTTTATTTATGAAATCTGTCAGTCTTTTTCCCTTGTGACTTCTTCTTTGCTTTTATGTTTTTTCTTTTCATTCTGAAAGCTATAAATATTCACTTGTATTTTCTTCTATTTGTTTTATAATTTCATTATTTTACATTTAATTAGTTATTTGGGATTAATTTTGTACAAAATGAGAAAAGACTAAAAATTAATAATTATTGTAATTATTCTAATCACACATTGATTAAAACATCTATTCTCCACTGTTGGATGATTCAGCAAGTTATATACTAAATATAGATTGGGGTCTGATTCTGGATTATTCTATCTTACTGCTTTTACAGTCGAGATTGTGCCAGTTCTACACAATTCTGAGCAATGTATCTTCCTTACAAAGTTTCACTATCTGGTAGGAGACACCCAATTTTAGTGTGTTCTCAGAATAGAATATGAAGTATGTCTAAATTACAAAATGAGAGGTTTAGAGTAAGAATAAAGATTGCTGAGGCCATTTCAATTAAACATAAGAAGTTTCATAAGGAGTATCTAAACTTTTCACAAAATTTTTAAAAATAGGATATATTCTCACAATAAAAACTCATGAAAAATGCTCTAAATGATTTTACACAGTTCTTTCTAGTCCTCAGATTCAAATATGCATGAGTTGTGTAGCTGCTGTTTAAACAATAGTTCTATGTTTTCAAAAGGGTAACATTTTAGCATACAAAAATAACTTGAGTAAAACATCTTTTTTGAAGCTCCAAATATCTATGGTTCAAAGTCTATAAGACGATAAACAATTACAGCTTAGAACTAAGTTCCTAAGCTTAAAGCTCTGACTGCCTTTCATAAAGGCATCCCATAAAATCATCCTTAGTTCTCTAAAATTTTTGACTAATTGCACATTGAAAATTATTTACATCCTATCATATTAGTATCAAGAGTAATAAATAAGTGCAGAAATACATACATATTAGGTATTAAAAATGTTTACGTATTTCTTTTTTTGCTTCAAAGGCCAAATCTGCTTACTACATTTTCCACTTACTACTTATTATAGAAGTTTAGCAAATATGTAGCAAAGTCTCATTTTTGAATGGAAGAAAATGCTTCAGGAGGGCAACATCTTCCACAAATCAATACAGGAAAAGATATGCTTCTAAAGCTACTGACTCAGGTGCTCTTTGAAAAAGGAAGGCCATTGAAGGTATTTCTCTGCTTATTAAGCTCTGCCTTTAGGATTTCTCAACATTTATTCTTTTTGAGAGATGCAAATGCAGAGAATAGAGCAATCTGTAGTCTCTTGCTTTAGAAGAGGAAAGAATGCTTATTCTAAAATTAGAGTAGATCTGTGATAAAAATAAAGGAGGCAGGGTCTTATAAATTTTTTCTCTCCATAAGGAAAAAAAATCATATGGGCAGACCTGATTGAAAAGCGTTGAGAATAAGACTCATAATGTGACTCTTAATAAGATATCTACCAAAGTATAGAATTCTTGGTGGTCCACTGATCAGTTAAAATTTTGTTTAAGCATTTCCTATAAAATTAGATTTAATCTGTGATTATTTTTGATCCAATGTTGGTTTAAAGTAATTAAGAATAATAATAACGATTTTTAAAACCCTGCGATTTCCTAAATGTACCACAATTAAATAAGTGTTGTGAGCATGAACTAAAAGAATTACACAGGTAATGTATTTGCATGTTTTACATTTAAGAGTACATTTTCCCTCACAAAACCCTTTTTCGGAGCCATTTAATTTAATTTAATGTTTTTCTTAAATGCATTTCTAATGATTTCAGGAATATATCCACCCCCACCTCTTGTGTTTCTGATGGATTCTTTTTATCCATCTGTTACTCAACTTTTGTTTCTTTCAAAATTTTAGAGTTTGATAATTTTAATCAATTTCTTTATTATTGAAATGGCAAAACCTCCTGGCGCTCATTTACTTCAACAGATTAGGATGAGGCTGGCTGAATTACTGAAGTGTCTAAATAATACTTTGCATGTATGGTTTTTTTTTTTTTTTTACTTTTGTATAATTTAACAGTAACAATTAGGCTAACAAAGCATTTTGACAGAAAGACTGGCTTTAATGATGTTTTGTAGTTAGCATGTTAATTTCAGTACGTGAATGGATGTTTTAATCATTGTAAGGGTACTAATTTTTTTTTTTTTTTTTTTTTTTTTTTTTTTTTTTTGAGACGGAGTCTCACTCTGTCACCCAGGCTGGAGTGCAGTGGCCGGATCTCAGCTCACTGCAAGCTCCGCCTCCCGGGTACACGCCATTCTCCTGCCTCAGCCTCCCAAGTAGCTGGGACTACAGGCGCCCACCACTTCGCCCGGTTAGTTTTTTGTATTTTTTAGTAGAGACGGGGTTTCACCGTGTTAGCCAGGATGGTCTCGATCTCCTGACCTCGTGATCCGCCTGTCTCGGCCTCCCAAAGTGCTGGGATTACAGGCTTGAGCCACCGCGCCCGGCCAAGGGTACTAATTTTTTACGTTACTATTTTATTTAGAAAACTTTACAGATAGTGAAAAGCAAATTAGTCTTTTTTTTTTTTTTTTTTTTTTTTTTTGAGATGGAGTCTAGCTCTGTCTCCCAGGCTGGAGTGCAGTGGCCGGATCTCCATTCACTGCAAGCTCTGCCTCCCGGGTTCACGCCGTTTTCCTGCCTCAGCCCCCGGAGTAGCTGGGACTACTGGCGCCCGCCACCACGCCCGACTAATTTTTTGTATTGTTTAGCAGAGACGGGGTTTCACCGTGTTAGCCAGGATGGTCTTGATCTCCTGACCTTGTGATCCGCCCGCCTCGGCCTCTCAAAGTGCTGGGATTACAGGCTTGAGCCACCACTTCCGGCCGCAAATTAGTCTTCTTAAAAATTACCACAGATTCTGAGTTCTAATTAAATATGATTTTATTATAACTTTCTTAAATAAAAGGAAACTTAATAATACAATTATAGGACTAAGTAAATAAGGCATTAAAAAACCTACCACAATAAGCTTGATTATTTGTTAGCTACCCAAGAGTAGAATAAGAGAAAACCCTTCACTTTTCTCCACTATTCTACATTCCTCACTGAGACCCAGGAAACCTTAGATACCAGGTAGTTAGTCCCATCAGTACATTCCCCAAATGGGAGCTGCATTCCTAGAACTGGGCGACTGCCTATGGTAAACTTTCATTCCCTAAGTGGAAATGAGCAGGGAGCTTCATAGATTGTCAAGCAGAAAGATTCTCAAAGCTATATTTGGTTAGAAATAACCAACCTGAAGATCAGTAATTTCCTTGTAGAAAGGAAAAAGTTATTATTTTAATATTTCCCAAATAGCACATATTTTAGAAGACAAAAATAATGATGTAAATATCCTGAGGCAAAATTTCAGCACCAATTATTTAATTCTATATTTATGCATTCCAATTATTTCAGAAAGAATTAACTGATTATGGATTTTTTCCTAATTATGAAATTTTAATATATAATAGATATGATAAAGTTTTCTTCATTTCAAGAAATTTTCTTCATTAAGAAAGTATAACCAAATAAAACAGCAGGAAGAGAAAATTAATTTATAAAACTAAAAACAATAAAATTAAGAAAAATGTATGAAAATAATAAATCCAAAAGTCAGTATTTTTAAATACTAAAAAAATAAATCACTTGAGAGTCAGAGTTAAAACAAAAAATAGAGAGCATGCTAAACTATACAAGCTTAGGAATAAGAAGGGAATTATAAACAGAATATAGAAGAGATAAAAAAATTGTAGGACATTACTACCTTTTGTAATAATAAAACAAGTTGAAATTGATTTCCTAGAAAAATACAAATTACCAAAATAACCTAAGAAGTATTACTGAGAAATAGTAGTGAAACTTGGATATACCAAGTACTCGAAAAGAGAGTGGAAAAATAATTGAAGATTTACCAGGTCCAGTTTCACAGCTAAATTCTTTCTAATCTTTAAAGAACTGGTACTTCCAATATTACTTAAACGATTCTAAACAACTCATAAAGTTCTCAGCTTATATTATAAATACAATATAACCTTAAAACAAGTAGAAAAAGAACCATATACAAATCTCATTTATACACACAGATTTTAAATTCTTCTTTTATTGATCCACAATAGATGTATTTTCAGAGTACATAGGATAAATTAGTACATTTAAATAATTTGTAGACATCAAATCAGTGTACTTGAGGTATCATCACCTTAAATATTTGTCTTTTCTTTATGCTAGAAACAAAATTATTATCTTTTGGCTATTTCAAAATGTATAATAGGTCATACATATATGTACACATATATATTACCTAGTGCTGAACAATAGGTAACATTTCCAAACAGTATACTTGTACCCATTAACCAACTTGTCTTCATTCTCCCTTCCTCCTATCCTTCCTAGCTTCTGGTAACCACCAATTTACTTGCTGTCTTCATGAGATCCACGTTTTCAGCTCCCACATATGAGTAAGAACATGGAATATTTGTCTTTCTGTGCTTGGCTTATTTCACTTAACATAATGACCTCCAGCAGTTTCATCCACGTTGCTACAAATGACAGGATTTCATTCTTTTTTTTCTGGCTGAATAATATTCCACTGTGTATATATACCACATTTCTTTATCCATTCGTCCACTGATAAGCACTTAGGTTGATTCTGCATTTTGGCTATTGAAAATAATGCTGTAATAAACATAGGAGTGCAGGTATCTCTTTGATATATTGATTCCTTTCTTTTGGATATATACCCAGTAGTGGAATTACTGGACCATATCATAGTTCTAGTTTTTGTTTTTTGAGAAAACTTTATACTGTTATCCATAGGTGCTATACTAATTTACATTCCCACCAACAGTGTATGAGGGTTGCCCTTCGTCGAGATCCTTGCCAGCATCCACTATTATCTGTCTTTTTAAATAAAAGTCATTTTAACTGGGATATGATGATATCTGATTGTGGTTTTGATTTGCATTTCTCTGATGATTAGTGATACTGAACTTTTTTTTCATATATCTGTTGGCCATTTGTATGTATTCTTTTGAGAAATGTCTCTTCAGATCTTTTGAACATTATTAAATCAAATTATTATTATTATTTTTTAACTATTGAGTTGTTTGAGCTCCTCATATTTTTTGGCTATTAATTCCTTGTCATATGGATAGTTTGCAAATATTTTCTTGCATTCTGTGGGTCATCTTTTCACTTTGTTGATTCTTTTCTTTGCTGTGCAGAAGCTTTTCAGCTTGATATTATCCCACTTACCTATTTTTCCTTTGATTGCCTGTATTTTTAGATCTTACACAAAAAAATCTTTGCTCAAACTAAAGTCATGGAGTATTTCCCTAATGTTTTCTTTTATTAGTTTCATAGTTTCAGGTCTTAGATTTAAGTCTTTAATCAATTTTTATTTGATTTTTGTTTGCTGAGAGATAGGAGTCTAGTTTTATTCTTCTACATATAATTACCAGTTTTTCTAGCACTATTTATTAAAGAGGCTACCCTTTCCCTATTGTATATTCTTGAAAATACATTATTTCAATATATCGAATTTTAGTCATTCTAGTGGGTGTGAAGTGGTATCTTACTGTGGTTATCGAAGATTCGTTGGCTCTAAATGCATGGGTTTATATCTGGGTCCTCTATTCTGTTCCATTTGTCTATGTGTCTGTTTTTATGCCAGTACCATGTTGATTTGGTTACTATAGCTTTGTAGTATATTTTGAAGTCAGGTAGTATACTGTCTCCATCTTTGTTCTTTCTACTTAGGGTTTCTTTGGCTATTCAGGGTCTTTTGTTTTTGCATATAAATTTTAGGATAGTTTTTTTTCTGTTTCTTTGAAGAATGTCATTGGCATTTTGAAGGGATCACACTGAATCTGTACATTGCTGTGGGTAGTATTATCATTTTAATAATATTAAATCTTCCAATACACGAGAATGGAATATCTTTCCATTTTTTTGTCCTCTTCAATTTCTTTCATCAGAAATATATAGTTTTCCTTGTATATATCTTTCACTTCTTTTGATTCTTAGGTATTTCATATTCTTTGTAATTATTGTAAGTGAGATTGCTTTCTTGATTTCTTTTTCAGATTATTCACTATTGATGTATAAAAATGTTACTTATTTTGGTATGTTTTTATATCCTGAAACTTTACTGAATTTGTTTATCAATTCTAACAGTTTTTTTGGTGGAGTCTTTAGGGTTTTCTAAGCATAAGATCATATCATCTGTGAACAGAGTTCATTTGACTTCTTCCTTTCCAATTTGGATGCCCTTTTGTGTCTTTCTCTTGTCTAATTGCTCTGGTCAGGACTTGAGTATTATGCTGAATAAAAGTGGTGAAAGTGGGCATCCTTATCTTGTTCCAGATCTTAGAGGAAAGGCTTTCAATTCTTCCCCATTTAGTGTGATGTTAGCTGTACATTTGTCATATATAGCCTTTATTTGCATATTTGTTTTTGGTATTCTGTGGGGGTAATTAAGCCAGTTTGCTTTTATGCCACTGTTTTGAAACTGGAGGTCTGTAGATCTTCATTTCTAAATAAAATATTATCACATAGAATCCGATAGTATATCAAAATTGCTAAGATATAGCTATTATAAGTTTAGTTGTGCTACTCCCAAAAAGACATGCTGAAATCCTAACCCTCGGTACCTCAGAATGTGACCTTATTTGAAAGCAGGGTCTTTACAGAGAAAAAATGAGGTCACTAGGGTGGGCCCCAATCCAATAGGACTAGCATGCTATAAAATGGGAAAATTTGGGCACAGAAACAGACACAAAAGGAGAGAGGATGATGGGAAGAAGCACAGGAAGAAGATGCCCATGTGAAGACAGAGGTACAGGAAGAATGCCATATGAAGACAGAGGATTGGGCTCATGTATCTACAAGTCAAGGAATGCCAACGATTGTTGGCAAACTACCAGAATTCAGGAAGAGGTAATGAAGCATTCTCTTCTACAGGTTTCAGAGGGAGCAAAGTCCTGCTGACACCTTGAATTTGGACTTCAAGCCTCTAGAACTGTGAGACAATAAATTTCTGTTGTTTCAAGCCAGCCAGCTTTTGGTACTTTGTTACAATAGCCCCATCAAACTAAGACAATGACTAAAAAGGTTTATTCCAAAAATTCAAAGGTGGATCAATATTGGGGAATCTGTTAACCATAGTCTATTACACATCAATAAATTAAAAAACAAAACCCATATAATGTCATATTTCCTAAAAAGGCATTTGATAAAACCAGCAGCAATTCTTAATAACAACTCTAAGTAAAATAGAAAAAGATACTAAGACCATAAATTAAGAACAAATATATGAAACAGCAAAACTCTAAAACCACATCACTTAAAATCAAAAACTAGAAAAATTTCCATCAAGCACTATAATTATTTAATATTTTCTTGGAGGTTTTAGCAAATGGTATATGATCAAAAAGAAAAAACCTACTATTGGCAGTGGAAAAGAGATACAACTATTTTTTGTTGATATGATTTTGTATCTCAGAAAACCCTAAGAAACCTCTAGTAAAAAGTCTACTTAAATTAATAAGATAATTAGTATTTTTCTATATTAACAATAAGTTACAAGATATTGAAAAAGGAAAATATTTTATTCATAACAGTGCTAAAAATTGCAAAACACTTGGGAATAAATTTTGTTATTTATTTTATTTTTTTATTTTAACAGCAAACTCATCTTTAAAAAACACCTAGAAATACATTTTAAAAGAAAAGGACATAACCTATACAAAGAAAATGGTAAGATCTTGTTGAAAAACATAAAATATGAAGAAATGGAAAGCCATTCTCGGATGGAAAAATTTACTATAATGAAAATGCCAAATCAAAGTTAACCTATAAACTTAATTCAATTCCAAATAGGATCCAACAGGAAATTACCAGGATAAACTAAATAAATTGAGCTTAATGGTTATATAAAAATTTAAATTTGGTTTCCATTTTATATCCCGTGCAAAATAAATGGATTAAAGACTTGGATGACAGATATAATAATCTTTGGAAAAAAAACTGATGCTATATATATCTAGAAGGGAGAACTGTTAGTCAAAGAAAGAAACTAAGAAGCTATAAACAAAGAGATCAACTAGAAGTTTAAAGCATTTTGCATGGCCAAAAAAAGTCATAAAGTTACAAACAACAGATTTGGAAAAGCATTGTTAAAAATTGACATGAGGGTGGGTGCAGTGGCTTGCACCTGTAATCCCAGCACTTCGGGAGGCCAAGGCTGGCAGATCACTTGAGGTCAGGAGTTTGAGACCAACCTGGCCACCCCGTCTCTACTGAAAATATATAAAAGTGAGCTGGGCGGCCGGGCGCGGTGGCTCAAGCCTGTAATCCCAGCACTTTGGGAGGCCGAGACGGGCGGATCACAAGGTCAGGAGATCGAGACCATCCTGGCTAACACGGCGAAACCCCATCTCTACTAAAAACACAAAAAAATTAGCCGGGCGAGGTGGCGGCGCCTGTGGTCCCAGCTACTCGGGAGGCTGGGGCAGGAGAATGGCGGGAACCCGGGAGGCGGAGCTTGCAGTGAGCTGAGATCAGGCCACTGCACTCCAGCCTGGGCGACAGAGCGAGACTCCGTCTCAAAAAAAAAAAAAAAAAAAAAAAAGTGAGCTGGGCATGGTGGCATGTGCCTGTAATCCCAGCTACTTGGGAGGCTGAGGCAGGAGAATTGCTTGAACCCAGGAGGTGGAGGCTGCAGTGAGCCAAGATTGCACCACTGCACTCCAGCCTGGGTGACAGAGTGAGACTCCAACTCAAAAAATAAAAAATAAAAATAAAAAATTGACACAAAAAAGACAAATAAGCCAACAGAAAAATGGGCAAAGGATATTTCTAATTCATATTGATACACATTGTCAATAAATATACAAAAATATGTTCACCTGGTAAGTCAGGGAAATGCAAATTAAAGACCTATTGAGAAATTACTTTATAACCATCAGAATGACAAAAATTAAAAAGACCAATAACACCTATTGCCTACAAGAATGAAATTTTAAAAGGTACTCTCATACAGAGATGGTAGACATATGATTTAACAATAGCTATTAAAATTAAAACAAACATATCCTTTGAATTAGCAATTTTACTCCTAGGAAGGCTATTCCAAGGTGTATGTATAAGGATTTTTCTTACAGTATTGTTCATCAGGCAAAACTCTGGAAACAGAGTTGAATAAATTATCCCTGAAATAACTATAAAAATCATTTAATAAATTTTGATACACACCATGGAATATTATCAAGCTATTATAAAAATAATATATTATAAAAATAATAGCTTGATAATATTATAAAAATAAAATAGACTTAAATTAGTTAACTTGGAAAGATTCCAAGGGATACTGTTGAGTGAACAAAAACAAGACAGAGAAGTATGTGTTATGATTCAACTTTAAAAAGATGATAAAATCCCCAAATAGGTACTATATGACTATATGTATATATATATGAAAAAGTTTAAAATAATACATACCAAGTAGTTAACATGTATCATCTAGAGGAGGGGGTATAATGTGGGTAGATGTTTGGAGGAAAGAGGGAGGAGTAAAGCAAGCAGCAACAACAAAATGACTACACTAAAATTGCCCTTATGTAAGTTACGATTAAATGTGTAAAAAATTACGTATATCTTATATGAATATACATTTTTTTCTAAGAAATTAGAAAAATAAAAGGATGTTTACTGATTTGTAGAGATGTTCATGGACTGTCAAAATGCAGTTTTGGAATAATGTATATATTGTACATTTATTTCTGTAAAAGAACATTCAACCCATCTCCTCCTTATGTGTGCATATGCAAGGAAAAAGTTACAGAATGCTACCACAAACACTAATTCATTAGCACTGGATATCTTTGGATTGGGATAGGGTTGTGGGTCATAAGCTTCTTTATACATCTCTGTGTCTGCTATTTCTTAAAAACACAAAAAGGTGAACAAAGTCAAACTCCTAAAGGAGCCAGAATTAAGCACGCTCAGTGGGGGCTGTGATAACCCAGAATTTACACTTTAAAAACATTCAGACTGAAATGTAAAAAAAAAAAAAACACAAATACCATTTTGTGAGTGAAAAAGGCACTCATGGAGTCAGGATCTGATTTAACTTTTTGTGTGTTCAGCATTTAGAAACAAAAGTGTCATAGGTGACACACAGTTTTTTCAATGTAACAAATAGGAAAATCACTTATGCCTTACTTTTTATTCATCTGTACTCCAATCACAGGATTCATTAACCATGCCCAAAGAAGAAGACAGAATGCTTCCAGAACGTTTCTACTCTTTCGATGCTAGAATATGGACCATTATGAGAACAAGTACATAATATCACAGAAATATAGTGTGATAGCTTAAGGAGGGCCAATGGAGAATGCTTAATTCAATTCCCTCATTTTATAGCTGAGGAAACTGAGGCCTGATTAAGTAATTACCATTTTCATCTCTTATCCTTTCCATTCCTCATATGGTAGAAAATTATCTTAGAATTTCCTCAGAGCAAATAAATGATAACAAGTTAACAATATTTCATTCATTCAATAAATAAAAATTCTCGTATAAAGATCAACTTTCTATTGTTACATTAAACAATTGAAAGGAGATGTAGAAGCCGGGCGCGGTGGCTCTCGCCTGTAATCCCAGCACTTTGGGAGGCCAAGGCGAGTGGATCACAAGGTCGGGAGATTGAGACCATCCTGGCTAATGTGGTGAAACCCTGTCTCTACTAAAAATACAGAAAAAAAAATTAGCCAGGTGTGATGGTGGGCGCCTGTGGTACCAGCTACTCCGGAGGCTGAGGCAGGAGAATGGCGTGAACCCAGGAGGCGGAACTTGCAGTGAGCCGAGATTGCGCCATTGCACTCTGGCCTGGGCGTCAGAGCGAGATTCCATCTCAAAAAAAAAAAAAAAAAAAAAAAGGAGATAAACAGAGACTGTTTAAGTTCCTTTGTGTAAACCTATAGAGCCATTGGTTAAAACCAGAAGTCCTTATCCTCAGTAATTCATTCATTTCTCCCTCTTTTAAATCAACCAACACTCATTGAACACTTACTTTATGCCTGAAGATGTGAGGTACTGGTGAAACAAACACCAATAAGACATGGTTCCCTGCTTGCCATCCACTGGGAAAGTGACAAGCAACAAAACAAGCCAGAACAAAATACAAACTAAATGTGGTATTCATTCTGACTGGGGTTTCAGGGGTGGCTTCGTTGGGGGAAGATTGGCACTTGAATCAGGCCATGTAGGATGTAGGATTTCAAAGGCAACAGCAAGAACAAAAGCAAGGAAATAGCATGCTTGGCATATTTGAGGGAAATGATCAGACTTGAGCCCAATCCAACCAAAGAACAAGGGAGAAAATCAGACATTCCAATGTTCTAGCCTGAGGATAAAAGTAACCTCAGCTGAAGTGCAAGATAATTTACCATCCAACTCCTTTGTGTCTAACACATAGCAAGTGCTCAATAAATGATGTCTGAGTTAATTGTGACCAATTCAGTAATCTCTTTGTTCAATTTATTGAATGATGTCAGCATATTACCATGTATCGTCCAGGGTCTAAATCTCCCATCATTCCTTTTAGATGTGTGTTTTCAGTTCTGACAGCTTTATATTTCATATCTGAGACCTGAAATTAGTAGATAAAAGGTAAATGTAAAATTCGTAATAAAAACTCATAATTCTATTAAAATTTTGTTTTGCGAATACAAATATTTTCTAAGTGTAATGAAGGGAAATACTTCTTCAGTATAATCAATAACATTCAAGTATTCTGATTTAGTTCTTGTATCTTTGGCAGGCACCACTTTATGTCTTTTTCTGATCAATGCTAAACTACAAACATATACTTTCAGTAATGATTCATTTACTTTTGTCCTCTAATCCCAAAATTCAATTTCTGGTTTCTATTTTCTATTGTATGCAAATTGTCACCAGAAAAAGCACATGTTAAAAACATGTTTGAATAACTGTCCATTAAATTTATTCAACAACTGATTAATTTTTACAATAGGCAATACATAACTTTCATGTTTAATTTTGTTCTTTCTGATATTTCTGCCAAAGTTCCATCTTTTTTAGTGACTACTTCATTTTGTCTCTCAATTTATTTTATCTTTCCCTGATTTATTCTACTTGACAAGACTTGGATATAGTATCTGTCCTTTGATTTCTCTAGGACTCATTTCTGTATAAAACACCTGCCTTAAAAAGATTTACTTTTGTCACTTACTAATTATTTGCTCATTGGCAAAACCTAGAAAATGTACAAAAATATAAAGGTGAAAATAAAAATTATTCATAATCCAACTACCCAGATCACTGTTAACACCTGTAAAATATCCCTCCCTCTACAGGTACAACCAAAGCGATTTTCCCATCTGTGCTGTTTTCCTGTGTACTGCACCAATAAATCGCGGTTTAAGGCTTACAACAGGGCAAAGGCTAAATCTTTTCGGTTTTCATAATTCACACGATTTTAGGCGTGCTATTTGTGAAGTGACCCTCATATGCCTAGAAAATTATTAAATGATGCTGTCAAAACCTTTAGATTTGGGGTAAAAAGGCAGATAAACCCTGTGCTTTCAATAGTAGGCCATCCATCTGATCATGAGTAAGGGATGGAGGGAATTTAAAAAATAAATAGGCAGGAAGGAAAGGAAGGATGTAGACATTACTTGTATTTCAACAGAAGAATGTTACAATTGCTGTTTTTCCCCATGCACCATGCTGTGCATTTGTATGTTCAGTAAATATGAACTAATTTTCATGTTTCAACATCCATTTGTAAAAAGCCTAAAAGAAATACATGAAATGTGGGGGAGGGGTGGGAAGTGTTGAAGAAGAGATGGAATAGAGACTTCTTTTTAAAGATAAAAATGTTAATGGAAGAGAAATACAGAAAAAAATACTCAGAAAGAAATACTTGATTAGAGTGTACTGTGGGAGGTGATCAGAATATAGGTTACAAGAAAATGGAAAGATGAGATTGAATGAAATTGTCTTGCACTGTCATTGCCCTAGTGCTTTTTGTTGGTGACACTTCGTGTTATCTCTCAAAGGTTTTATTTACGTAACACCACAAAGCATTTCTGTGAAGCTAGTCTCAGAAATAATACCAAGAAATGCAATGTTTTCATTAGTCAATAATGAAGGCTCCAGTTGGCACTGAGCAAGAGCGTGCCCTAGACAAGCACTGTTCTGCCTGTTTGCATACCTGTTCTTTTGCTAACATTTTTTCTTTTATTTCTAATTCCATTTTTAACTGTTTTTCCAGAAGGGCAGCTTTCTTCGTGACTGTTGCTATAGTGATCTCCTTCTGATGAAGCTCTTCTGTTAGGTCAGATATTTCATTCCTCATTCTTTCCTGCTCAGAGTTATGGTACTCTTCCTCCTGTTGGAGTTGGCTTCTTATCTGCAGCAGATAGAGACTGGAAATATTATTGAATCCTTTTATTTATAGAATAGCTTAAAACTTTTAATGGCCATGTTCAGCCCTCCTCTTCTAAAACTTTGTCAGGGCCCACTTTACCCTCCTTTTCTGATCAATGCTAAATTAAAACAGATACTTATAATAATGACTCATTACCTTTATTCCTTCCAATTCCAACATTTCATTTCTCACTTCTATTTTCTTTTGTATACAAATCATCACCTATGACTGATACTACTTTGATAACCACTTTGAGAGGAAGGTGAAGAAAGTATTATCAAGCATTTTCATGGAGAAAAAAATTGGCTTTAAAATGGTTATGTGATTTGCTCAAAGTCATAAAGCTAATAATTGGCAAAGCTAGGACTGGAATCTAGGACTCTTGGCTTTAAATTCAGTGCTTTTTAAAAACTAAAACAGGCTGTACTGTTTATAACTAAACATTTGTTTCTCAGAATCACATTACAGTAAATTTCAAACAATGTCTTCATGAAAACTCATCACTTCCCTTGCTTAAGCCTCCTATTTTCTGAATCTTGGCTACGTTTCCATGTTAGAAACCTCTGGATTGTCTCTGACTCCTCTCCATCCTTGTCCTCCCAAACCTGGTCAGGCAATCAATTCTGTCCATTCTATTTCAACCTCTTTTAAATCTTGCCTTTGCTCTCCATTTCTACAACTGCTGTCTTGGTCCAGCCTTTTAGTATCTTTCTAGAAACCACTTACTGTTTCCAATCCTTGAGACTTAAAGTACATAATCATCCATCTAAAAAAAATCATAGTCCATTGGAGGAAATAGAAAAATAGACAATTACAGCACAGTGTAGCAATCAGTGTCAGCAGTATGTAGTGGCAGTGTGTGTAACCCAGCCTAGGGATGTCAGGATAGGATTCCCAGAGGAAGGATCATTAGACCCAAAACTGAAGGATGAATGAATGCCAGTTAGAAGATAGAGATGCTCTAGCGGGGCGTGGTAGTGTGTGGCAAGCTGAGGTGGGAAGGATGCCTGGAACCCGGGAGGCAGCCGTTGCAGTACAGTCGGCTGAGATCACGCCACTGCACTCCAGCCTGGGCGACAGAGCAAGACCCTGTCTCAAAACCCTGTCTCAAAAAAAAAAAAAAAAGAAAAGAAAAAAAGGGTATAGAAAAAAATAGAACATAGAGATGCTCTACGAAAAGTAAAAACATTAGCTAGGTGTGGTGGCATGTGCGTTCAGTCTCAGTTACTCGGGTGGAAGGGACAGTGCAGTGGGAGGATCCCTTGAGCCTAGGAGGTCCAGGTTGTAGTGGGCCCCGATTGTGCCACTGTATTTCAGCCTGAATGACACAGCAGGATCCTGTCTCAAAAAAAAAAAAAAAAAAGAAGGAGGAGAAGGAGGTGGAGGAGGAGGAGGAGGAGGGGGAGGAGGAAGAAGAAAAAGGAGGAGGAGGAAGAGGGCTCCCAGGCAAAGAGCTCAGTGAGTGTAAGCATGGGAGTGAAACAGAACAATGACACACTGAGTGAACTAAAAGGAGTCTGGGGTACCTAGGAGTTAGCTGCTCTGAGAAATAAGGCTGGAGAGTTAAGTAGAGGCTAGTCACAAAATAAACATACGAATTTTCTCCAGGGCACTTTTTTAAAATGGATTTTTTTTTTCATTTCACTTTTAAACATTTCAGTATATATCTTTAAAAGAACAAGGCTCTCTCTCTTTTTTAAAATGCAGCCAGAATGTTATTACAATGTCTGTAAAAAGTAACAATTCCTCAATCTCATCAAGTATATAGGCAGTATGCAAATTTAAGCTTGTCTCAAAAATACAATAAATGTTGTTTAAGTTTAATTGAATTAGGATCTAAATATGATCCATTCATTGGGACTGGTTCATATCTTTCTATAGCCTCTCTTTTTGTGTGTTCTAAGTACTTTACATGCATCATCTCATTTAATCCCCACAATGTCTCTCTATTTTGCAGACTACTCTATTTAGAAGATTAGAAAATTAAGGTGCATAACTTTTCACATCACATTTCTTGTGAAAGGCAGTCTAATTCCAGGACCTGTGAACTGTTGTGCTCTGCAACCTCTGTGGGAAGGGTCCTGGAAGGTATGGAAAGTGGTTCACATTTGGAAAAACCTGAGTTTTAGGGGTTGACACCTACAGAGAGATTGGAAAAATCTGGGTTTTAGGGGATGACACCTAGAGTGAGATTATGAAAAGCTGTGTTTCAGGGGATGGCATTTAGAGTGGGGTGACCTAACATGGAAAGTACACATGCCCAGAGCCAAATGTGATCCACCATCAGGCTTTATGCCACCAACCCTTCCTTCATCTGATTCTATTCATATTACCAACATATTTAGAATTTCAGAGTTGGATATGACTTTAGAAATCACATGATTGAACCTCATCATTTAACAGATTTTTTTTTAAAAGACTCACAGGAACGAGAACAAGGCGGAGACTAAGAGGTACGAGCATAAGTATCCTAACCCGGAGGACAGTATTACAAGTCTCTTTTAATCTCTTCTGTCTCCAAGTTTTTACCTTCCAATTTATTTGATGAAATGACATGGTCAGTCTATAGTTTGTCCCAGTATGGATTTTGCTGATCGCATCCCTTTGGCATAGTTTAACATGTTCCACTTAAAATGGAACTTTTTTTTTTTTTTTTTTTGAGACAACATCTTGCTTTGTCACTGAGGCTGGAGTGCAGTGGCACGATCTCGGCTCACTGCACCACTACCTCCCGGGTTCAAGCGATTCTCCTGACTCAGCCTCCTGAGTAGCTGGGACTACAGGCGAGTGCCCATGCCCAGCTAATTTTTGTATTTTTAGTAGAGATGGGGTTTCACTATATTGGCCAGGATGGTCTCGAACTCCCGACCTCGTGATCCGCCCGCCTCGGCCTCCCATAGTGCTGGGATTACAGGTGTGAGCCACCGCACCTGGCCAAAATGGAACTTTTAAAATGTAAAAAAATGAACATACTACTGTGAAAAAGGAGTAAACTATTTTTATTATTTTCACAATATTTAGATGTTAACACAACATGCTATACTGCAAAGCTTCTTTCTTAATGAAAGAAGAAACTAATTTACCTGAACTCCAAATGACTTTTAGTTTATTGAAAATGTGAATGTTATCACAAAATAAATGGCTAAAACAGTTCTATACTGGAAAAAAGGAAAAGAAATAAAATGCTTGCAAGATTCATAATATATAGCTCTTGTTAGTTTTATTACAAGAGAATGAAAATGCTCTCCAGAAACACTTGGAAACATTTTTTTTTTTTTTTTTTTTTTTTTTAAGACAGAGTCTTGCTCTGTGGCTCAGGCTGGAGTGCTGTGGCGCAATCTCGGCTCACTGTAACCTCCGCCTTCCGAGTTCAAGCAATTCTCCTGCCTCAGCCTCCTGAGTAGCTGGGATTACAGGTGTGCGCCACCACACCCAGCTAATTTTTGTATTTTTAGTAGAGATGGGGTTTCACCATGTTGGTCAAGCTGGTCTCAAACTCCTGACTTCGTGATCTGCCCACCTCAGCCTCCCAAAGTGCTGGGATTACAGGCATGAGCCATTGTGCCCGGCCACTTGGAACCTATTTATATAAAATTCATTTGTTACCTTTTTTTGCACAGCATTCTGGTATCTAGTGGCTTCCAAGAGCCTATAAAGAATTTTGTGCCTCATATTCTCTCCCACCATATCAAAACTGTGCAATATCAGAAGATTCTTTATATTTCTCAAAGTTTTATTACTTTATCTAAATCTACGAGGTTAAGAATCATGTAACTATAGGTGGCTTTAACCAATCTTTTATCATTTACTGGGGACACCAGTGAAAAAGAGTTTTTTTAAGTTATATTTTCAAGTCAGTAAAATAAATTTTGTAAGATTATATGGCATTAAAGTGTTCAAAATGTATGAAAAATGATCATTGATTCATAACACCTTTTCTCTACTTAACCTCTATTAGTTCTCTGACAGTCAACTCTTGGGCAGACAGTACCTGTCTTTCATATTATTGTATTTCCTATAGAAATTAGCAGAATAGCTATAGTCCTCCTAGATACTCAATAAATGTTTGTTAAATTTGTACAAACAACTGAATTTATGACCCTATATATTTATGAGAAAATTTAACCTTAATATTAACTAACTCATTCTCTAAGTATTTATTTTCATTTACTGTGTGTCAAGCACTATGCAGTGCACTAATTGATAATTCAAAGTCATACCCAGGTTTATTTAACTTTTAATTGTTTAGATTTTATAGCATTAAATATTCTGCCTGATCCTCAAACCTAAAGACCAGAGAGGTGGAGAGTAGCTATGATAAATTCATAGAAAGAAGGCCATTACCAGATTGTACTAGAGGGAGGAGAGAATAATACTCTTTGTAGGAGAGTAAAGAACTACAAGCTATTTAAGGACAGTGCCCACGACTTACTCATCCTTGTATTTCTAGCTCCAGGAGAGTTCCTGGCACATGTTAGGTGCTCAGTGAAAAAATGTGGGTGCAATAAAAAACTATTGAGCCAATATTTACTAGATGCTTCCTCTGAGCTAGATCCTATTTTAAGCACTTTAAGTGCATTATCTCATGGATTTTAACTTAGGGTAAGAGTGTGGATACTGGAGCCAGATTGCCTAGATTCAAATATGGCCTCTGCCACTTAATAGCTGTGTAATTTTGAAGGAAGTTACTTTTTCTCGGTGCCTTAGTTTCCTCAAATGTAAAAAGAGGGTAATATTAGGACCTACTTTATTAGATGGTTGTGAGGAATAAATGAAGTAGGATTTCTTAAGTCCTTAGAACAGTTCCTGGCACATGGTAACTGCTATTTAAGTAGCAGTTATTATTAACTCATTTAATCCTCATCACAAACTTATGAGGTAGGTACCAATTATTTCCATCTTAGAAATGAGGCTCCTCAGTATCTTGCACAGGAAACTTCTGCAAGCTTATGTGTATGGTTGAGCACCAGAGTCTGTGCTCTCAACTTTCTTGCTGTAAGCCACCTATCATGGAGCCTCTGGCCCTCTACCCTCAACGTTTCGCGGGAAGTCTCCTAGTTGCAGAATGATAACTTAAGTTTTGTGTTTTTTGTAGTCTCACACAGAAAAATGTCGGAATTAGCAGCTTGGTAGATTATCACCTCACAAAAAAATATAGAAGGAAAACAAACAGAGTGAGAAGAAAGATTTTTTTAAACTCCCTTTGTATGTAAAGAGTTCACATCTACCTGGAAAAATTGAGCTCATTATTTTTCATACCTTGTTCAATTCTTTTTCATGATTTGGTTGATCTTGCATCACTGAAAACAGCTCTTTTCTTTTCCTTTCTGGTTCTTTAATAGAAGGCAAATGAGATGATTCAAGTCTACAAATTAAACATAAAGTAATGATTAAAATTAAGCTTAACGTGATAAATTGTTACAATTATATTGTTAATTTAGACCATTACAGGCTGCAGAGATAGATCGTTACTTTGTTGGAAACATTTTTAGTTACAGAAATTGCAAGTTCTAATACATTCAGATCCCGTAAGTATTTACATCTTGTAAGTGCAAATGGTTTTAATGGAAGAAAGGAAGCAATTAATAAGGAATTTCAATTATACATTAAAAATTGGCAGAATACTGGCATTGCATATGTAGATAAGATTTTGGGATAAAAAGAAAAAACTGTTTCCTATAATAAAATAGATTGGTAACCCATTTGAAAAAAGGAAATACACCCAACTTGCTAATGTATTGTGGAAAGGAACTATGTCATGAGAAGTCTAAGGGGAGCAACTGTTCTATAAAAGAGATAAAATATCATTAACTCTGACAGTCTAACCAGAGAGTACTCAAATACATCTACTCTTTGGCTGCTCAATTTATAAAGTGGAATTGCAACCGCATATTATTACTAGAGGGGAAAAGCAGAAACTAGTATAAATAGCATAATACCCACAGGAGGTTTGAAGATGTCTAAGCGGATAATGTTCACTTTCATATGAGACAAACCAGTGAAATAAAAATCACAAAAACACAAAAGCAAAGATAATCAGGTGGGGGAAGCGGCATGCTTTCTACTGGAAGTCAGGCTTGACTATTCTGGAGGAGTCTGTTGTTTTGAGGAACATATCCACTTGTGAGTACAATTTTAGGTTTCCAGAGAACTTGTGAGAAGATTCTACACCTTCAGAAACTTCAACCACACAAATAAAAACCCCAAATCTGAGTAATGATAAAGAAATTACTAATTTAAAGATTAAATAGAGGATCTATTATAAAAGGTATAAGTTGGTAGTGATATCCCTGAGCTACATGTATCTAGACTAGATTGCTTTTTTTGTGATTGTCAAATATATATCTTAACTGTGGATAACAAAGGATATCAGAGTATAATATACTGCTGTAATGTTAACATTCAGGAAAAACCATCTTTAGCATTTTTATGTGTGGTAAATATATTTTTCCCTATGCATATAAAGATATATACTTCCCATACAATTGGAATATACTATACACATTATTTTTCAGTCTTTTGTTTCCCAGTTAGTAATATGTTATGAGCATTTTCCATTTTATCCAATATTCTCCTGAAATATTATTTCAGGATCAGTCTTAAGTTTTCATTATTTCCTATAATTTGAAATGAGTGAAAAAATTCCCTATTTTTCAATTCTTCCTAAGCAATTTCAGGAAGTAGAATGCTGAATTGAATGCTAAAATCCTCATGGTGATCTTGCAAAGTTCAGTAATTGAATGAAACAAATGTCAAACTGCAATGTGGATGAGTGCATAGAAGAAAACTGTAATCATGATAATATAAAATGCTAATGTACATATATAAGGGAACTATTATTTGTCATGTAGAACAAGAGTATGAAATTAGTTTAATAACTCTCAGAACATATCAACCCAGGGTGCTTCTACAACTAAAAAAAAAAAATGGAAAAGCTAACAAAATCTTAGCATTATTTAGAAAGTTTCTGAAAACGAATAAGAACATTACCATGCTAGTTTTATAAAACTACTATGCATCTATTATCAGTAGTCTGGGGTGCTTCACTTTGATACAACTACAAAGAAGCAACAGTTTGAATAAAATAAACCAAAACAATAAAGCTGATAGAACAGCATTCATATGAGAACAAACTAAAAAAATTAGACTCTTAGTGGAAAAGATGAAGGCTGAGAATTCTAAAATACAATGGAAGCTGTGAAAAGTTAAACTTACACCTTTTCATCAAATCTCAGAATTCTAGAACTGAATTCTAGGATAAGAAAGATGTAGTTTAGAGACCAAAATAAATGCCAAGTTAAATAGAGGATGGTAAACAGTCAGAACAAAAAAGTTTTTACTGGCCAAATATATAAATAAGTACAAGATTTTAGATTAAATAGTGTATTGAAGGGCAGCTAGCACTGTTTGGAATTCAGCATGGGTCTTAAGAGCAGCATAAGAAGTACCTACAATGCTCTTCACAAAGCCAGAGCTAGACATGGGTTGACTGGTGTGCTCTTCTGTGAAATGTCTTATGTTTTTAGGAATATATTTTCTTCATATGAAGACATTACTCACCATACTGGAACAGCACTACATGTAATAAATATCTAACAGATTGATTAGTAATCAGTGATGATAATATATGTCTTGTATGCAGAGCATTTGACAATGCAGATTGGCTAATAGGCATTCTGTCACTATTCTTGGTGAGACACACAAATAGGTCATTTTAGGGATCTTAACTTGCCATTTGTTATTAAGCACAGACCTCAAAGAAATGCTAGCAGGTCTCACAACTCTGACTGTCTCACAACTTTGAAGAAATAATTATTGCCTTTAAAACAATATAACAATCTTTCAATAAAGCATCCCTCACCATTTGGCTATTCAATTTTTAGAATCCTATCATTGATCTGGCATTAGCTTTCTGATTTTGAGAAAGATTCAAGTTCTACGAGAATAAGAGCATCAGTGAACTACTAAAGCAGACAAACTGTCTATTCACAAGCATAAACATTTAACAATCCTCAGCAGTCCCATTTCTTTTGTGTTTATGGAATATATAATATCTGTCTGGTTTCCTTTGTGTTTATGGAATATACAGTATCTGTCTGATTTTAAACGAGGAAAAAAATCTGTTTTAAGAAGAACCCTCAATGGAACTGACAAGATGGCGAGTGTGGTGGCCAAAATACAGTATGTACAAGTGAAAAGGTTGACATCAGCTATAGGCAATCAAAACAAAGGCATTTAAAAATATGGAATAAATCTTATTTCTCTGAGTATATACATAATTGAATACCAGTTCTATAATATTTTTGTATAGTATCTTTTTTTTTTTTTTTTTTTGAGATAGGATCTCACTCTGTTGCCCAGGCTGGAGTACAGTGGCACGATCACAGCTCACTGCACCCTTGACCTCCCAGGCTCAAGTGACCCTCCCAGCTTAGCCTCCCAAGCAGATGGGACTACAGGTGTGTGCCCCCATGCCCAGGTAATTTAAAATTTTTTTTGAAGAGTCAGGGTCTCACTATGTTGCCTAGACTTGTCTTGAAATCCTGGGCTCAAGTGGTCCTCCCACCTCGGCCTTCAAAGTGCTGGGAGCCACCACGTCTGACTCAGAGTGACAGAAATATCCATAAATCAGAACATGATACAATTTTCTAGGTAAGTAAAGATGTTAATTTTGAAGATAAAATAACCATAAATTTTATTTTTAATATTTAATATTACCCACTAATTAAACATGTTAATACAAAATAGACTTTTTATTCTCATTTCAAATATAAAACTCTTAAAAACATTCAAACATCATGTTTTGAACAGTTCTATCAGATTGTCAAATATAAAGATTATACCTTTTTTTATTTCCTTGAGCATTCTGGCACTCTCCTATTTTTAATAATTCTCTGTGTAATTGCAATCGTTCCATTTCTATAATTCTCAAGAGATCATCACGTGACTGTAACTCACTTTTTACCTCTGAGAGACCTGCTTCCATGGCCTAAATAAAAACATCAAAAAATTTCAATGCTCATTTTTGGTTATCCTAATATACAATGCATTTAAAAATATTTAACATCTATAAACCAGCCTAATTTTAAACAAACTGATATTTACTCCTTTGCTTGTTCTGTCTCATAGAATTCCATTCCTTCATTTTTTCTTTTCTTTTTTTTGAGACGGAGTCTCAGTCTGTTGCCCAGGCTGGAATGCAGTGGTACAATCTTGGCTCACTGCAACTGCCTCCCAGGTTCAACCTCCTGAGTAGCTGGGATTACAGGCTCCTGCCACCATGCCTGGCTAATTTTTGTATTTTAGTAGAAATGGGGTTTCATCATGTTGGTCAGGCTGGTCTCGAACTCCTGACCTTGTGATTCACTGGCCTTGGCTTCCCAAAGTGCTGGGATTACAGGCATGAGCCACCGTGCCCGGCCTCCTTCATTCATTTTTTCTAACAAATATTTACTGAGTTTTTATTATGTGCTCTGGGGATACAGACACAGAACCTGTTCTCAGTGAGCTTACAATCTAGTGGCAAAGACAAAGAATAATCAAATCATCACACAAATATCACAGTGAGTGTGAATTTGAAAGAATGTAACATAAAAGTATGAATAAAGTACAGTGCATAAAATTTTAATTAATACAAATACTTTCAAATTGTAAAAAGATAATAATCAATAATAACCTAATGGCAAAGCTGGCTAACAAAATGAATTATAAACTGTGATTCAACCTTTGCCCAATGGCAGCTATACTTTAGTCAGTAACTGGAAATACCAGCAATCCTCTGGGTTCAATGTTTCATTTTGTTAATAAAAGAAGCTTGAACTAGGTTAGCAGTTGTTGGGAAGGATCTATTAGAAGAGAGTAGAGGTAAAATGAGTGGTGTCAGGTTCCTAAGAAGGTGGAAAGGATGAGCCTCAAAGCACACTGGGAGAATTACCTGAAGCAAAAGTAAGGCCCTCCTCTCTGTAACAGGAAGGAAGGAAGATGGAATGCAGACAAGTTTATGCATTTAGCTAAGGGGATATTAAGAGCTGGCTATCTCTTGGCTTCTATTTTCTCTCTGAAGTAAAAAGTAACATCATGTACTAACAGTAGAAGGAGAAGTGCAGGGTATAGGAGTGATTTTTGAGAGTGGTGAAGAGTTTAAATGACTTACAATGGCAATGAAAGAATTAGCTACTTGGAGAAAAAAGCTGGATTGCTGGGCAGTGTTGAGTGCCCATTTGAGGTTGGGGACCATGGCCTGCTGAGGGATTTTCTGCAGCAGTACTTGGCTGTTCTCTAGGAGAGAGGTATGGAAGAGCCTTTCAATATCATCAGGTCACTTCCACACAATTATACAAGGTAGTTAATGTTTTTTAAAAAGTGCCTGACTTATGTCATCAAATCCATTGCCATTTTTACAGATGAGGAAACTGAACGCCAGACTTGATCCAAAGTTACGTAACTCATAACTACCAGATTTTGGAACAGGAAAATCCAGGTCTTTTGACTCCTAGTCCAGTTAGTACACTCAGGATGAAAAAATAATTCCTTCCACTCAAAATAAGTTAAATAGAACTCTAATGTATTGGTAAAGACAGGACGGGAGGTTCTAAGGGCAAGGGACTTCTCTGCTAGTAAAGGCTATAGAAAATACTATATTTAAAAAAATCATTTGTTAAATAATTCTTAATATATAGATATACTTAATATTCATTGAAAAATCATTATTGAATTATTAATAATATTCATCGAAATATAATCCACATACCATAAATATGCCCATTTAAAGTGTACAATCCAGCACTTTTTAATTTAGTCACAAAGTTGAACATCACCACTACTTTATTCCAGAGCATTTTCATCATCCCCAAAGGAAACCTCACACTCATTAACAGTCACTCCCCATTTTCCCCTTCCTCCAGCTCCTGGCAACCAGTAATCTATGTTATATCTCTAGGGAATTGCCTATTCTAGATGTTTCATACAAATGGTATCATACACTATGTGGCCTTTTGTGACTGGCTTCTTTAATGTAGCATAATGCTTTCAAGGTTCATCCATGTTGTAGCATATATCAGCGGTTGATTCCTGCTTATGGCTGAATAATGTTCCACTATGTGGATATACCACATTTTGTTTATCTATTCATCAGTTGATGGACATTTGGGTTGTTTCTACTTTTCGGCTATTACAAATAATGCTGTTACGAAAATTAATGTATAAGCTCTTATGTGGACATATGCTTTCTTATTTATTAATTCTTATCCAGAAGTTCACAAAGCCTGGAAGAATAATTGTATAGAAGGTATAGGATATAATGAGTTCCCAGATAATTTATTTTTACCAAGCCTTAAATATATGCTGTTTTCCAGGAGGCCTATGTTCAGTGAGGGGCCTAGTAGCATTACTTTAGCCCCAGAACTTCCTGACCACTTGGAAATAAATATAAAAAGATTGAAATTGGTGATTTAATGGACTTGTTTGGATAAAGACTTGTTTGGATAAAGCCTCCGTTTTGAACAGTGGAGATTTTTCAGACAAGATTAAACATTTCAATAATAAAAGAACTGCAAAACAATAGATTACCAATCAGAAACACAAACTGAGTTAATGTGAATGTCGCCCATAATTTTGCCCAGTTGAGGAAGGCATTACGTGGGCTCCCTGGTTTGCAAATTTGCCACTAGGGAGCCATCAAATATGAAGCTGTATGTAGAAAAGTGCATCTGCTTTCATTCGGGGAAGGGGAGTCCACAAAAAGCTCTAACCTTAGGCCTATAAAATATAGTGTTGCGGCCACGCACCGTGGCTTAAGCCTGTAATCCCAGCACTTTGGGAGGCCGAGACGGGCGGATCACGGCGTCAGGAGATGGAGACCATCCTGGCTAACACGGTGAAACGGCGTCTCTACTAAAAAAAAAACCAAAAAAAAAAAAAAAAATAGCCGGGCGAGGTGTCGGGCGCCTGTAGTCCCAGCTACTCGGGAGGCTGAGGCAGGAGAATGGCGTAAACCCGGGAGGTGGAGCTTGCAGTGAGCTGAGATCCGGCCACTGCACTCCAGACTGGGCGACAGAGCGAGATTCCGTCTCAAAAAAAATAAAAATAAAAATAAAAAAATAAATATATATATATATAGTGTTGCCACAAGCTAGGGTTAGCAGAAACTCTGTAAAATATGGTAATAATACAATATATTTGTTTACTGTTATTAGAAAATAATATCTGTAAGAGTGAAATTTGGAGACATCACTGAGAGGAAAAAAGCTTATTCATGACCTAACTACACAGGTACAAGCATATATGTTAAAATTCAAACTTTTCATAATACAAATTAGTAATAATGATTTGACACGTCAATGAATATACAAAGTATTTTACTTATAAATGACAGCATGTAAATTCCTTGCAAAAGTACAAGAAAAATTTGCAGGCTTTCTTGATATTGATAAATCTAAAATTGTTTTTTGACCTTGAATTCAAGGTTAATACCGAATTAACACAAGAATTAGTGAATTGATTTAACTGAGATGTAGTTTTAAAATTAGTATGCTTCTGCATGAAAATCAAATCAATTGTTTGTGAATGTGGGTGCAAATATTGAGGAAAATGATTCTTTGGTACTTGACTCAGTAATGGAACATTTTCAAGTTTGTTTGGAACAACTTAAGTATGTAAATCAACTTTTTAAACTGTAAAATTGTATGGGATCTAAATACAGATCAGGTACTTCAGATGAATACTTAGCATGTAATATGAGATATGTTGGAAGCATAAAATACACACCAGATTTTGAAGACTTAGTATGAAAAAAAGTAAAAAACTCAGTAACTTTTTATATGTTGATTACATTTTAGAATGATAATATTTTGGATATATAGTGGATTGAATAAAATATATTGCTATGATATGTTAGTTTCACTCATTTTTCTTGACTTCTTTTAATTCGGCTAGTAGGAAAATTTAAATTATATTTGTGGCTTACATTATATTACTACTGGACAATGTTGCTCTAGCACCTTAATGATACATTAACAAGCAAACAAAAAAAGGTTAACTTTTCTGTCATAGATATTAGAAAAATGCAGAGCCATCTATTTTTGTCATTAACTTCCCATGAAAAATACTGCACATTTAAAAAACATGTAGAGTGTAACATAATGAATAAATATATGCAATGAAATTAAGAAGTGTACTGATACATTTCAAGGTTGTGGAAAGACAAATGGGATGTGATTCATGTGAAAATTGAGATGCATCTGGCATTAAAGTGTGCTATAAACAAAGAGAATTTTACATACAAGAAATGACAGTAATTCAGATGGAAATGGTTGTCTTTTTGCATTTATGTGTATGATGTGGAACACTCTGTCGTGACAGTTTTGTGAAAAGGGAAGAGAAACTTCTTTCCAAATACATATATCGGTTATAGTATCAGTTACCTCCAGTTATTCCCATTTGGTAAAATATAAATTTTGTAAAACATGTTTAAAGCCCATCTGTTTAGTTAGAGGTTTGCCTAATGGTTTGAGAGGAGCGGTGATTCTAAACCTTCAAATCAACTATCATATATAAATAATTGATGTATTTTCATTTAGATTTATCCTAAAGAAAAGAATGAAACGTGAGTAAAATTTGGAAATGAAACAGAGGAAAAGCTAAATTAATGCAATATATTCAGGATTTTTTCCTAATGGATGAAAAATAGTGTTTTCCTGAGAGTAGAAATCTTTTAGACATCTTAAAGTTTTTGAACCAAATTTCTTTTCAAAATCGTTTCATTAGTTCTACAACAGATTTTGTTTTTCATAAAACATGGTCCAGAATAATTTGGTTTGATTTTTAATACACGTGATTCTTTTGTAAAATATAAAATGGAGATTCTTAGTTCAAATTTAATAATGGTCCTAGATCCAAGGATAATTACATTGTTTTTTAAATGAACAAATATTTGTAAAAAAAAAATTTGGTAAACTTCCTCATAGAAATCAGTATAGATATCAGTCACATTAAAAGTTGTTATTAACTGGCCAGGCGCGGTGACTCACGCCTGTAATCCCAGCACTTTGGGAGGCTAAGGAGGGCAGATCATGAGGTCAGGAGATCGAGACCATCCTGGCTAACACGGTGAAACCCTGTCTCTACTAAAAATACAAAAAATAGCCAGGTGTGGTGGCAGGTGCCTGTAGTCCCAGCTACTCAGGAGGCTGAGGCAGGAGAATGGCGTGAACCTGGGAGGCGGAGCTTGCAGTGAGCCAAGATTGCGCCACTGCACTCCAGTCTGGGTGACAGAGCCAGACTCTGTCTCAAAAGCAAAACAAAACCAAACCAAAAAACAAAACAACAACAACAACAACAACAACAGAGCAGGATGAAATTTCTCAATCAAGTGCTATCCATTAAAAATAATGTGAGACCACACAGGTAGTTGTTATTAGCTATAGAAAACATCACAAAATGAAGTTAGAGAATTACTAGTGAAGAATATGAGAAAAATGACTTATTTCAAAATTTTAAAAAGGGTTGATCAATTTTAGCACTATTGGCATTTGGGACTGGGCGATTCTCTGTTGTAGGGTTGTCTTGTGCACTGTAGGGTGTTTAACACCATCTCTGGTCTCTACTCATTAGATGCTGGTCACACTCCTTTCCTTGTTGTGGTAACCAAAAATGTATCCAGGCATTGCCAAATATCACGTGGGAGGAAAAATTACCCCAATATAGAGCCACTAATTTAAATGAAAGTCATAAAAATTAGGCAATGGGTACTGCTGTTTTGCAACCTTTAGTATAAGTAAAAAGACTTCACAATTATATTGACTTCTATGAGTAGCTGGATTTTAATTTTGTTAGTTATATTCAGAAACATTAATAAATTATTAAGTACATTAATATATAAATACCATAAGGAAAAATAGAAATAGGTAACATGGACTTTCCTTAGCCCAGGCAACCCACAGAGCCTTCTCAGGTGTGCATGTAAGCCCCTAGAAGTTTGTAGAAATCTTTGAGGAATAAGGAAGAAGTGTGGTAAGTTACATCCTGTTGAACTTGGGTGGGAAGGGTAAGTTAATTAAATGATATCAGTAAATGATAGGGCCACCTTGGCCAGCAGCTGGTTTGATTCTTCTTACTTCCTGCTACACATTGACTCCCAAGTTGCATGCATTCTCCCTCTCCTTGCCACCAGGAGTGTGTCATTGTGATTAAGTGTGAGAAGCATAGGCTTAAAGGCATTATTTGGAGGGAGAGTAGAGATGGTGATCCTAGCTAGGAATGTTATAATAATGTTCCTCAATGTACACTCTTGCCCTGTTTGCAGCATTTTTTTCTTTTAACAAGATTCTCCATTCTACTTCTTGGAAAAATATAAACAATAAAGTTCTGAGGAGGAGAAAGGTGGAGTTTATCAAGGAAAGCATTATAGACAGAGTCAGTCATACTGCCAAGAAAGAGGTACAGAGGATCTTTTTTTTCCCCAAAGAATACAGGTGTAAAAGTAGCCACTTCTATCCCACAAGTGAGCCAAAGGCAAAAGCTGACTCTCAGCCCGAAAAAGAAGATGCTCTCAGATCCTGTAAATAGGCCCAAATATAATTATTTTTGGGGATATTAAAAGGAACTGATGTTAGTGAAGAAGGTGAATCTCACTGAAGGGTAGAACCAGACTTTATAACTGGGCCTACTAGTGAAATATGTTTCAGGCAAACTAAATAGAATAGAACAAAATAAGCCTGAGCAGAACATTGATTTGTATGGATCAAATCCTAAAAGACTTAAAGAAGAGACAAAGCAGGGGAAAATGGCAGATGGGAGGCAGGACTAACTTGCAGCTCCCACTCGGAGAGACACAGCAGTAGAGACACACATCATGAACTTTTGCTCCAAGAACTATTGTAGGAACACACCAGGAGGGCCAAGAGAATCCATCGCTAGGGAAAGTGGGAGAGCACCACATCAGGGGAGCACCCCATGGGACAAAAGAGTCTGAGCAACAGCCCTTGAGCCCCAGATCTTCCATGTGACATAGTCTACCCAAAAGAGAAGGAACCAGAAAAACAATTCTGGTAATATGACAAAAGAAGGTTCTTCATCAGCCCCAAAAGATCACATTAGCTCACCAGCAATGGATCTAAAACGAGAAGAAATCTCTGAATTGCCAGAAAAAGAATTCAGAAGGTCAATTATTAACCTACTAAAGGAGGCACCAGAGAAAGGTGAATATCAACTTTAAGAAATAAAAAAAAAAAATTATACAGGACATGGATGGGAAAATCTCCAGAGAAATAGCATAAATAAAAAAAAATTACAACTTCTGGAAATGAAGGACACACTTAGAGAAATTCAAAGATACACTGGAAAGCCTCAGTAATAGAATTGGACAAGCAGAAGAAAGAACTTCAGAGCTTGAAAACAAGGTTTTCAAATTAACCCACTCTGACAAAGACAAAAAATAATTTAAAAAAATGAACAAAGCCTCCAAGAAGTTTGGGATTATGTTAAGCAACAAAACCTAAGAATATTAGTGTTCCTGAGGAAGAAGAGAAATCTAAATGTTTGGAAAACATATTTGAGGGAATAATTGAGGAAAACTTTCCTGTCCTTGCTAGAGATCTAGACGTCCAAATACAAGAAGCTCAAAGAACACCTGGGAAATAATCATAAAAAGATCACTGGCTAGGCACATAGTCCTCCGGTGATCTAAAGTCAAGATAAAGGCAAGAATCTTAAGAGCTGTGAGGCAAAAGCATCAGGTAACCTATAAAAAAAACCCCATCAGATTAACAGCAGATTTCTCAGCAGAAATTCTACAAGCTAAAAGGGATTGGTATCCTATCTTTAGCCTCCTTAAATGAAACAATTATCAGCTAAGAATTTTGTATCTAGTGAAACTAAGCTTCATAAACGAAGGAAAGATACAGTCTTTTTCAGACAAACAAATGCTGAAAGAATTCACCACTACCACGCCAGCATTAAAAGGAGCTCTAAATCTTGAAAGAAATCCTCAAAATATACCAATATAGAACCTCCTTGAAGTATACATCTCACAGGACCTATAAAACCATAACACAATGAAAAAATAAGTATTCAGGCAACAACTAGCATGACAAATATAATAGCACCTCACTTCTCAATACTAACGTTGAATATAAATGGCCTAAATGCTCCACTTAACAGATACAAAATGGCAGAATGGATAAGAATTCACCAACCACGTAACTGCTGTCTTCAAGAGATTCACCTGACACATAAGGACTCACACAAACTTAAGGTAAAGGGGCAGACAAAGATATTCCATGCAAATGGATACCAAAAGCAAGATATTATTATATCAGATAAAGTAGACTTTAAAGCACCAACAGTTAAAAAAGGCAAAGAGGGACATTATATAATGATGACAGGACTAGCCCAACAGGAAAATATCACAATCCTAAATATATATGCACCTAACACTGGAGCTCCCAAATTTATAAAACAATTACCACTAGACCTAAGAAATGAGATAGGCAGCAACACAGTAATAGTGTGGGACTTCAATACTTCACTGACAGCACTAGACAGGTTATCAAGACAGAAAGTCAACCAATAAACAATGGACTTAAATGATACCCTAGAACAAATGGAGCTAACAGATATTTACAGTCTATGCAAGAACTGCAAATATATATTCTATTCATCAGCACATGGAACATTACACAAGAAAGAACATATGATAGGCTACAAAACAAGTCTCAACATATTTAAGACAACTGAAATTATAGCAAGTACTCTCTCAGACCACAGTGGGATAAAATTGGAAATCAACTCCAAAAGGAATTCTCAAAACCATGCAAATACATGGAAATTAAGTAACCTGCTCCTGAATGATGGTTGGGTCAACAATGAAATCAAGATGGAAATTAAAAAATTCTTTGAACTGAACAATATTAGTGACACAACCTATCAAAACCTCTGGGATACAGCAAAAACAGTACTAAGAGGAAAGTTCATAGCATTGAATGTCTACATCAAAAAGTCTGAAAGACCTCAAATAGCCAACCTAAGATCATACTTCAAGGAACCAGAGAAACAAGAACAAACCAACCCCAAACCCAATAAAAAAAAAAAGAAACAACAAAGATCAGAGCAGAACTAAATGAAATTGAAACAAAAAAAATTCAACAGATAATGAAACAAAAAGCTGGTTCTTTGAAAAGGTGAATGAAATCAATAGACCATTAGCAAGATTAACCAAGAAGAAAGAAGATCCAAATAAGCTCAATTAGAAATGAAACAGGAGATATTCCAACTGATACTACTGAAATACAAAAGATCATTCAAAGCTAGTATGAACACCTTTAGATGCACAAAGTAGAAAACCTACAAAAGATGGATAAATTCCTGGAAATATACAACCCTCCTAGAGTAAACCCTCCTAGATTAAACTCCTAGAAGAAACAGAAACTCTGAACAGAACAATAGCAAGCAGGGAGATTGAAATAGTAATACAGGCCGGGTGTGGTGGCTCACACCTGTAATGCCAGTGCTTTGGCAGGCCAAGGCGGGCAGATCATTTGAGCTCAGGAGTTCAAGACCAGCCTGGCCAACACTAAAAAATACAAAAATTACCTGGGTGTGGTGGTAGGCACCTGTAATCCCAGCTCTCAGGAGGCTGAGGTAGAAGAATTGCTTGAACCTGGGAGGCAGAGGGTGCAGTGAGCCAAAATTGCGCCACTGCACTCCAGCCTGGGGAACAGAGCAAGACACTGTTAAAAAAAAAAAAAGGAACAGTAATACAAAAATTGGCAACAAAAGAAGTCCAGGACCAGACAGATTCACAGCTAAATTCTATCAAACATTCAAAGAAGAATTGGTACCAATCTTACTGACACTATTCTAAAAGATAGAGAAAGAGGGAATCCTCCTTTCAATCATTCTATGAAGCTAGTATTACCCTAATATCAAAACCAGGAAAGGATATAAGAGAAAAAGAAAACTACAGACCAATATCCCTGATGAACATAGATGCAAAAACCCTGAACAAAATACTAGCTAACTGAATCCAACAGCATATCATAAAGATAATCCACCATGATCAAGTGGGTTTCATATGAGGGATGCAGGGACGGTTTAACATATGCAAGTCAATAAACACAATACACCACATAAACAGAATTAAAAACAAAAATCACACGATCATCTCAATAGACACTGAAGAATAATTTGACAAAATCCAGCATCCTTTTATGATTAAAACCCTCTGCAAAATTGGCATGGAAACGACATACCTTAAGGTAATAAAAGCCATCTACAAGAAACCCACCGCCAACATCATTCTGAATGGGGAAAAGTTGAAAGCATTCTTCCTGAGAACTGGAAGAAGACAAGGATGCCCACTCTTAGCACTTCTATTCAACATAGTACTGAAAGTCCTAGCCAGAGCAATCAGACAAGAGAAAGAAATAAAGGGCATACAAATCAGTAAAAAGGAAGTCAAACTATGTCTGTTGACTGATGACATGATCATATATCTAGAAAACTCTAAAGATTCATCCAAAAAGCTCCTAGAACTGATAAATGAATTCAGTAAAGTTTCAGGATACAAAATCAATGTACACAAATCAGCAGCATTGCTATACACCAACAGTGACCATGCTGAAAATCAAATAAAGACTCAACCTCTTTTACAATAGCTGTAAAAAAAAAAAAAAAAAAAAAGAAAGAAAGAAATCCTTAGGAATATACCTACCCAAGGAGGTGAAAGACCTCTACAAGGAAAACTACAAAACGCTGCTGAAAAAAATCACAGATGACACAAACAAATGGAAACACATCCCATGCTCATGGATGGGTAGAATCAATATTGTGAAAATGACCATACTCCCAAAATCAATCTTCAAATTCAATGAAATTCCCATAAAAATACCACCATAATTCGTCACTGAATTAGAAAAAAATCTTAGAATTCATATGGAACCAAAAAAAGACCCTGCATAGCTAAAGCAAGACTAAGCAAAAAGAACAAATCTGGAGGCATCAGATTACCAAATACCCTATATTATAAGGCCATAGTCACCAATACAGCATGATACTGGTATAAAAATAGGCACAGAAACCAATGGAACACAATAGAGAACCCAGAAATAAACCCAAATACTTACCGCCAACTGATCGTCAACAAAGCAAACAAAAACATAAAGTCTGAAAAGAACACCCTGTTCAACAAATGGTGGTAGAATAATTGGCAAGCCACATGGAGAAGAATGAAGTTGGATTCTTATCTCTCACCTTATACAAAAATCAACTCAAGATGGATCAAAGACTTAAATCTAAGACCTGAAACCATAAAGATTCTAGAAGATTTACATTGGAAAATCCCTTCTAGACATTGGCATAGGCAAAGACTTCATGACCGAGAACCCAAAAGCAAACGCAACAAAAACAAAGATAAATAGATGGGACCTAATTAAACTAAAGAGCTTCTACACAGCAAAATAAATAATCAGTAAACACATAACCCACAGAGTGAGAGAAAATCTTCACTAACTATGCATCTGACAAAGGATTAATATCCGAGATTGATAAGGAACTCAAACAAATCAGGAAGAAAAGAACAAACAATCCCATCAAAAAGTGGGCTAATTGTCACATGAATGACAATTCTCAAAAGAAGGTATACAAATGGCTAACAAACATATGAAAAAATGCTGAACGTCACTAATGATCAGGGAAATGCAAATCAAAACCACAATGCCATACCACCTTACTCCTGCAAGAATGGCCATAATCAAAAAATCAAAAAAATAATAGATGTTAGTATGGGTGTGGTGAAAAGGGAACACTTTTACCCTGCTGGTGGGAATGTAAACTAGTATAACCACTATGGAAAACAATGTGGAGATTCCTTAAAGAACTCAAAGTAGATCTACCATTTGATCCAGCAATCTTACTACTAGGTGTTTACCGAGAGGAAAAGAAATCATTACATGAAAAAGATACTTTCACACACATGTTTATAGCAGCACAATTTGCAATTGCAAAAATACGGAACCAGCTCAAATGCCTATCAATCAATGAGTGGATAAAGAAAATGTGGCATATATATATATGAATACTACACAGCCATAGAAAGAAACAAAGTAATGGCATTTGCAGCAACCGGGATGGAATTAAAGACCATTATTTTAAGTCAAGTAACTCAGGAATGGAAAACGAAACATCATTTGGTTATTGCTCCTACTTATGTTCTCACTCATAAGTAGGAGCTAAGCTATTAGGCTACGAAGGCATAAGAATGATGTTGGGGAACTCAGGGGAAAGGGTGGTGGGGGGTGAGGGATAAAAGACTACAAATTGGGTACAGTGTATACCGTTCAGGTGATGGGTGTATCAAAATCTCAGAAATCACCAATAAAGAACTTATTCATGTAACCAACCACCACCACCTGTTCTCCTGCCAAAAGAAGAAGGGAAAAAGCAGAGAGTGCTTTGGTTGGCACTGGATGACCCAGAGCCTAAAGGAGAATACTTGGGAAGTACCAAGAACAACAATTTTCTTATTTACTGAATGTGATTCTGATGCAGATTCCAGCAGTACAAAGACAGCTGCAAAATGTAAGTTTAGGTTGCCTTTAAATAGAAGGCATGACCAGTTGTCATATACTTAGGGAAGCAAAAGGCAGCAGCCTCTCAGAAGGAAAGACCCCATCACTGCCTGACCCGCAGTCATGCAAACACAGCTCAGATAGTTAGAGGTGGGCTGATGCTAAGCACTTAGAAGCCCCTAGGCACCCTCTAGAGCAGATGAAAGAGTGCTAACCTCATTTATATTAGAATGAAGCCAGAGAAAACACCATCAATGCCTTTGCTATTTTGAGAGAATTTCTGGCTTCCTCTGCGTTTAGTATTTGTAGTTCAGCTTTCTTTACTGGTTTACATCTGTATCCTAACTTGTATTAGAATAAGACCTCCCTCCTTAAAGCTGGAGTTTGAGGTGGGGTATATGTATGTCTTATAACCACCTCTGAATGGGGGAGACTGGGAGCCTTGAATTCTGTCCCTTACCAAACATAGGGAAAGAGGAACATAGAACAGTAGATGCTGGCAGAGAAAGAAGTTAAAGGACTAACTCCCTATATAATCCCAAATATAATGTGGCAAGGTGGGGGAATGAGGAGTTGGCCCAGGACTAAGAAATGACCCTGGGAGTTTAAGTGGCAACAGATCTTGGGGTGGTATATCTCAAGGAGATGAAATGGAAGTTCTCAGGCAGTGACCTTACCTCAATCACGTATGTTAGGTAGAGCAGGGAATAGAGTGGGGAAAAGATATGGGCCAACTGTCATGTAGGAAGTGATGGAAAGAGGCTGAATATTTGGAGGTGAGAGAAAAAACCTAAAATGGGAGATAAAAGAATGTCTCAAGTACTAATGAATAAGAAATATATATTCTGTAAAGAAATGGGTAATTTTGATGAGTGCTGTATAACCTTCCTAATGATTACAAGAAATAGACAAAAAGAAGAAAACATTACTGAGTTGAGAAAAAAATTAATGCTTGTTAAATCATCAATCATATTTGTCAATGTGAAAGTTACCTAAAAATAAATTCTAGGTTACTGTTTGATAAATGATTATGATACCATTACCAGTGATAAATCACTGGAGTCACCTCCATAGCTCTCACTGAGGTTACTAGATTGTTGAACCCTTCATGATTTCCTGTATCTTTAACCAAGGATTCTTCTGAGTCAAAGAGACACAGGGTAACAGAAAATAGTGCGGGAAGAGGGTAGTACATGGCTAAAGGCATAGAGGTTTGTAAGTGACCACTGTTACATTGCACTTGTAATACATTATTATTATGCCACTGCTGAACTAAAGTGCACTCTAAGTGTGGTAACATACTTATGGGATTATTGAATCTACCCATCAAGTGCAAATTACTAAGAGGAAATATTAACAGAATCTTCACATATATTAATAATAGAAAACTACCATTCTAATCCCTATATCTGTTGAGTTACCATTTACACAAGTCATGGACAATATTAGTTGAAAAACAAAAAATTAATCTTCACCTGGCACTGTCTTTGGTACATTTTCAGTTCTTGCAAGAGCTTCTGATTTTCATCTTGTAATTTATTCCTGCTTAGTGCTATCTCACTTACAGCTGATTTTAGTTTTTCAATAATGAACTCATCTCTTTCACCGATTTCACAATTGGGATCTGGGTCACATATCAAACGAGGAATTTCAGAGCTGCTGTCTTCTAAGCACTGTTTTTTACCATTTAGTTGAGTTTGGTAACTTTGTGCCTGTTTCTGAAAAACATAAAAACTGTGTAACTCAAATGAAGAATGTCATATTTAAGCTTACGTGAAGTTCAAGAATGATAGAAAATAATTAGTAGGAATATCTTTAAATATGTTACTAGATAATGAAAGTTGGGTCTTTGTAATTCAGTCTTGTGTTTGTTTTAAAATTTCAATTTCAGATGGCATAAAGAGAAAATATATTTGTATAACCTCAGAGCAAAGATGTAGACTAGAGAAGGAGGTTAGTGGTAGTAAAGCCATATCAAGCAAGAAAAAAAATCTAGAAGGTGTAAAAAGAAAATTATGAATTCAATTATACAATGGTTGAAAAAAGTCTATAACCAAAAATAAATACAAACAAACAATTTGATTGTAGGGGAAAAGTTGTCAGTGGATGTAACAGAGTTAATAATTCCTAATGTGGCCGGGCGCGGTGGCTCAAGCCTGTAATCCCAGCACTTTGGGAGGCCGAGACGGGCGGATCATGAGGTCAGGAGATCGAGACCATCCTGGCTAATACGGTGAAACCCCGTCTCTACTAAAAAATACAAAAAACTAGCCGGGCGAAGTGGCGGGTGCCTGTAGTCCCAGCTACTCGGGAGGCTGAGGCAGGAGAATGGCGTGAACCCGAGAGGAGGAGCTTGCAGTGAGCTGAGATCCGGCCACTGCACTCCAGCCTGGGTGACAGAGCAAGACTCCGTCTCAAAAAAAAAAAAAATAAATAAATAATTATAATTCCTAATGTACAAACACTTCTACACATCAATAAGAAAAGGCAAACAACACAAAAGAAAAATGGGCAAAGTTTATGAATAGGCAATTCACAGAAAGACCTGAGAAAGGCTAAAAAGTATATGAGGAGATGCTCCGTCTTATAAGTAGCCAAGAAAATACAAAGTAAAGCAAGCAATCTTAAACTCTCTGAGTGCCTTGCCTGTAGGCATACAAAAACATATGGTATTCAATGACACAATAACAATGGATTTTTAAATAGCTCCATCCTTTGAGACATGTAGACTAAATTCACCATTAACAGATATTCTATGCACTTATGACCGTACCCACCTTTGGACCTACTCTGGTGATTTTTTCTTAGTTGGCATTTCTATTTGTAAATAGATTACATGCTGAATGGTAAAGATACCAATATTTAACTTCTACTTTTGATTTAGAGAATAGTATTAGATAACTTACCTGAAACTGATTACACTTCTCAGATAATAATTTTTGTTGAGCATCTAAAGAAATCAGATGAGTCTGATATAGTATCTCTTGCTTGTCCCATTCTCTTGACTTCGCTCTAAATTCCTTTTAAAAAGTGGGGAGACAAACATATTGAAAAATATTATTCATTTTAAAGTACAACGAATAGGGCTTCTTTCATTTGTACATCTTCATTCTGAGAAAAAAAAAAAGTAAATCCATTCTTTACCTATTAGGGAAAACAAACAAAAAAAAAGGTGTCAAATCATTCATGTTGGATTTTTTTACCATCTCTAATTTTTGCTAGGAAAATACAGAATTTGTCACTTACTGTTAAAAATATAAAAAGTCTCTCTTATAACAAATACTTATTACTAATAAGGGAATTTCAAACAACCTTTTTTTTTTTTTTTTTTTTCAGTAGCCAGTACTTTCTATTTGTTGACACAAAATATTTTTTCCTTCATTCATTCAGTTGCCAAATTTGTTCTCTTGTTTTTTTTAGAGGGTGGGGCTTGGACTTATTTAGTGACTGTTAAGGACTGAATGTTTGTGTCCCCCGCAACAAATGCATACGTCAAGCCTAAAGCCCAATGTGACGGCATTATGAAGTGGGGCCTTTGGGAGGTAATTAAGTCATGAGAGTGAAGCTCTCATGAACGGGATGAGTGCCCTTGTAAGAAGAGCTATGAGAGATTTTGTTTCCTCTCTCTTTCTTTCTCCCTGCCATCTGAGGATACAAAGAGCAGACAGCTGTCTGCGAACCAGGAGAAGGGCCCTTACCAGAATCTGATTATGCTGGGTGATATGGTTTGGCTCTGTGTCTCCTCCATCCAAATCTCACATGGAACTGCGATCCCGAGTGTGTGTGTGTGTTAGCAGGGGCCTGGCGGGCATGGGGGTAGTTTCTTTTTCTTTTTCTTTTTCTTTTGAGATGGAGTCTTGTTCTGTCGCCCATGCTGGAGTGCAGTGGCACGATCTCGGCTCACTGCAACCTCTACCTCCCAGGTTCAAGCGATTCTCCTGCCTCAGCCTCCTGAGTAGCTGGGATTACAGTCACATGCCACCACGCCCGGATAATTTTTTGTAATTTTTAGTAGAAACAGCATTTCACCATGTTGGTCAGGCTGGTCTCAAACTCCTGACCTCGTGATCCGCCTGCTTCAGCCTCCCAAAGTGCTGGGACTACAGGCGTGAGCCACTGTGCCTGGCCTGGTGGTTTCTAGTAGTTTAGTACCATACCCCTAGTGCTGTCTCTTGACAGAGTTCTCATGAGATCTGGCTGTGTAAGTGTGTAGCACTTCCTGCTTTTCTCTCTCCCTCTCTCTCCTCCTGGCCACATTAAGACATGCCTTGCTTCCCCTTTGCCTTCCACCATGATTATAAGTTTCCCAAGGCCTCCCCAACCATGCCTCCTGTACAGCCTGTGGAACTGTGAGTCAATTAAATCATTTTTCTTCATAAATTACCCAGTCTTAGGTAGTTCATTATAGCTGTGTGAGAATGGATTAATACGCAGGCACTCTGATTTTGGACTACCAACCTCCAGAACTGTGAAAAATAAATGTCTGTTGTTTAAGCCACCCAGTTTATGGTATTTAGTTATAGCAGCCTGAACTAACTAAGACAGTGACTTTGCCCCTTGTGGCCATGGCCAGGCCTCATTTAGGCAGTACCAATTGGTATACCTGGGAAAGAAATGGTAGAAGTAGGTTGATAAAGCAGGATCAGTTCTTTAAGTTTTCGCTCAAGTAGTGCAATTATACAGCATGATTATCTGTTCACATCTTAATAACATAAGCAAAGGATATAGCTCTGGGGATGCCAAAGAAGACATTGCTGCTTCTCCATTTTGCCTAGGGCTGACTATTTATATCCTATCTTTCTGTCCAGTCTTTAAACAACTTGAGGGTAACGGCTGTTTATTACTTTTGTAACATTCACAGTGCCTGACAAAGTACCAGGTGCCATTTACACAACATGAATGTACAAACAAAAACATGGTACAGTATTAGCATTTCCTAGAAATTAAACCTTCTCAAAAAATTTTGTAAAGAAAACAACATGGTTGGATACAAACTCCATAGCTATTAAATCCATGACTATATATCACTGCATATAGAAACACGGCAAGATGTAGTGATGTTTTCAACCCTCAGTTCATTAATATTTATTGAGCAGTTAATGTCCACCAGGTTCTGTGGAAAGAAGAAAATCTGGAACTATTTCATAATTTAAAAAATTTTTTTGAAAGAAAAACATCAAGGAATATCTAATAAAGTAGAGAAATGTACACACAAACAAATAATTTTACAATTATGTCAGTATGTTAAGTACAACAATGCTGACACATAAAAGCCACGCAGATGATATTAAGATTATCTTGGCTATCTCCCATAATATATCAAATCAGAAGAGTTCATTATAGTCAGAGTGGTTACTATTGTTTTGAAGATGGCTGAAATGACTGGATTGGCAATGCTGGAAAACAAATGCTAATTTAGAGAATGAAAGCTTTATTTTGTTAAAATGAGAAGAACATGGCATTTCATATTTTCTATACAGAAATAATTTTAAAGTACATTTAAGGAAATTTTAGTTTTTAAAATCCATAAGTACCTAAACCATCAGTGAAGGAAGGCTCTAAATTAGGAAGTTTTTACGGTAATGAAAGGTGGGTGACCTGATATTAAGTGATAGTATTAAGGTTGATGAAGTATGGAAAGACCCTCCATATATAACAATAGATCATGATAAACAGACTATATTTACTATGATAAATGGAGATAGTCCATTTAATGTTATTGACTTCGATTCTGACATTCAACATACAAAAATTAGGTACATAAAAACAGGGTTTTTAGCAATAATGACAAATTTATAAAACTAGGCTCTAGTAGAAAATAGCTAACATTTCAAATTAGTGCAATCTAGATTTTAAAAATTTCTGTTTACTTTTAATTTAAAAGGGAATCTTTGGATTTAGAAGTCAAATTTTGTAAGGTTGACTTAAGCTGTTCATATGTTTTAGATAATACAAATATTTAGTATTTCTTACCCATTAACCTCAAATAATCTTGAAAGTAAATATTCCCCAGGATGTTTTAGAGGCAGAAGCATTAATCTCAACTTCTTATAAATACTACAACAGGTAGAAGTGAGGCCAAGAATAGCTAGAAATGTGTGTCACAAACATCAGCAGGTGCTTATGACAATCCTGGCTTCCTTATTGTCAGATGTACTGGTTTCACAACTAGCAAGTCAGTGCAATATATACAATAGTGTGGAACCACGCAGGGACCTAGAGAGCTTCATAAGGGTTTTTATAGAGACAGGAGTTGTCACAGTAGGCTTCAGAGGGTCTGTAGACTTGCCTGGACCTCCAACAGTAAGTTATTCATGGCTGGAAAAGTTTTTCTGGATCTTTAAGTTTGAGAGTGGATCAGGGTCATTAAAATTAGTTTCTCTTGATAGCTGTATTAGATGTTTTAAAAAGCCCTCTAATAAATATTGGAGATGGTCTTTAGTGATTACTATATGTTGGAGACCTTTACCTGTAAAACAGTTTTAACTTTTTATTATGAAGATTTTCATACATAGAGAGTAAAACAAACCTCCATGTACCCTTCACCCAGTTTAACTACCATCAACTTAGTCCATCTTTACTTCTCCTATCTCTCCACCCTTTTTTGTTGGTATATTTTAAGGCAACTTCTAGACCTCATGTGTTTTCAGCCCTAAATGCTTCAGTGTGCATCTAAAGTTTTTTCACCATAACAACAACATTACACATAAGGTATTTTAAACCCCATTTACTGATGACAACATGGAATCTTGGTGAGGCAAACAACTTGCCTATAGGTCACAGGGCAAACACATGAGTCAGGTAAGGCCTGTTTTCAGTTATCAGTGATCATGTTCTTCAACTACTACATGTGGTGCACTGCTATTACTATACTGCTATTAAATGCCTCAAAGGAAAAACAGGTTTACCTGCAGACTAAAACTGGACGAGCCTATCTCTTACACATTAATTTATCAGATGGCTATAAGTAAAAACAGGTACATGAAGTGTTTTTATAATTATTTCAAGTTAAACTGTATATCTGCATAGAGTCCTTAAAAACTTTTGTGTAAGTACAAACATAGCAAAACATTTTGCTACTAATTTCCACTGTAATTTCATTACATATATATAATGTAAATATTTAGTTTCCTAAATGTAAAATGTGCATACACAAGGTATCTGATAATAACTTAAGGGTTTTTTTTTTGTCTGAACAATTTTTATTAATGTAGTTCTGCCACAAAAGCCCATGAAAAGTCAGTCAAATGGATAATTAATGACTCAATGTCTTCATTTTCAGTGAAAGCACATGTATATTGCAGTGCACATCTATCAGCATCTTCCATGAGATCAGGATATTTCTGAAGCCCTACTGGTTATACCACTGTGAGAGCCTGGGAGTACAACACAGTGCATTTTCCTGGAGGGCCAACTTACTTAGTGATGGTAAGTTTGTTTTTTAAAAATACTATGTATTATTCAGAAGCATTTAAAATGTGCTGGACTTTTAAAGATTAAAATCTAGGACTTCCTACAAAGTTCTTATAATAAGCCGATTTTAGGGCTGTGATCCCAGATTTAATGCTCTTTAAGATATTTTAAAGTAGAAGGACTTGTTAATTAAAGAATAAGATGAAAAAGTGCTGGCAAGGGGAGGGATGCTGGGGTTTAGGGCTTGAGAAAAATGGAAGAAATTAAGTGGGATAACGTAAGGGTCAACTTGAAGTCAATTAAAAAAATAGTAATTGAGCAGTACTCAGAATCCAGGTAAAAGTAGATGATAGGAATTTATAGTGTAATCTTTCTGCTGTTCCATGACTTGTAGGAGGAATGCTCAAGAACACAGGCAAGGAAAATAGCTGGTTTGTTTTTTCCAAGGTTGGGAAACGAAGAAGATAAGAGTAAGTGCATCAATGACATAGTGAATTTTTAAAGTTTTTTGTTTTTAGTTTTTGTGGGTACATAGTAGATATATACAGTTATGAGGACATAGTGAATTTTTTTGAGAGACCAAAATTTTAGAAATTCTGAGTGCTATCGGGCAATTGAATTGGAGTGACACTATGCCTTTAAAGAAAAAAAAACATGAAACTTCAAGCCCTGTTTTAAAAACTGTGATGAGGCTTCATTGGGATTTAAGTACCTAACAGCTAAATGGCCATTAAAAGATTTATTAGATATTCACTTTAACTGACCCCATGGGTGTCCTTCAATTTTACTCAACAGCTGCAGTTTCATTTGACTTTTTGGCTCCTTTTTTTTCTCTCCCAAAATGCTGTTATATAGTAAAGATGTATACATCAAAGTGATGTTTTAATTCACTAAGTGCCTGAAGGGAAGGTGCACTAAGAAAATATATTCAATGAGAAGTTAGTTTGTAATAGTGTTTATTACCACAACTGAAGACACCATTGTGGACACTACAGACAAATAGCCCACAACAACAGGAATCAATCTTTAATACACATAAAGAATCTAAGATAATATATCTCACCTCTAATTTCTGGTTCAAATTGCTCAGTTCAAAGGGTAATTCTTCTTTAAGGTGTGGTAATTCTTTTCGTGGAACTTTGTTTTGTTTCATCTGATGTAATCTCAGTTTTTCAAAGCTATTTGTTAGTTTGGAAAACTGTAAATCACAGAAAATGTTAACATTTTACTATTACCAATTATTTCTAACCTGATTTCGCTCTCTCTTTTCCTGTGTACCTCTTTGAAAATTTCAGTCATGATTAGAAAGTGCAGTAAAGCTTAAATGTTTCAATTAGTGAAGACAGAACCAGTTATTAAAACTAAATTATTGAAGCTGAACACAATTCAGCTTTCATGTAAACTTGAGACTTCATTAACTGCACAGTTAAACAATGATTCACTTGATAAATGGCTTGTTCAATTTTGTTTTAATCATACGCAGTAAAGCTGACAATTTTTTAAAAAAACAAGTTTTTTCTTACTTTTAGTTAGTGCCATCTTGTGTTGACAATTTTAAATCCAGTAACTCAATCTACAAAATAACTAGCTTATACCTTACTTAAGAAAACAGAATATATATTAATTTAAAAGGCATAAGTAACATAAACCACTTATTCATGTGGATACATTTAAATAAATTTTAATATCAAAATTGATCTAATATTTTTCTTACTGATAATTCTTTTTACAACTTTGTATTATTTTTTCCATTTCCTATTCTACGTTCTAATTATAGATTCAAAATAGCATAGTTTATGAATATTTGTGAGGGAACTTCCATACTCATGTATCTGCTTTCAAATGCGTCTTATTGACACATTTTATTTTAAAATAATTACAGGTTGACAGGAAGTTCCAAAGTTATTACTGAGGTCCCGGATTCTCTTCACCCAGTTTCCCCCAATATTTACATCTTACTGAACTACAGTACATCAAACCCAGGAAACTGAAATTGGATCAATATATGTATATAGTTCTCTGCCATTTTATCACATATATAGATTTATCTGACCACAACCACAATCAAGATATAGAACTATTCTGTCACTGCAAAGATCTCCCTCATGCTATCCCTTTAGAATCACACTTAATCCCCTCATCCCCCAACCCCTAATCACCGAAAACCACTAATTTGTTTTCCATCTCCATAATTTTGAGAATGTCATAAAAAGAAATCATACAGCACATTAACTTTTGAGATTGTATTTTTTTCACTCAGCTTAATGTGAGATCCATGCATAAATCAATAGTGGATTCCTTTTTAGTGCTGAATCGTATTCCATGGTATAAATGTATCAGTTTGTTTAACCATTCATATACTGAGACATTTTGATTTTTTCCAGTTTTTGCCTACTGTAAATAACACTATGAACAATGATGTCTACTTTATCAGATATTAAAGTAGCCACTTCTGCTTTTTTCCTCATAATTTTAAATTGAGATATAATTCACCTACTATAAAATTCACCTGAATAATATTCCATTGCATAAATACACTACATTTTGTTTATCCATTCATCAACTGATAGAAATGTGGGTTTTTTCCACTTTGAGATATTAGAAATAATGCTGCTGTGAACACTTACATAGAAGTTTTTGTGTAGATATATGTTTTACTTTCTCTTGGGTATATACCTAGGAGTGGAATTGTTGGATCTTATGGTAACTTTAACTTTTTGAAGAACAGCCAAATTGTCTTCCAAAATGGCTGTACCATTTTCCATTCCCATTCACAATGCATTGGGTTCCAATGTCTCCATATCCTCACCAACACTTGTTGTTTTCTATCCTTTTTATTATAACCATCCTAGTGGATGTGAATGGATATTGTGGTTTTGGTTTCCATATACCTAATGACTAATGATGTTAAGCATTTTTATGTGCTTATTGGCCATTCGTATATCTGCTTTGGATAAATATCTATCCAAATATTTATCCATTTTAAAATGTGGTCATCTGTCTTTTATTATCAATTAGTAAGTTATTCATATATTCTAGATACCAGTCCCTTATCAAATATATGGTTTGCAAATATTTTCTCCCCATTGATGGGTGTCTTTTTAGTTTCTTGATGGTGTCCTTTGAAGCAAAAAAGTTTTAAAATTTTAATGACATCAAATTTATCTAACTTTTTGTTGCTTATGCTTTTGGTGCCATATCTAAGAAACCATTGCCTAATCCAAGGTTATGAAGATTTACTCCTATGTTTTCTTCTAAGAGCTTTTTAGATTTAGGTTTTACATTTGGATCTTTGATCCATTTTGAGTTAATTTTTGTCTATGGTTTAAGGTAGGGGTCCAACTTAGTTCCTTTGCATAAGGATATCCTCTTGTCATTGCACCATTTGTAGAAGAGACTAATCTTTCTGTATTGAATTATCTTGGCACCGCTTCTGCTTTCTTTCTATTAATATTTGCATGGTATATTTCTCCATCTTTTTAATTTCAACTTGCCTATACAGTTATATTTGAAGTGAGTTTGTCATTTTTTAAATTTATTGTCAATCTCTGTCTTTCAGTTGGTGTATTTGGACCATTTCTATTTAATGTAATTATTGATATGTCATGGCTTAAGTCTTTTTTGTTTCCTGTTTGTTCTCTAGCTTTTGGTTTCTCTATTTTCACTTTCTTGTCTTCTTGTGAATTACATAAGCATTATTTTAGAATCCATTTTATCTATAGTGTTTTTGAGTATATCTCTTTGTAGATCTTTTTTAGTGGTTGCTCTAGGCATTACACTGTATTTACATAATTAATCACAGTCTATTGGTGTTTGACATCTTTCCAGTTCAAGTGTAGAAATCTTACTTTCCTTTATGTTCTTTTACTCTGTTCCATTTATAACACCATTATCTTAGTGTTTCCTGTAGGTATACTGAAAACCATATTAGACACGGTTATAATTTTTTGCTATCAAAAAATTTAGAAAATACAAGAGGATAAGGAGAGTCTATTGCATTTCCCCTCATGTTTTTTACTCTTTTTGGTGTTTTTACTTCTTTGCTGATGTCTTAAGATTCCTTCTTTATCATTTCTTTTCTGTTACGAGACCTTCCTTTAGCCATTCTTTTAGGGTAGGTCTGCCAGCAACAAATGCTTTTAGTTTTCCTTCCTTTGAGAATGTTTTAATTTCCTCTTCATTCCTGAAGGGTATTTTTGCCAGACCTAGAATTCTGGGTTGAAAGCTCTGTTCTTTCGGCACTTGAAAGCCTCCATCATTTCCAGAGAGAAAGCCACCATTATCAGAATTGGTTTCCCCTATAGGTAAGGTTTCATTTCTTTCTTGCTGCTTCCAAGATTTTTTTCTTTGTCTTTTGGTTTTCAGAACTTTGACTATGATGTGTCTTAACACAGCTGTCTTTTGATTTATCCTGTTTGAAGTTCACTCAGCTTTTCAATCTGTAGGTTTACATTTTTTTTTTTTGGGGGGGGGCTAAGTTTTATAACTTTTCAACCATTATTTCTCTGAATGCTTTTTCACCCTCCTCATCTTTCTCCTCTCCTTCTGGGTTCACTGATGATGTAAATTTTAAATTGCTTGTTGCCATACTACATGTTCCCAAGGTTCATTTTCTTTTACTCTTTCTCTCTATTGTTCAGATTGGGTAGTTTCTATTGTATTATCTTTGAGCTGATTCTTTTCCTTCTGTCCTCTTCATTCTGCTTTTAAGTCCATCCATTGAGTTTTTAAATTTGGTTATTATACTTTTCAGTTATAAAATTTCTAATTGGTTATTTATATTATTTATTTGCCAAAGCTTTATAATTTTTCATTTATTTCAAGCCATATTTGTAATAATTCATTGAAGTATTTTTATAACAGCTGCTTTAAAATCAGATAATTCTAATGTGTGTCATCTTGGTCTCGGCATCTGTTGAGTGTCTTTGCTTATTCAAGTTGAGATCTTCTTGGTTCTTTCTATAATGAATGATTTTTATTGATACTTGGACATTTTTGTGTATTGTGTTTTGAGACTCTGGATTTTATTCAAATATGTGTTTTAGCAGTCATCCTCTGACAATTTCTGGAAGGGAAAAATGGAGTGCCACTCCATTACTGCCAGGGGATAGTGGATGTCCAGGTCTTCACTTGGTTTCAGTTGGTATCCAGTGGGAGGTGCTCCTTATTACTGCTGATTCGAAGTGGGAGTTCAGGCTCCCCACTAATCTTTCACTGATACACTTTGATTGAAGGGTCATGGGTGCCTTGTAACTATTCTCACATGGCCTTCAGTGATACTATAGTGGGGGTGGGTGAACTTGTCACCACTAAGCAGTGGTGACTCCTCAACAGCCTTCCTATAATAACACCTGAGACTAGAGAGGGAGGGGTGCCTCCTTACCACCAGGTAGGTGTAGAAGTCCAAGCTCTCCACTATCACCACGGGTTGATGAGGGCCTTGTTAATATCTAGTAAGGATGAAAGTCCTGGTTCTCCATTCAGTCTTCCCAGATACTACCCAGGAAAGAGGGCCAGGGTTACCTTGTTACAGCTTAGTGAAGGTAGAAATCTAAGTTTTTTCACTAAGCCTTTGTAGGTGGCAGTGGGGCTGTAGTTTCCTTCCTTCCTTCCTTCCTTCCTTCCTTCCTTCCTTCCTTCCTTCCTTCCTTCCCTCCCTCCCTCCCTCCCTCCCTCCCTCCCTCCCTCCCTCCCTCCCTCCCTCCCTCCTTCCTTCCTTCCTTCCTTCCTTCCTTCCTTCCTTCCTTCCTTCCTTCCTTCCTTTCTCTGTTTTATGAGGCTGGAGTAGAGAGGTTGTTATCTAAAAATGTATTATCTTGCTAGGCTGTCTCTCTTCTGGACTTTTGGATGGAGACAGCAGACTTTCCTTGGGGCTCTTTTTATTTGTTTGCACCCATTGGCATAACTGGGTTGCCTGCTTCTGTGTTAGTCTGAGATATATGAGGCAAAAACAAATCCTAGGGAACTCACTATTGTGACATTCTTTGAGTCCTAAGGTCCTTAGCCAATCTCTCTCTTCTCTCCACTTCTCAGAATCTTATTTTATAAATGATGTCTAATTTAGTGGGAGGATAGGGAAGAGTATATCTATTCCAGAAGCAAAAGCCTCAAATATATGTATTTAAAATTACAGTTTTATAATGGTTAGAAGGAAAAAAATAACTCATTTTTAAAAGGAAAGCAATTTCTAAAAGGAAGCTTTGACAGAGTTGAGTTATTCAAGGCACAGTGTGGTAAAGTGTATCCTTAAGATGTTTCAGGAAAATGAAATTGTAAATAAAACAGAAATTTCAAAGGAGGAACCTGTAGAGTGAGCTGGCAGCAACAAAAGCGTGTTAGCCACAAGACACCATTTTCTGCTTAGAAAAACAGCATATTACTAGCTTTATGCAAACCAAATCAAGTACATAGTACTTTTCTTTTTCTCTCTTTTTCCCTACTTTCCTCTTCCTTCTCCTTTGCTCTCCTTCCCTTTCTTCCTCCTTTTCTTTTAACTAGAGAAAAAGAGAAGCAGAAAACTGCAGTGAAAACAGGTGGCTCTCAACAATAATGTAGCACTCCCAGTGTATTCCATGAAACCCTTGTTTACAGTAGTATTAGAAGGTTTTAGCTTAAATAAATAAATAAAGGAGAGCTCCATTGTCCAATATCTTTGGAACATGATGGAATGGAAAGGCTAAATCAGTTTGTTTAAGGCAGGACTTCTTATGGCCTGTAATATGCTAATGTGTACCCTTAATCTCCAGGAGGGGAGGAGTCTTAACTTGGCCAGCATTAGCTTAAACAGCATTTCCTAAACTCACAGTGTTTTCCACAGAACAAATTTTTATGAAGTTACCATAAAGATATTTTTTGGTTAGCACTGAAAACCAGCCATCAGCCAAATAATAAAATAGAACTGCAAAGCATCAAATGGCAAGGATTCATATATTAAATGACTGCTTGGCGCCTGTAAACAAAGCCAAGAACTTTTTAACAAGAGGAAAACATACCCAAACAGAAATGAAAGATTTGGAAAGCAGTGACTGAACTGGTTAAATACAACTTAGAGATGACACCTAACTTATTTTTAGATTTCTGTATTGTTTTCAAACCTACTACAGATTGTGATCTCTTTATTTATATTGACCAATATGTAATGATTTAATGTTTATGTTGTTGTTTTAGAGCCTTATCTTCATAGAAAAATAAAGGTTGAGTTGACTTACATGCTAAATGCTCAGAGTCTAAGCTAGTAAAAACCATATATAATTTCATAACTCAAGCTACCATATAGTGGCAGTTACTTGAACTGTAGGCAAAATATCTAGGTAGACTAAGAACTAGTCTTGTAAAATCATCTGTTAAGTGGCATCGAATGTTTCATATTCCAATCTTAATGGCTTAATTACCTCCCTAAAAGGTATTTTAAAAGGATCATTAACTACTTTAAGCTCCTTTAACTAAATTATCATATGTGAAATATTTGTACTCTAAAAAAGTTGGTTGTAAAGTAAAATTTCATAATCAAACCATATTTCCCATTGATTCATTCACTAAGTTAAGCAAAGATATAGCATCTACTACATTTGACATACTCAAATGATTACTACCCTATGTGCTATCTGTGATAAAGAAGGCATTTTGGTTGCCTTCTTTGTGTGAAGATACAAGGATAAGTGAAAAAGAAATCTGTATCCTCAATACATATGAAGAAGCACTATCATGTAAGAAACAGTGCTACCAGTAATAAGGTAATAAAGACCAGTTTTATTCTTTCAATTATTTCATAATCGCAAACTTCCATATTTTAAATTATCACAGAATTGAGAACATCTTTATTAGATAGGAATAACCACGAAAGATAATTGTTTTTTTGTTGTTGCTCACAAAATTTTTTTGTGTGAGCTAATTGTCATTTAATTCATCAACAAGTCTCTTGAGAAACAGAAAGCCATTTGTCAAGTACTGTGCTAACAGAGGTACAGAAGGTATAGCAAGCCAACAATCTAGTAAGAGACAAAACCAATGCATATAAAACAGGGAAAGACATGACCAAGCTTAGAATTAAAACACAAGAACATTTATTTATACTAAAAACAATTAGTTTAAATAAAATTAACACAACTCTATAGGTCAAAAATATATCAAAATGTGTGATATTAAATTATAATAAGTTTTCTTACTTGAGCCTTTAGGCTTTGTAGTTGTCCTTCATAATTCTGAGTCATTGCTAAATTACATTTTTCCAGACTGTCCAATTTCTGTCGAAGCAACCCTACCTGCATGAAGAATAAAATTTAATTTTACTTTTTCTAAATTTTGCCTGACAAAATCAGAAAATGTGCAAAAGAGAAGAACAATTCAAATAAAATGGCTTTACCAAACCAAGAGTAAATATTTGTACTGCACTTCTTAAAATAGCTATCAATAATTAAATTCACAAAAACCAAACATTGCTAGCACTATTCCACAAGGTACACATTAGGACAGTACGGATGTTTAATAAAAGATCCTTATCATCATCACATTTAAAATTCAGGGTTAGAATTTACTTTGCATTATCCTTTTGGGAGGCTGTGTCATCATTACTCAGGCAAAACCTCTACCAATATAATTCAGCTTTTGTGTTTTCTCCATTACCTTCAAGAGGATCTCTGTTTTAGTGGTATTATGAAATAATTGTTACATTTTTGTAACAAGTAATATGTTAAAAAGAAAAAGAAAATTGTCTAAGAGCAGTTCCTAAGGATTTGGCTTATATAATTTGTCTGTTTAAAAGGCAGATGAGGCACTTGCTTACATATCTGTGTCAGTATATATATAAAAGCTAGAAGAAGAAGAATGCATATGCCATGTCTGATGACCTACCTCTACTGTGAAGGAAAACTAGATGCCAGTAACTAAGTTACCTATGCCAAACAATAATATAGTTAACTATGCCAAAAAACTAGGTTTCACTGAGAAGTCAATAAAGGTAGAAAAATGGCTGATGAACAAGTTAACTAATGATGTTTTTGTTACAGTATATAACTAGCAAACATTTCTCTTAAACATTTCTTTTTCCAAAAGAAAAATTCACAGACACAAAGTCCACATTAGATAAAGCGTATGGTTTTCCTGAACTCCTTCACAGCCCTGAGAGCACTCATATATTCTTTTATGACCACCAGCTTGGCAGTGAGCAGCCTAGAGGGACTGAGGAAACTCCTCTTAAGTGGATGTCCCAGGTATAAACACACACCCCTTTACCAAACTCTTTTCTCCTTTGTCCTATAATCAATTTTTGACATCTTACTTCTATTTTTTCCAGAATATTCAAAGAAGCAAATGTTACTGAACTCTGCCTTGTCCACAGTTTTGATGGCTACTTTGTTTCTACAGCAGCAAAAGTACTTACATCTTTACTTGCAAACAATATTTTACATATATGTTAAATATTTGCTTACTTTTACAGATGGCATTGACACTACATATCTGTCTCTATCAGCAAATATCTATGGATTTAGGTTCTGATTGTCACTTATTTGATATAATACATTTAGCCTATAATTTGCTGACAGAATTTCAAGCAATAAAGGCTCTTGCTGATGCCTAATAAAAAGTATGTATAATAAAAATATATTCTGATAGAATACTATGTATAACAATCTGATGAATTAGCAATTTGTTAACATATGTATTCAGTACCTCTTGACCTTTCTGATCCAAACAAGTTTGTGCATTTGCCAATTCTTGATCCCGAAGATCTAATCGTGTCTCCAAAGCCCGCATCTTTCTTTCCCAATCCATTTTTTTGTTGCTTACCATGATGTCAATTTGTTCCATTAATTCCTGAAGCTCAGCTTCACAAGGAGAAGTTCTGGCAATTGTAGGAAAGTAAAATAGGGCAAGAAAAATTATTACATTGCTCTGCATAGCTTGATCATTATTTCCTGAAATTGTTCAATTATTTAAATGGGAATAAGTTCAAAAGCTGAAGGTTAAATTTTAAAATTAATAAAGCAAATTTCAGAGCTAACAGTGTATATATACTTAATTTTTTAAAATAACATTTTTTAGAGTAGGCTAATTCTAAGGAATATGCTAATTAGGAAAAATTATAAGACTTAGCTTCAGGATCAGTGCTCTTCCATATAGGCATACATGTACCTATATCTATCATAACTTCAGAAGGTTTGACAGAGGCAGACTGGGATATCATTCGTGTCTGTTAAGGATAGAAGAGCAAGCCTGGGCTAGGTAGGACCAGATTCAAGGGTACCAACTGGGCTATAGTGTGGCTCCTCAAGGAGAGGAATTTGGCATGATATGGCTGGTGTCTGTTTCTAGGGAATTTGATCAGGCAGTGATATGGTTTGGCTGTTTACCCACCAAAATCTCAACTTGAATTGTATCTCCCAGAATTCCCATGTGTTATGGGAGGAACCCAGGGGAAGGTAATTGGATCATGGGGCCGGTCTTTCCTGTGCTATTCTCATGATAGTGACTAAGTCTCATGAGATCTGATGAATTTATCAGGGGTTTCTGCTTTTGCTTCTTCCTCATTTTCTCTTGCCTCCATCATGTAAGAAGTGCTTTTCGGCTCCCACCATGATTCTGAGGCCTCCCAAGCCACATGGAACTGAAAGTCCAATTAAACCTCTTTTTCTTCCCAGTCTCGGGTATGTCTTTATTAGCAGTGTGAAAACAGACTAATGCAGTAAATTGATGCCAGTAGAGTGGGGAGTTGCTGAAAAGATAACTGAAAATGTGGAAGCAACTTTGGAACTGGGTAACAGGCAGAGGTTGGAACAGTTCAGAGGGCTCAGAAGAAGACAGATAAATGTGGGAAATTTTGGAACCTCCTAGAGACTTGTTGAATGGTTTTGACAAAAATGCTGATAGTGATATGAACGATAAGGTCCAGACTGAGGTGGTCCCAGATGGAGATAAGGAGCTTTTTGGGAACTGGAGTAAAGGTGACTCTTGTTATGTTTTATCAAAGAGACTGGAGGCATTTTGCCTCTGACCTAGAGATTTGTGGAACTTTGAACTTGAGAGAAATGATTTAGGGTATCTGGCAGAAGAAATTTCTAAGCAGCAAAGCATTCAAGAGGTGACTTGGGTGCTGTTAAAGGCATTCAGTTTTAAAAGTGAAACAGAGCATAAAAGTTCAGAAAATTTGCTGCCTGATGATGCAGTAGAAAAGAAAAACCCATTTTTTGAGGAGAAATTCAAATCAGCTGGAGAAATTTGCATAAGTAGCAAGGAGCCTGATGTTAATCTCCCAAACCATGGGGAAAATGTCCCCAGGACTTGTCAGAAACCTTCACAGCAGCACCCCCCCATCACAGGCCCAGAGGCCCAGGAGGAAAAAGTGGTTTTATGCGCCAGGCCCAGGGCTCCTGTGCTGTGTGCAGCCTAGGGACTTGGTGTCCTGTGTCCCAACTGCTCCAGCCATGGCTGAAAGGGGCCAATGTAGAGCTTGGGCTGTGGCTTCAGAGGGCAGAAGCCCCAAGCATTGGCAGCTTTCACATGGTGTTGAACCTTCAGGTGCACAGAAGTCAAGAATTGAGGTTTGGGAACCTCCGCCTAGATTTCAGAAGATATATGGAAATGCCTGGATGCCCAGGCAGAAGTTTGCTTCAGGGGTGGGGCCCTCATGGAGAACCTCTGCTAGGGCAGGGCAGAAGGGAAATGTGGGATGGGAGCACCCACACAGAGTCCCTACTGAGGCACTGCCTATTGGAGCTGTGAGAAGAGGGCCACTGTCTTCCAAACCCCAGAATGGTAGATCCAACGACAACTTGCACTGTGCACCTGGAAAAGCCACAGACACTCAATGCCAGTCTGTGAAAGCAGCCTCGTGGGAGGCTGTGCCCTACAAAGCCATGGGGGCAGAGCTCCCCAAGACCATGGGAACCCACCTTTTGTATCAGCATGACCTGGATGTGAGACCTGAAGTCAAAGGAGATCATTTTTGAGCTTTAAGATTTGACTGCCCTGCTAGGGGCAGTCAAATCATGCATGGGGCCTGTAACTCCTGTTTTGGCCAGTTTCTCCCGTTTGGAATGGCTGTATTTACCCAATACCTGTACCCCCATTATATCTATGAAGTAACTAGCTTCCTTTGATCTTACAGGCTCATAGGTAGAAGGGACTTGCCTTGTCTCGAGACTTTGGACTGTGGATTTTTGGGTTAATGATGAAATGAGTTAAATCTTTGGGGGACTGTTGGGAACTTGATTGGTTTTGAAATGTGAGGATATGAGATTTGGAGGGGCCAGGGTTGGAATGATATGGTTTGGCTCTCAACTTGAATTGTATCTCCCAGAATTCCCATGTGTTGTGGAAGAGACCCAGGGGGAGGTAACTGAATCATGGGGGCCAGTCTTTCTCATGCCATTCTCCTGACAGCAAATAAGTCTCACAAAACCTGATGGGTTTATCAGGGGTTTCTGCTTTTGCTTCTTCCTCATTTTCTCTTGCCTCCACCATGTAAGAAGTGCCTTCCACCTCTTGCCATGAATCTGAGGCCTCCCCAGCTATGTAGAACTGTAATTTCAATTAAATCTCTTTTTCTTCTCAGTCTCAGGTACATCTTTATCAGCAGCATGAAAACAAACTAAGGCAGGCAGGTTTGGAGAGATACTGTAAGTCTTTAGACAGTGAGGTTACTATTACTCATATACATAGTCATATCTGGGGTCTAGGAGGGTTTATTGAGTATCAAACAAAAAGCTTAGTATAACAGCTAGGATTATAGCTACTGTTGTTGAGAAGACAGATTGGTAAGTGCTCTCACTACAGAGTTCTTTTTCAAAGAAGCTTAAGCATTCTCCAGGGAGCTGGCATGAGTCCAGTCACTCAGACTGGATTAGCAGATAGGTATTGAGGCCTTACACTTCAGCCTAAGGAACATACAAATGTCCAGATTAGAAAAGCGAGTTATTTCAGCATCCATTTCAATGGTGGTAATGAGGCTTCCAATGTATTTGTGTAGCTGGGAGGAAGACAGGAGGGACAGGCAGGTGCAACATGACAGCATTTCCTCCATTTAGTTTCACTAAATCAGAATTTTAGAGCTAATTAAGGATCATTTAGCATTTTGATAAAACTCAGGCTCAGAGAGGCCCAAGGTCACACAGCTAATTAATGGAAGAACTAGAACTAGATCCTAGGCAGCTGTTTCCCATTTAATGTATCTTCCTGTATACCACACAGCAAAAGACACAGTGTTTTGAATAAGAACATGCTGAAAAATACAGTACAAATTCGCTCCATTGCAATAAGGTTAGAAACAGGTATTAAAATCCAAAGAATTGAGAATTTCCAGAATCATTTTCTAAGATATCCAGAATCAACCCAAACAGATGTTCCTTTGGTTTATTCAATATGATATTTACCAGTTTTGACATCAGAGAGGTTTTAAGTACAAAGTGCCATTCTGAAGTCTTCTCCTAGCATTCCTGGAGGAATGTGAGGCCCAGAGGCTTTCAATTTTTACTTAAAACCTAAAATAAATCTGACAAAAGGATGTATACTAATTCCTCTATAAATAACTTGATTAAATTTTAAGATTGAATTTTAATTGGAATTATAAAATAGGGGAAAAGAATAGAACTATGGCCTGGTGGTTTCACACCGTTTTTCTTTTTTATGACAACATGTACCACCCTGTACTGTAAATAGATTTTGTCTATTTTTTAGACTCTGAAGAAAAAGGACTATGTCAATGTAAGCTCTAGGAAAAAAGAACTATATCAGTCTGGTTCATCACCATCTCACCAGAGCCTAGTATATTACTGTAGCACACAGTAGATGCTCAATAAATCTCTGAAGAATGAATGATTTCCTTTAATTGCTAACTTTTGGCATGTAAGAATGTACCATGCTAAGAAAGTTAAAATATAGGCCTACAGTAGAGTCTGGACATAATGTAATCTACTCAATCAATATTGTTGAGTGAATGGTTTATTTCCTGGTTATGGTTATGCTATGCAAAAGTTAGAATGTTAGACTCTCAGGATGGAAAAACTCTTACAAGTCAACTAGTCCAACTACCCCAACTACCCATCCAGTGTTTGCATTCCTCTACAAATATATATATATATTTATATATGTATATATTATATATTTATATATGTATATATATGCAAAATATATTATGTAAGAATATGTATTTTATATTAAAAATTATTAAATATGATTATATATAATTTTTTTTGAGATGCAGTCTCGCTCTGTTGCCCAGGCTCGAGTGCAATGGCACAATCTTGGCTCACTAGCACCTCTGCCTCCCAGGTTCAAACGATTCTCTGGCCTCAGCCTTCCAAGTAGCTGGGACTACATGCACGTGCCACCACATCTGGGTGATTTTTTTTTTGTATTTTTAGTAGAGACAGGGTTTCATCATGTTGGCCAGGCTGGTCTCAAACTTCTGACCTCAGGTGATCTGCCCGCTTTGGCCTCCCAAAGTGCTGGGGTTACAGGCGTGAGCCACCGCACCTGGCCCCTCTACAAATATTTCTTAACTGAATCATCTATCATACACTACTGATCAGAATCAGCAGGTCTAGGACAGACCCTAAGATTCTGCATCAGTAACAAAAGCATCAAGTGATTCTGGTGAATTCCAAAGTTTGTGACCTGTTTTTCAATATCACTGCTAAGAAGTTATCCAGCCTAGGTCTGAATTCTTCCCTTAAGAGGTAACCACTGTCTGAGATTGTAGCTAGACAATGTGTTTTAGACAGATCTTTTTTATACTGAAGAAGTTTTCCATCCATTGGTCCTAATTTGATCTCAGTGATTCCACTGAGACCATTCAGGACAAATGCCTTTTCAACACAGTAGACTTTAAAGTACTTGAATACAGTCATCAGTGTGTCAAATACAGTTTTGAGTGCACTTCTAGTCTTCTTTTGTCAGTGTTCAATATTAGAGACTGAATATATGAATGGACAATAATCAGACCATATGACAGTAGACTCTGACCCATAGTTTCTGCAACAACACAACCAGTCCAGAAAGCCAAGCCACAAAATCTGCAGCATTTGTCCCATAATGGTCAGGGCTTGATCACTGACTGCCATCTTCCCTAATTTCTGTCCCCACTTCCAACTCAGATCAAACCAGAGAAAGTCAAATATACTCCTCAAAACAATCCCCACTTTTAGTTATTCTGTCTCCAGCCTCTACATGCCAGCTCCCTCCAATGAGGGCACACCTGATCCCTTCTCCCTTTTTTTTTACCTTAAAGCTCTCCCACTCCTTTGCCTCCCTTTGAGTCTCTGCCAAATGCAAGTGATAGTGGGTGATTCCCTTGGTATAGCAAGCTCTGAATAAATAAATACCTTCAGTTGTTTTCATTTGGGTGATCTTTATTTATTTCCAAAAATATTTTTATTTCCTTCTATTGCTCCTAGAGATTTTTTTCTTCACCACTCTGTACTCAGTATCCAGTATACTGCCTGAAAAATACTAGATGCTTAGTACACATTTGCTGAGTGAAAAAAAAAAGAATGACTACGGTAAGATTTTCAGACCCTTCATAATTCTAGCTCTTCTTTGAACAATTTTTTTTTTTTTTTTATCAATTTCATCCTTGAAACGTACCATTTGGAACTTTAAGATAATACGATAGGCATGGTCTAATCAGGTCAGAGGGGGTCTCACAGATCCTTTGTTTTACGTGCCATATACTTTTATTTAACCAGATGGAGATCACATTAGTTGAATTTGGGAGAGGAAAGGGTAAAGCAGTGATATCACATTGTTTCAAGGTGGGTTTATTCTTATCTAAAAATCTTATTTCTTTTTTATGCATGCTATGAGTAAGCCACCTATTCACTATCTTGTGCTTGTTTAGTTTTTTGAGAGGAGGGGTCCAATGATAGGGCTGTGTATTTATCCTTATTAAATTTCTGCTTGATAGTTTCAGTCTTTCATTGTGGGTCATCATCACTAGTTCTTTCAGCAAACATTCATTAAGCACTGTGTAAGGTACTGGGAAAACAGAGACACAAGAGCAATTGCCTGTGAATAGAGAGACTTGCAAGGCAGGCAGGCAGAATAAAAGACTGATGAATATATTCAGGCTCTCAAAAAGGAGGGGTGCTGAATACAGACTTGCAGAGGGTGGGTTATCACAGAGGTCTTCCTAAGTGAGGTAACATCTGAGCTTATATTTGGGATCCTGTTTCTATCAGAGAATATATTCTCTATATCTCCCAGCTTTGTGTGAGCTGCAGACTTGATAAGCATTACCTGCTGTGTGTGTATATATATACGTTTCATCCTGTATACATATACACACACACATATATATATGGTTTATATGTATTCAGTATATAAACGAAACAGGTACATATAAAATGTGTATTATACATATATAATATACAGAATATAAAAAATACATACGTACATATTTTTATATATACATGCGGTTTTTATATATACACAAGTCATTGTATAAAATGCCATAAAGGACAAAGTGGAAGATAGACCCTTGTAGCACTCCCTACCAAGCCCTTCAGGGTGACAGTGATCTGTTGTTTATTTTTAAAAATTATGATGAGACAGTAATCCATTTAATTAGCCTTACAGTTTTTTCTTTCTTTCCCACAAAAATATCATGCCAGAGCCCAAATACAAGTCTACGCTGTTTCTCTGCTGCACCAGCAGGCTAACCTTGTGAGGCGAGGCTGGTCTAGTAAGCAAGGAGTTGGGGTATCCCTGGTGAGTCCTGGTGGCCATTACTTCCTCTTCTAAGGCCCACAAACCCTGCTTATCTCTCTTCCAGAGTCTTACCTAAGATTTAGTCAAACTCAATTTTACATCAAACTCAGCTTTTTATCAAACTTAATATTCCCTTTTGAAATTCAGTTGTTCAGTCTTCTAGTATATTTTCTGTTCTTCAGCTTTTCAGATAATTACTCGTAAATCTAGTGAACTTTAAAATTAGATTTTTTAAAAGGCTCAGTGTAGCCTCCTTAATGTAGCTGGGCATTGGCATTCTTTACTATAAAAATTCCGTTACTTCCTTTAGTCAAACGCTAACTAACACTATGCTAAGTATCTTCTTGAACCTCCTTTCATGGATCCTCACAATATCCCCATAACATAGGTATTATTATCCAATTTTAGAAAAGTTGAGTGAGTGGTTAAAAAAGAAAAAAAAAAGTCTGTGAGTCTTCCAGCTTTGGAAACTAGGTGGATTGTGTCTAATACACTACTTAAGACATGCAAAACTCTATTCCTTACTATAAGGTGTATCTTGGGAGCAATTCACAAAGGAAGGTCCTGCAGTCAGGCCAGATTTTTCTGCATTAATCCTTCAATTCATTAAGCCAGAAGAGAGGGGGCACACAGAATTCCAGGGTGACATGCCCTTCTAGAGCCTATAATCAAAATATCAAGATATCGAGTTTGGAGGTGAAGAGGGGGCAAAATAGAAAACTAAATAGTGGCAAGTATACTAAAGAGGGCAGGGGAATGGAAGAAAAAGTCACATTCAGAGTAAAAACAGCCAGGGTAAGATATATGGACATATATGAAGGTGGCCCAGAGCAATTTTGGGCTAGTGGGCTCATACCCCAAAGCCCTTTATCATAGGGCTTATGTGCTAGTTCTTCCCCCCAACTTTTTTTCTTTTTTCTTTTTTTTTTTTTTTTGATACAGAGTCTCACTCTGTCACCCAGGCTGGAGAGCAGTTGGCACAATCATAGCTCCCTCCTCTGGTCTCAAGTGATCCTCCTGCCTCAGTCTCCTGAGTCACTAGGACCATAGGTGTACACCACCATGCTCAGCTAATATTTGAAATTTTTTATAGAGACAGGGACTTCCTATGTTGTCCAGGCTAGTCCTGAATTCCTGGCCTCAAGTGATCCTTCCACCTCAGCCTCCCAAATTATTGAGATTATAGGCATGAGCCACCATGCCCAGCCTTATATGCTAGCTCCTAAAAGGGCAGACATGAACCTAAAATAAAAATTGGATTAAAATACTTGAACATTAACTAATAAATATTTTTTAAAAGAAAAAAAGGACCAACCTTCATCAGATACATTGCTATAATGATCATATGACTTGTTAGTCAAACCAGGACAATTTTGAAAGTGAAAGGAGCACTAATAATAATTATGCCAGCACACACAAGGTATAAACAGTTACTATTCTGGACAAACTGGGATTCAGGATTAGCCTACCCATTACCAATGGGAAAACAGAGGTGCAGAGACAAGTTGTGGGGGAAAAAGTCAAATTTGAAATCAAGACTAAGAAATTTGCTAGAAACCATATAATTACATAGAAACTGAATAACTTGCTTCTGAATAACTTTTTGGTAAATAATGAAATTAAGGCAGAAGTCAAGAAGTTCTTTGAAACTAATGAGAACAAAGACACAACATGCCATATTCTCTGGGACACAGCTAAGGCAGTGTTAAGAGGAAAATTTTACAGCACTAAATGCCCACATCAAAAAGTCAGATCTCAATTTAAAAACTTAACAAAATAACTAGATAATCAAGAGAAAACCAACCCCAAAGCTAGCAGAAGACAAGAAATAAACAAAATCAGAGCTGAATTGAAGGAGACAGAGACATAAAAAATAATTCAAAAGATCAATGAATCCAGGAGTTGGTTTTTTGAAAAAAATGAATAAAATAGATAGACAGCTAGCTAGACCAATAAAGAAGAAAAGAGAGAAGATCCAAATAAACACAATTAGAAATGACAAACGGGAAATTACCATTGACTCCACAGAAATACAAATAATCATTAGAGAACATTATACATACCTCTATGCACATAAACTAGAAAATCTAGGAGAAATGGATAAATTTCTGGACACACACACACTCCTAAAACTGAGCCAGGAAAAAACTGAATCTCTGAACTGGGTGCAGTGGCTCATGCCTGTAATCCCAGCGCGTTGGGAGACTAAGGTGGGCGGATCACGAGTTCATGAGATCAAGACCATCCTGGCTAACACGGTGAAACCCTGTCTCTACTAAAAATACAAAAATATTAGCCAGGCATGGTGGCACACACCTGTAGTCCCAGCTACTTGGGAGGCTGAGGCAGGAGAATGGTGTGAACCCGGGAGGCAGAGCCTGCAGTGAGCCGAGATCGTGCCACTGCACTCCAGCCTGGGAGACAGAGTGAGACTCCGTCAAACAAACAAACAAACAAAAAAACTGATCTCTGAACAGACCAACAATGGGCTCTGAAATTGAATCAGTAATAAATAGCCTAACAACCAAAAACAGCCCAGGACCAGAAAGATTCACAGCTGAATTCTACCAGATGCACAAAGAAGAGCTGGTACCATTCCTACTGAAACTATTCCAAAAAACTGAGGAGGACAGACTGTTCCCAAACTCATTCTATGAGGCCATCATCATCCTGACCAAAACCCGGCAGAGATACATCAAAAAAAGAGAACCTCAGGCTAATATCCTTGATGAACATGGATGCAAAAATCCTCAACAAAATACTGGTAAATGGAATCCAGCAGCACATCAAAAAGTTTATCCACCATACACAAGTAGGCTTTGTCCCTGTGATGCAAGGGTGATTCAACATATGCAAGTCAATAAATGTGATTCATCACATAAACAGAACTAAAGACAAAAACCACATGATTATCTCAGTAGATGAAGAAAAGGCTTTCAATAAAATTCAGCATCATGTTAAAAACTCTCAATCAATTAGGTTCCAAAGAAACATACATCAAAATAATAAGAGCCATCTATGACAAACCCACAGCCAACATCATACTGAATGGGCAAAAGCTGGAAGCATTCCCCTTGAAAACAGACACAAGACAAGGATGCCCTCTCCCACCACTCCTATTCAACATAGTATTGGAAGTCCTGGCCAGGCCAATCAGGCAAGGGAAAGAAATAAAGAGCATCCAAATAGGAAGAGAGGAAGTCAAACTATCCTTGACATGATCCTATATCTAGAAACCCCATAGTCTTGGCCCGAAAACTCCTTAAGCTGGTAAACAACTTCAGCAAAGTCTCAGGACACAAAATCAATGTGCAAAAATCACTAGCATTCCTATACACCAACAACAGTTAAGCCGAGAGCCAAATCAGGAACGCAATCTCATTCACAACTGCCACAAAAAGACTAAAATACTTAGGAATACAGCTCACCAGGGAACTGCAAGATCTCTACAATGAGAATTACAAAACGCTGCTCAAAGAAACCAGAGATGATACAAACAAATGGAAAAATATTCCATGCTCATGGTCAGGAAGAAACAGTATCACTAAAACGGCCATACTGCCCACAACAATTTATAGATTCAGTGTTATTTCTATTAAGTTACCTATGACATTCCTCAAAGAACTAGAAAAAAAACAGAAAAAACTACTTTAAAAATTCCTATGAAAGTCTAGGTGCAGTGGCTCATACCTGTAATCCCAATACTTTGAGAGGCCAAGGTGGGCAGATCACTTGAGTTCAGGAGTTCGAAACCAGTCTGGGCAACATGGTGAAGCTCCATCTTACCAAAAAAATACAAAAATTAGCTGGGCATGGTTGTGTGCACCTGTAGTCCCAGCTACTGGGGAGGTTGAGGTGGGAGGATCACTCGAGCCTGGGAGGTGGAGGCTGCAGTGAGCCGAGATTGTGCCCTGAATTCAAACTATACTACAGGGCTGCAAGAATTAAAACAGCATGGTATGGGTAACAAGAACAGACACATAGACCAATGGAACACATCAGAGAATCCAGAAATAAGGCCACACACCTACAACCATCTGATCTTCAACAAACCTGACAAAAACAAGAGATGGGGAAAAAACTCCTTATTCAATAAATGGTGCTGGGAGAACTGACTAGCCATATGCAGAAGACTGAAACTGGATCCCTTCATTATACCATATACAAAAATTAACTCAAGCTGGATTAAAGACTTTAATGTAAAACCCCAAACTGTAAAAACCCTGGAAGACAACCTAGGCAACACTATTCCAGACATAGGAATAGGCCAAAATTTCATAACGAAGACACCAAAAGCAATAGCAACAAAAGCAAAAATTAACAAATGGGATCTAATTAATTAAAAAGCTTCTTCACAGCAAAAGAAACTATCAACAGAGGTAAACAGACAACCTACAGAAGGGGAGAAAATATTTGCAAACCATGCATCTGACAAAGGTCTAATATATCCAGCATATATAAGGAACTTAAATTTACAAGAAAAAAGCAAACAACCCCATTTAAAAAATGGTCAAAGAACAGACACTTCTCAAAAGGAGACATACATGCAGCTAACAAACATATGAAAAAAGGCTTAACGTTACTGATTGTTAGAGAAATGTAAATTAACACCATAATGAGATGCCATCTCACACCAGTCAGAATGGGTATTATTAAAAAGTCAAAAAATAACAGAATCTGGCCAGGTTGTGCAGAAAAAGAAACATTTTATACACTGTTTGTGGGAGTGGAAATTAGTTTGACCATTGTGCAAGACAGTGTGGTGATTCCTCAAAGACCTAAAAACAGAAATACCATTCAACTCAACAATCCCACTGCTGGGTATATACCAAAGGAATACAAACTGTTCTATCATAAAGACACATGCACATGTTATGTTTACTGCAGCAGTATTCACAATAGCAAAGACATGGAATCAACCTAATTGCCCATCAATGGTAGATGGAATAAAGAAAATGTGGTTCATATATACCATGAAATACTATGCAGCCATAAAAAGGACAAGATCATGTCCTTCGCAGCAGCATGGATAGAGCTGGAGGCCATTATCCTTAGTGGATCAACAAAGGAACAGAAAACCAAATGTCACATGTTCTTACTTAAAAGTGGGAGCTGAATGATGAGAACACATGGATACATAGAGGGGAACAACAGACACTCAGGCCTATCAGAAGATGGAGGATGGGAGGAGGGAAAGCATCAAGAAAAATAACTAATGGGTCCCAGGCTTAGTGTGTGGGTGATGAAATAATCTGTAAAACAAACCCCCATGACACAAGTTTACCTAGATAACAAACCTCAACATGCACCTTTAAACTTAAAAAAAAAAAAAGTTAAAAAAAGAAAACTATAGGATTTGGGGATATTTTTATTACGTCCATTTTCACATTGGCAAGACATGCCATTATAATTTTCAGAAGTGTTTTATCAGCTCCCAAATCAATGGGCACATTTTCTAAAATATTTAAGCCATAAAAAAATTTGGACAATTTCAAAAATAAACACAGCATGAGAAAAATTATACTAAAAATAAGTAATTAAATACTACATTTAAACAAAGGAGTGAATTCAGTTTGGAATACATGAGATGTCTAAAATAGAAATAGGTCTGAAGCATGGGAGAGGGGTTTAAAAGACAAATATGGAAGCCATCATGGAGAGAAAGAAGGGAAGGAGGGAGGAATTATGGAGAAAGAGAAGCTTTGCTTTTGCTGATTCCTCTGCCTGGAACGCCATTCCCCCAGATATCCAGATGTCTATGTCTCTCACGTTTTTTAGGTCTTTCTTCAAATGTCACCAAACCAGATTTATTCTGTAACTCTCTATTCTCATAATCTGCTTAATTTTTCTGCATAGTGATTATTACCACCCCCCAACATAATATTGATTTATTTGTTTGCTATAATCTGTTTCCCTCCACTTGATTATAAGCTCCAGTGAGGTCTCTGATACCATTGCAGAGCCATAGTATCAGCTCTAAACTTCCCACCTCCAGAAAAATAGGAACCCTAATTTGCTTGGGTATTATATTACAAGCTTCTGATTTTTATTTAAATTTTGTGTTTCAGCAGACCTCTTCTGACAATAATCCAGCAGGGGAATAGAATGCCACCTCATTACTGTCAGACAGTGGTAGAAGTTCAGGTTCTTGACTCAGCCTCTGTTGCCACTGGGAGGGAGGAACTCCTCATTACTGTTGGGTGGGGGTGACAGTTCAGGCCCCTAGTAGTTCTGCGCTGATACTACCTTGGCTGGAAGGGGTAGGGATGCCTCATTACTCCCACCTCCTCCAACACTGTGTGAGGTGGGTTCCCTCGTTATCATTACCAAAGTGTCTTGCTTTCCTTTGCTATGGTAAGTCTCCCTTGGGGTTGTTGGTGATTTGAGGCAAGATTTGGATATTCCTGAGTCCCTGGGCCATTGCACCAATTATGCCTCAAATGCCACCTGCTTCTAATATAAATGGACAGCCTCTATGGGTAATTTGACTAGCTGTCCTTTGTTGATTCATCTTTTTTTTCCCTATTCTTGAACCATTTTTAGTAGTACATAACTTGAAGATTTTTAAGATTAGCATAAAGTATTTGCATTTTCCCCTTTCTCCTTTTTAGAGAAAATTTGGAAACCATTTCATGGCATGGATTCTATAGTGCACCTAGCTCTGTGCTGCTCATCTTGTACTCTAGCATTTGCACAGATTACAGGTGTAGTTACTCTACAGCACTATGGGTTGGCCAGTGGATTTCCCCATAAATGGCTATGCCATATGTGTTTGTGCTTTCAAATGGCAACATGTGAAACATATTTCTGTCATTCTATAACACTTTCTATTATAAGAAGCAACAATAACTTAATAATTGCTTTAAGAGGTAAAAGGGAATAATAGCCAAATGTATCTTCTGATTTCAAGACACAACCTAACTTAAATAACATTTAAGGATGAAAACTGTGAGTCTTAGTATGTTACCCTCAGAGAGTCCATGAAAGCACATGGGTCTGTTCTGTTTCTGGCTGGAGCCATTCCTACATAACTACTCCCCATACATTCTCCAATTAAAAAGACAAGTCCTCAATACCTCAAGTGTGTCTATGAAAATTGTCCTGGATTCTCTTCATTTTTTCACACCCTGCTTTTATACAGCCTCATTTCTACCTAATTCTGAACTCTTGATTCAACTCTTCTCTAGCCTTTTGAAATTGGTATTTATATTTTATTTCCCTGATGTTTTACAGTTTATTGCCTTTAATAGGCTGTCATTCTTTTGGTTCACTCATTCATTCAACAAATGTTGACTGAGCTGGGAGCAGTGGTTCATGCCTGTAATTCTAGCATGTTGGGAGGCCAAAGTGGGAGGACTGCTTGAGTCCAGGAGTTCAAAACCAGCTTAGGCAACATAGTGAGACCCTATCACTACAAAAAACAAAACAAAAAAATTGTCAGTTGTGGTGGTATGCACCTCCCAGCTACTCAGGAGGCTGAGGTGGAAGACTGCTTGAGCCCGGGAGTCTGACATTGCAGGGAGCCAAGATCACACCACTGCACTCCAGCCTGGGTGACAGAGCTAGACCTTGTCTCAACAACAACAAAAAAGCTGACTGCATAATTACCCTATGTCAGGCACTGTGCTTGTCCCTGTGGTGTGACAGAAGACAAAACATTGCTGAACAGAGCTGGGGCCCCTGGAATACGCTGGCCTACAGTGTTATAGGACTAACTTCTTAATGTTCTTATTACCACTGATACTTCTGTTGCTACTTCTCTTGCCAGCTTTTCTATTTTTGTCTCTATTTCTCCTTTTCTTTCTGCTTCTTGAGTTCAAGGAGTGTACAACTTTTATACTAACTGCTGTCCCATGAGACTGCTTCTTTCTTTTGGGGAGAGAACCAATGCACTCACAACATATCTGTAATATTCATGTTTTTAGCACTTCTCTGTTTCACCAGTGCTCTGAGTAGAGGCTCACAAAGTTCCAGGTGGTTCCAAGATGCCATACAACTAAGCACCACAGACAACCAGATAAGGTTAGGTGGGTATGCACCTGATGTACATATCTACATTCACACATATCAGATTTTTAAGAATATGTAAGTTGTAACTAATTTTTTTTTTTTATACTTTAAGTTCTAGGGTACATGTGCATAATGTACAGGTTTGTTACATATGTATACTTGTGCCATGTTGGTGTGCTGTACCCATCAACTCGTCAGCACCCATCAACTCCTCATTTACATCAGGTATAACTCCCAATGCAATCCCTTCCCGCTCCCTGCTCCCCATAATAGGCCCTGGTGTGTGATGTTCCCCTTCCCAAGTCCAAGTGATCTCATTGTTCAGTTCCCACCTATGAGTGAGAACATGCGGTGTTTGGTTTTCTGTTCTTGTGATAGTTTGCTGAGAATGATGGTTTCCAGCTGCATCCATGTCCCTACAAAGGACACGAACTCATCCTTTTTTATGGCGGCATAGTATTCCATGGTGTATATGTGCCACATTTTCTTAATCCAGTCTGTCACTGATGGACATTTGGGTTGATTCCAAGTCTTTGCTATTGTGAATAGTGCCACAATGAACATATGTATGCATGTGTCCTTATAGCAGCATGATTTATAATTCTTTGGGTATATACCCAGTAATGGGATGGCTGGGTCATATGGTACTTCTAGTTCTAGATCCTTGAGGAATTGCCATACTGTTTTCCATAACGGTTGAACTAGTTTACAATCCCACCAACAGTGTAAAAATGTTCCTATTTCTCCACATCCTCTCCAGCACCTGTTGTTTCCTGACTTTTTAATAATTGCCATTCTAACTGGTGTGAGATGGTATCTCATTGTGGTTTTGATTTGCATTTCTCTGATGGCCAGTAATAACGAGCATTTTTTCATGTGTCTGTTGGCTGTATACATGTCTTCCTTTGAGAAATGTCTGTTCATATCCCTTGCCCACTTTTTGATGGGGTTGTTTGTTTTTTTCTTGTAAATTTGTTTGAGTTCTTTGTAGTTTCTGGATATTAGCCCTTTGTCAGATGAGTAGATTGCAAAAATTTTCTCCCATTCTGTAGGTTGCCTGTTCACTCTGATGGTAGTTTCTTTTGCTGTGCAGAAGCTCTTTAGTTTAATTAGATCCCATTTGTCAATTTTGGCTTTTGCTGCCATTGCTTTTGGTGTTTTAGACATGAAGTCCTTGCCCGTGCCTATGTCCTGAATGGTATTACCTAGGTTTTCTTCTGGGTTTTTATGGTATTAGGTCTAACATTTAAGTCTCTAATCCATCTTGAATTAATTTTCGTATAAGGAATAAGGAAAGGATCCAGTTTCAGCTTTCTACTTATGGCTAACCAATTTTCCCAGCACCATTTATTAAATAGGGAGTCTTTTCCCCATTTCTTGTTTTTCTCAGGTTTGTCAAAGATCAGCTGGCTGTAGATATGTGGTATTATTTCTGAGGACTCTGTTCTGTTCCATTGGTCTATATCTCTGTTTTGGTACCAGTACCATGCTGTTTTGGTTACTGTAACCTTGTAGTATAGTTTGAAGTCAGCATGATGCCTCCAGCTTTGTTCTTTTAACTTGGGATTGTCTTGGCAATGTGGGCTCTTTTTTGGTTCCATATGAACTTTAAAGCAGTTTTTTCCAATTCTGTGAAGAAACTCGTTAGTAGCTTGATGGGGATGGCATTGAATCTATAAATTACCTTGGACAGTATGGCCATTTTCACGATATTGATTCTTCCTATCCATGAGCATGGAATATTCTTCCATTTGTTTGTGTCCTCTTTTATTTCACTGAGCAGTGGTTTGTAGTTCTCCTTGAAGAGGTCCTTTACATCCCTTGTAAGTTGGATTCCTAGGTATTTGATTCTCTTTGAAGCAATTGTGAATGGAAGTTCATTCATGATTTGGCTCTCTGTTTGTCTGTTACTGGTGTATAAGAATGCTTGTGATTTTTGCACATTAATTTTGTATCCTGAGACTTTGCTGAAGTTGCTTATCAGCTTAAGGAGATTTTGGGCTGAGACAATGGGGTTTTCTAAATATACAATCATGTCATCTGCAAACAGGGACAATTTGACTTCTTCTTTTCCTAATTGAATACCCTTTATTTCTTTCTCTTGCCTGATTGCCCTGGCCAGAACTTCCAACATTATGTTGAATAGGAGTGGTGAGAGAGGGCATCCCTGTCTTGTGCCAGTTTTCAAAGGGAATGCTTCCAGTTTTTGCCCATTCATTATGATATGGGCTGTGGGTTTGTCATAAATACTCTTATTATTTTGAAATACATTCATCAATACCGAATTTATTGAGAGTTTTTAGCATGAAGGGTTGTTGAATTTTGTCAAAGGCCTTTTCTGCATCTATTGAGATAATCATGTGGTTTTTGTCTTTGGTTCTGTTTATATGCTGGATTACGTTTATTGATTTGTGTATGTTGAACCAGCCTTGCATACCAGGGATGAAGCCCACTTGATCATGGTGGATGAGCTTTTTGATGTGCTGCTGGATTCGGTTTGCCAATATTTTATTGAGGATTTTTGCATTGATGTTCATCAGGGATATTGGTCTAAAATTCTCTTTTTTTGTTGTGTCTCTGCCAGGCTTTAGTATCAGGATGATGTTGGCCTCATAAAATGAGTTAAGGAGGATTCCCTCTTTTTCTATTGATTGGAATAGTTTCAGAAGGAATGGTACCAGCTCCTCCTTGTACCTCTGGTAGAATTCAGCTGTGAATCCATCTGGTCCTGGACTTTTTTTGGTTGGTAGGCTATTAATTATTGCCTCAATTTCAGAGCCTGCTATTGGTCTATTCAGGGATTCAACTTCTTCCTGATTTAGTCTTGGGAGAGTGTAAGTGTCCAGGAAATTATCCATTTCTTCTAGGTCTTCTAGTTTATTTGCATAGAGGTGTTTATAGTATTCTCTGATGGTAGTTTGTATTTCTGTGTGGTCGGTGGTGATATCCCCTTTATCATTTTTTATTGCGTCTATTTGATTCTTCTCTCTTTTCTTCTTTATTAGTCTTGCTAGCCGTCTATCAATTTTATTGAGCTTTTCAAAAAACCAACTCCTGGATTCATTGATTTTTTGGAGGGTTTTTTGTGTCTCTATCTCCTTCAGTTCTGCTCTGATCTTAGTTATTTCTTGCCTTCTGCTAGCTTCTGCTCTTGCTTCTCTAGTTCTTTTAATTGTGATGTTAGAGTGTCAGTTTTAGATCTTTCTAGCTTTCTCTTGTGGGCATTTAGTGTTATAAATTTCCTCTTACACTGCTTTAAATGTGTCCCAGAGATTCTGGTATGTTGTATGTTTGTTCTCATTGGTTTCAAAGAACATCTTTATTTCTGCCTTCATTTCGTTATGTACCCAGTAGTCATTCAGGAGCAGGTTGTTCAGTTTCCATGTAGTTGAGCGGTTTTGATTGAGTTTCTTAGTCCTGAGTTCTAGTTTGATTGCACTGTGGTCTGAGAGACAGTTTGTTATAATTTCTGTTCTTGTACATTTGCTGAGGAGTGCTTTACTTCCAACTATGTGGTCATTTTGGAATAAGTCTGATGTGGTGCTGAGAAGAATATATATTCTGTTGATCTGGGGTGGAGAGTTCTGTAGATGTCTATTAGGTCTGCTTGGTGCAGAGATGAGTTCAATTCCTGGATATCCTTGTTAACTTTCTGTCTTGTTGATCTGTCTAATATTGACAGTGGGGTGTTGAAGTCTCCCATTATTATTGTATGGGAGTCTAAGTCTCTTTGTAAGTCTCTAAGGACTTGCCTTATGAATCTGGGTGCTCCTGTATTGGGTACATATATATTTAAGATAGTTAGCTCTTCCTGTTGAATTGATCCCTTTACCATTATGTAATGGCCTTCTTTGTCTCTTTTGATCTTTGATGGTTTAAAGTCTGTTTTATCAGAGACTAGGATTGCAACTCCTGCTTTTTTTTGTTCTCCATTTGCTTGGTAGATCTTCCTCCATCCCTTTATTTCGAGCCTATGTGTGTCTCTGCATGTGAGATGGGTCTCCTGAATACAGCAAACTGATGGGTCTTGACTCTTTATCCAATTTGCCAGTGTGTGTCTTTTAATTGGAGCACTTAGTCCATTTACATTTAAGGTTAATATTGTTATGTGTGAACTTGATCCTGTCATTATGATATTACCTGGTTATTTTGTTCGTTAGTTGATGCAGTTTTTTGGTAGCATTGATGGTCTTTACATTTTGGCATGTTTTTGCAATGGCTGGTACCGGTTGTTCCTATCCATGTTTAGTGCTTCCTTCAGGGTCTCTTGTAAGGCAGGCCTGGTGGTGACAAAATCTCTAAGCATTTGCTTGTCTGTAAAGGATTTTATTTCTCCTTCACTTATGAAACTTAGTTTGGCTGGATATGAAATTCTGGGTTGAAAATTCTTTTCTTTTTTTTTTTTGAGACGGAGTCTGGCTCTGTCACCCAGGCTGGAGTGCAGTGGCGCGATCTCGGCTCACTGCAAGCTCCGCCTCCCAGGTTTACGCCATTCTCCTGCCTCAGCCTCCCGAGTAGCTGGGACTACAGGCGCCCGCCACCTCGCCCGGCTAGTTTTTTGTATTTTTTAGTAGAGACGGGGTTTCGCCGTGTTAGCCAGGATGGTCTCGATCTCCCGACCTCGTGATCCGCCCGTCTCGGCCTCCCAAAGTGCTGGGATTACAGGCTTGAGCCACCGCGCCCGGCCCCGAAAATTCTTTTCTTTAAGAATGTTGAATATCGGCCCCCACTCTCTTCTGGCTTGTAGAGTTTCTGCCGAGGGATCTGCTGTTAGTCTGATGGGATTCCCTTTGTGGGTAACCCGACCTTTCTCTCTGGCTGCCCTTAACAGTTTTTCCTTCATTTCAACTTTGGTGAATCTGATAATTATGTGTCTTGGAGTTGCTCTTCTCGAGGAGTATCTTTGTGGCGTTCTCTGTATTTCCTGAATTTGAATGTTGGCCTGCCTTACTAGGTTGGGGAAGTTCTCCTGGATGATATCCTGAAGAGTGTTTTCCAACTTGGTTCCATTTTCCCCCTCACTTTCAGGCACCGCAATAAGACATAGGTTTGGTCTTTTCACATAATCCCATACTTCTTGAAGGCTTTGTTCATTTCTTTTTCCTCTTTTTTCTTTAGACTTCTCTTCTCACTTCATTTCATTCATTTGATCTTCAATCGCTGATACTCTTTCTTCCAGTTGATCGAGTTGGTTACTGAAGCTTGTGCATTTGTCACGTATTTCTCGTGTCATGGTTTTTATCTCTGTCAGTTTGTTTATGGCCTTCTCTGCATTGATTATTCTAGTTAGCCACTCTTCCATTCTTTTTTCAAGATTTTTAATTTCTTTGCACTGGGTATGTAATTCCTCCTTTAGCTCTGAGAAGTTTGATGGACTGAAGCCTTCTTCTCTTAACTCGTCAAAGTCATTCTCCATCCAGCTTTGATCTGTAGCTGGCGATGAGCTGTGTTCCTTTGGAGGGGGAGATGCGCTCTTCTTTTTTGAATTTCCAGCTTTTCTGCGCTGCTTTTTCCCCACCTTTGTGGTTTTATCTGCTGTTGGTCTTTGATGATAGTGACGTACTGATGGGGTTTTGGTGTGGGTGTCCTTCCTGTTTGTTAGTTTTCCTTCTAACAGTCAGGACCCTCAGCTGTATATCTGTTGGAGATTGCTTGAGGTCCACTCCAGACGCTGTTTGCCTGGGTATCAGCAGCAGAGGCTGCAGAAGATAGACTATTGCTGAACAGCGAGTGTACCTGTCTGATTCTTGCTTTGGAAGCTTCGTCTCAGGGGTGTACCCTGCCGTGTGAGGTGTGGGGTGTCGGTCTGCCCCTAGTGGGGGATGTCTCCCAGTTAGGTTACTCAGGGATCAAGGACCCACTTGAGCAGGCAGTCTGTCTGTTCTCAGATCTCAAACTCCGTGTTGGGAGATCCACTGTTCTCTTCAAAGCTGTCAGACAGGGTCGTTTGTGTCTGCAGAGGTTTCTGCTGCTTTTTTTGTTTTGTTTTGTTTAGCTGTGCCCTGTCCCCAGAGGTGGAGTCTACAGAGACAGGCAGGCCTCCTTGAGCTGCTGTGGGCTCCACCCAGTTTGAGCTTCCCAGAGGCTTTGTTTACCTACTTAAGCCTCAGCAATGGTGGGTGCCCCTCCCCCAGCCTTGCTGCTGCCTTGCCCTTAGATCGCAGACTGCTGTGCTAGCAATGAGGGAGGCTCCGTGCGTGTGGGACCCTCCCGGCCAGGTGTGGGATATAATCTTCTGGTGTGCCATTTGCTAAGACCCTTAGTAAAGCGCAGTATTGGGGTGGGAGTTACCCGATTTTCCAGGTGTTGTGTGTCTCAGTTTCCCTGGCTAGGAAAAGGGATCCCCTTCACCCTTGTGCTTCCCAGGTGAGGCGATGCGTCGCCCTGTTTCAGCTTTCCCTGGTCGGGCTGCAGCAGCTGACCAGCACCAATTGTCCGGCACTCCTTAGTGAGATGAACCCAGTACCTCAGTTGAAAATGCAGAAATCATCCATCTTCTGTGTCACTCGCACTGGGAGCTGGAGACTGGAGCTATTCCTATTCGGCCATCTTGCTCTACTCCCAGTTGTAACTAATCTTTTGTAAACATTTTCCTGTAAAAAGTATGTGTAAATTTATCCTACACTGTGGTAGTTTTTCATCTTTCCTTAAACTTACTAGCAGCTTGATTAGGTCTCTTGTAGAAATCTTCCCTTTCTTTCCTTATTTCCTTCCTTCCTCTGTCTCTCTCCTTCCTAATAACTTTCCTTCCTTTCAAAATCATGCATTTAATTCCTACAGTCACTTAGCATTGCTAACATTTCAGAGTCTACCCTCAAGTTTGACATATCAGGATTTTAAACCCAATGTACTTTGTTTCTTCTTCAGAGATACAAGAAACTAGAAGAACTTGTCCAGTTTGATTACTCTGGGGAGGAATATATGTGTATATGGGAGGAAGGTGAATAAAGTATGAAGAGAGGGAGAGTAAGGGGGTATAGTCTGGGCTAACCAGAAAGCAAGGGAATTAACCAAATTTAAAAAGAATTTTCAATGTGCAAAAATAATATGTTACTATAATTTATTAAGGTACCAATATGTTGACTTACATCAGAAAAATCAAATTTTATTTTACAAACTGTGATTAAAACTGTGTTTAACTCATCAAGAACCTGGTAAGTGAAGTTATGACTCATAAAGTTGAGAACCTGGTAAGTAAAGTAAAGATGATTAATATATCTCAGAAGGAAATAACACTTGAAGGGGTAAGAAAGATGCACACGTAGAAAAGCATAGTTTTAAAGGACCTTTTGAATCAGATGCAAGAAGTTATGATTTAATATTCATCTACCTTGGTTCTTTGAAAATAATGACTTCCATAACAGATAAGAAGAATCTGGTGGGTCACATAGCAGTGCCTATATGTTTAGGAAGCATTTGACAAGATTCTATTAATGAGATCAATGGCTAAGATAAAAGTCACAGAATAAAAAGTACAGTAAAAGATTCAGTAGAGAAAAATGAGAATTTGATTGAAGATGTATGCACACGTTTTGTTCCCTCCCCAAATCCTACTAACACAAAGTAAAGGGATATTTTTAACCTAGAAGGTCTAACCTACAAGGATAAAAATAACAGGAACTAGCAGCAGACAAAGCCAAGCAGCAAACCAACTAGATGCATCTGGAAGTAGCAAGTGAGTGTCAGCCTGAAAACAGGAGGAATAGCTAAGAAGGGGTTGACTCCTAGATCTCTTCACTGGCATTTAGAATCCAGGCATATTCTCTGGAGAAGCTAAAACAGACAGGCTTTGGACTGGGGTTGGGAAACACCAGGTACAGTAGATGCCAGGACCACCGTACTAGAAACTGGGGGGTTAAGGTCAACAATGTAAGTCTGAATTCAGCCCCCTCCTCCTTTTCCGCTCCCAGAATGCTGGTATACTCTCCAGGTAAGAAATTAGAATTCTCTGGAATCTGATTAGCCTGAGACAAAGGACTGAAAGAGAGTGACCTGGGGTCCTGCAAGGAAACTGCCTAGCCTGATGACTATGGAGTAAAGACCACTGTCAATAAGCCCGCTGACATGGTTTGGCTCTGTGTCCCTAACCAAATCTCTTATCGACTTGTAATCCCCAGTGTTGGAGGAGGGACCTGGTGAGAGGTGACTGAATCATGAGAGCAAACTTCCCCCTTGTTGTTCTTGTGATAGTGAGTTCTCAGGAGATGCAACTCCCCCTCTCTCCCTCCTGCTCTGGCCACACAAAATGTGCCTCCTTCCTCTTTGCCTTCTGCCATGATTGTAAGTTTCCTGAGGTCTCCCTAGCCATGCTTCCTGTCTATTTGTTTTTTGGGTTTTGTTTTTGTTTTTGTTTTGAGATGGAGTTTTGCTCTCGTTGCCCAGGCTGGAGTGTAATGGCACAATCTCGGCTCCCCGCAACTTCTGCCTCCCGGGTTCAAATGATTCTCCTGCCTCAGCCTCCTCAGTAGCTGGTATTATAGGCATGCACCACCACACCTGGCTAATTTTGTATTTTTAGTAGAGATGGGGTTTCTCCATGTTTGTCAGGCTGGTCTTGAGCTCCCAACCTCAGGTGATCTGCCTGCCTTGGCTTCCCAAAGTGCTGGGATTACAGGCGTGAGCCACTGCGCCTGGCCTCTATTTGTTAATCTAACCATATTCTATTTATATGTGGAGATAAACTTGATATGACATAAAAAAGGTTGAAAACAAGGTGATGAACAAAGATATTTTTGATTAAAGTATATTAAAAAGAAAGCAGGGATGGTAATGTTAATATCAGGCAAAGTAGGATTAAAATAGAAAACATCAGTTTATACTTGTGCTATATATTATGATGTTAATCACATAATATGCTGAGAAGATATACCCATAAATCTTGACACATCGAGCAACAGAACACTGAAGTATGTACACCAAAAATTGTTAGTAATACAAGAAGGATTAGACAAACTACAATTATAATGAAGATCTTTCTTAGAATTTGACAGATCAAATAACCAAAAATTAATGTAACTGTACTTGAAAAGCACAAGTTAAACATAACAACAGTTAAAATGTTTGATTATATAACTTTTTTAGCCTTTTTACTCAACCAAAAGAGAACGTACATGTGTTTTCAAATACCCAAAGGACATTAATAAAAGTTGATCCTGCAACAGACTACAAGAATAATCTTAGTGAAACTGACAGAGCCAAAATCATATAGTCCATATCCTATGCCTATAGTAGTAGAAAGATTAAAAAGTAGTAATAAAAAGATAACTAAATGTCCCTTGAAATTACATTTTCTAAATATCTCTTGAGTCAAAGAAGATATCAAATTTGAAATGACAGATTATTTAGAAAATGATGGTGAGAACACTAATCGTATGGCAGGCAGCAAAGTTGTGCTCAGGAGGAAAGTTACATGCTTTTTATTATTTAAAGAAATAATGAAATCCAGAAATCATGAAAATAACTGAAGCAAATTTTTCAACCCATGGGAACAAAATAAAATAAACCATAAAAGGGCAAACTGGTAAGTAGAAATTCATGAATAACAAAACAAAAACAAAGCAAAATCTAGAGAAGGTTTTCTTAAAAGGGCCAATAAAAGGGATCACTTATTCATTCCATAATTATGTTCTGGAAACGCACTTTAAAAACAAAAAGAACAAACATAAAATTGAGTTTCAATTACAAGCAGTTTAGATTATTATGGCACAAATACAAACACCTATAATTGGGAGAAATCATGGATAAATTAACATCAAACCAGGTTATAACCATGATATTCGAGAATATTGATTCACTCACGCTGAAAATGTTCTGTGGGAAAGCTCCCACTGTAGGCCTTGCCACTTTCTGCCCCTGCTCTATGTAATCTTTTCCCCCAGATATATTCTCTGCCCGAATGCTGCCTTACCAAAGCATCTTTGACCACTCCATTCACACTCTCTACTTTTCCCACCCTTAGACTGCTTTATTTTTCTTCATATCACCATATGATACAAATTTTATGTTTATTATCTGTCTCTTCTACTATGGTATAAGCCCCTTGAGAAACAGTTGTCTATTTTGTTCACTGCTACCTTCCTGGTGCCTAGACCAGTAAGTAGCTCACAGTAGACTCTAAATAAGTATCTGTTAAATGTAGGCTGTTCCACAAAACATTACTGTATAGGTAGGTGACATGGTTTAATAAGCTACATAACAAGCCCCTGATGATGAAGTTTTATTGTATTCATGATCTGGATTGATACTTACTTCTCAATAGCATGTGGGACTGAGGCAGTGCCAACCTGGGGTCTCCATGCTTTGGAGACCATGGTAGGCAGTGTCTGGCCCCATGTCTACTGTGATCAGTGGAACAATACCTCAGGAAAACCTCTAATAACTCTCATTAACTTGGGGAGTTGTAATTACACCATACCCAAACAAGTTCTACTGTTCCTTACTAAATTCTAAGTTCTTTAAGGACAAGGTCTGTTTCTTAAATGACTCCATAGCCTTGGATTTGCAGGAGTGAAGTGATAGCTGGTACCCAACCTTAGGTTCAACATCTTCAATCTGCATCTTAACTCTTAGTGCTATCATCACACCACGGACCCAACACATACTTAACTCAGAATCCTAACTTGGCTCTACTATGGATACCAGGCAGGCTGCTCCCTGCATCTCACTGCCACCCATTTCCAACGCAGAAAGGAACACAGGGATTGGAGCCAGGCATACCTGAATTCAAATCCTACTTTCTTTACTAACCTGGTGTATATTCTAGGATGAGCTCCTGCTTTTTTTGGTCTTTCTACCTTTCTGAGGCTGAATGTGGTAGAGGATGCTAGTTTTTCACCAATATCCATTCTTCCTCCTTTGTTCTAGAACTTCTAAGCTTCGTCTGATCATATGGTTGCCTAGTTACAGACCATATTTCCCAGCCTTTCTTGCTGTTAGTTGTAACTCTGGGATTAAGTTCTGGCCAATGGAAAATGAACAGAAGTGAGACCTGCCATTTCCATGTTATACTCCTAAAAGAAAATGTCTTACTCTCTCCTCTTGCCGTTCTCCTTCCCTATGGAAGGAGCACAGTCATGATGACAGAGCACACTTATGATGGTAGGAGCTGAAACAACCACTTTGGTCCTAGAGATAGAAATCGTTAGTGAAGATGGCAGAGTTGCCAAACCAATCCTGGTCTGCGCATCTTGGGCGAGCATAGCACCTGTGACAAGTATGTGAAACAGAAATAATCTTCAATCTTACTTAAGCTGCTGTTTTTGGAGTCTCTTTGTTATAAGAGCTTAGACTGTACTGTAATATATTTACTTTTCTTAGTTGTAAAACGATAATAATACCTAGCAGGGCTGTTGTAAGAAGGAGTATGCAGTAGCAGCTAAAAAGTGATAGCTATGATTATTATTCAAACTTGTGCAGCTTTCTTTCAGCCTGACATTAAAGTTATGGTCTGGGCAGAATTTCTGAAAGTGAGACAACTGAAGTGGTGTGACTAGTGCCAAAGTCAGCTGCAATCAAGATTAGGCACTATACAACCCCCCCTTCACCCCCTCATTCCCCAAACGCTGTGTTCAGCCAGTGGTCAGTTGGCTAGTGATTGGAAGACAAAACTCTGTGATGCTGGTAGCAGGTAAAGAGTTAGGACAGATATTTGTAAACAGGAATTTGATTTCTACAATGACAAATGCTATACAAATTTTATTTTTATCTCTTCGTGAAACTTTTGGTAAAATATCTAGTTCTTGATGATGTTTTTATGGAGTTGGATCTATTCTCAGCCTATGTTTAAGTGTTGAGTTCAGCCTTAAGGGGCAAGAGTAGAGGGAAACTTGAGATAATGCAGCAAAAAAGGAGCAAGCTGTCGAAGAGAGGTTGCATTGTGGTAATAGAAGAGCACATGAGGCCTGCCTCAGCATCCATCACCCTTAGATATTGGACAGTCACTAAGAGTTGGAAAACAGTGATTTTTTTGAGTGCAGATCTGTAGTGTCAAAATCAGAAACTCTCGCATTATAATTCTTAATTACAGTCACTTGATATTTCCTCTCATCTGCCTCACCAAAAATAATTGGCATATCCTTCTCTTAATAGTAAATTTCAAAATTCATGTGTTCTCAGGAAGTTTTTGGCATAGTTAAGTACATACTTATAAAACAGAAATTTCTCAGCACTTACCCCATTGTATTATGGGCTTGGTTCTCCATGTCAAGAAACTGCTACATCTGGTTTATATTTCTTGATTTTTAATCTGTTAAGGGGAAAATGATCCAAATTCCTAAAATGTTTACATTCATTAACCTATAAAACAGGAAAATTTAGCTACTGGCAAAACCCACTTAGTATGAGTTTTTCTGTGTAGTAGCTCTTGATCCTACAAAATATAGAAACTTGAGTTTTCTGTTTTGGTTTTTTGTTTGTTTTTTGAGACGGAGTCTCGCTCTGTCGCCCAGGCTGGAGTGCAGTGGCACGCTCTCAGCTCACTGCAACCTCTGCCTCCCGGGTTCTAGCGATTCTCCTGCCTCAGCCTCCTGAGTAGCTGGGACAGGCAATTGCCACCACGCCTGGCTAAGTTTTGTATTTTTAGTAGGGACGGGGTTTCAGCATATTGATCAGGCTGGTCTCAGACTCCTGACCTCGTGATCTGCCCACCTTGGCCTCCCAAACTTGAGTTTTTTTGTTTAGCGACCCCTATGCATTTATGATATTGACTTAGTGATGAATTGAAATATGTGGTACTGACTAAAATGAGCATCCATTTACTACTTATTGAATAATAGCTTGGTACTATATTGTCTGCAAAGGACTCAGTACATGAGAACGAGTAAAACAGAATTCCCATTAAAAGAGAAATTCTAGCCAGATGTTCTCAAACTTTCTATTCTTGTGGATCCAATAAAGGTGTGCCTTTATTTGAGTACATTCTTTCTTTGGCCCTCTCTGGGTTTTGTTAGGATGAATGTAACTATGAGATTTAAGACAAAAAGGCTACGAATGCCTTTAAAAAGAAATCTTGAAATTCTTCAATGGCTCTTTGGGCACTGGCTCACCTCTTGACAAAATAGGGACGTTCGTATTTGCCTAAAGTAAAAAAAAAAATGTTTTTCTCAGTAACAAAATTATAGTTAAAAAATAATCTATGACGGTAACTGGAGAAAGTATTGAGAAGGACTTCAACTCTTCCGAATCACTGAATAAAAGTCAATTAAAGAGCATTCAAGGAGGTAGAAAGAGGAGGAAGATTCGAGCTCACATCACTTCCAAACCGAAGAGTTTAGGAGAGACCCTGGAACTGTGTGTGGGACAGAGCAGAGAGGAGCAAGGGATGGTGAAGGAAAACGTGACCAGAACGCGCAGACCTATAAATGGTTTTGTAGATTCTCAAATCTCTCACTTAAACGTCAGGGAAACTGAGGCACAGACAAGCTAAGTGGCTTGCCCAAGGCCACACGACTAAAGCCCAGGCCTTCTAACTTAGGGCGCAGCTCTGCTCTGGATATGCATGGGTGGGCCTCCCCTCCCAGCCTCTGTCCCCGCGCCACGCGCCCCTCCAGGACCCGCGCTCGGTTCAAGCCCAGCTTCCCACAGAGCGGCTGCCCTTTTGGGGTCCCCCTGTCCCGCTCAAGGATCCGCGCCAGCCCGGGGGACAGCCTGGCCTTTGGGTGAGGGTCAGGGGCGAGGCGGGGCCGGGAAGGCCAAGAGCCATTACCTGCGCTGCGCGGCGCTCGCCCGAGAGGTCTGAGGCCGGGGGCGCAGGACCGCGTAGGTCACCTCCCACCTGGCCAGGCCCGCCCCAAGGGGCCTCGCCACCCGCCTCTGCGCTCCCGCCGCCTGGGCCCTCCTGCCGCGCGACCAACCAGGCAGTTGGGCCTCTCCCTCCCAGCGCTCAGCGCCGCCGCTTGTTGCCATGGGGACGTCGCGGCCCGAACTCGTGGCCGTCGGAGTGGGGGATGGGCGCGGCGGCGGTAGGCGCTGCCCTGTGGGGGGTTCCTCGGCTGCCTTCAACCTCGCCCCGCGCGAGCGCGACCTCGCTATCCCGCAGTTATGCGTCCAGTGCCCCCTCTATTCTGGGTCCTTTCCTCTTTGTAGTCCCACTGCCCTACCCCAGGGCCCGGCACCCAAGCTGCAGCCCGGAAATACTGGTTGAATGAATGAACCAAAGAGATCACGAAGGAACTGTAAACAGCTGGGAGTTCATCATCCAGGTTCTTTAAATCCCCTTGGCCCTCTTTCCTCTTACTCAAATTTGAAGTGGTATGAAAAAGAAATAAACTTGGGGTAAAGAGAACTGCTTTTCTCTCCGTGCACCCTAGTGTCTTACAGCTGGGAGGAGCTGGATTTCATCGCTCAGCCCCGGTTCCTGTGGTGATTAACAGCATCTGCTTGTACCTGGCTTTCCAAGCGCGATGGGTCCTTAACTGCTAGTCAGGCGAGCAGACAGTGTTGCCTCCCTTCTGGGAGAAGGGAAGAGCTTCTAAGAGAAGCTGGAACGAAACTCAATGGGACTGACTCCGGATTCTTTCCTTTTTCCACCAAATTCCAAGAGTCATTGATGACAGAATTTCTGTCTCTCTTCATTTCATAGAGGAAATAATAGAAAAGAATATATATTTTCCAACTGACATCTCGAGTGATTTGTTTTAAGCACTTGAATTTTGTGTTTGATTTATTTTAACCAAAGAATTCCTTCCTAATACATGGAGGCGACTACTTAATTCTTAAAGTCTTTTATTTGTACTTTACTTTCATCACTTTAATGCTAATTTGCTACTTTAATATTCCATGAATTTAATGCGCATCTACATCCCTCCGTCCAGGTTCCAACTGAATTTTATAAAACCATTATGCTGTTTCTTGACAAATTGAGCTTCATAGATGAATTGTATATAGTCACCTGGGATATTAGTTCTAATAAGTGTTTCATAGCTCTCATGTTTGCATGAAGAGGGTGACTGTGTTATCTTAACTTGAAACTTTTCATTATTCTGAAAACTCTTAGTTATTCTTGTCTGAATTGAATGGGTCAATGTATTTTTTTTCTAACCCAAGGAAGGGAAAATGAAACTAGCAACAAAATTTAATGAAATCTCAGGATGCCCAAGATCACTAAGGCTATGTAACATTGGTAAGTACTTCCATGTTCATTATTTCTTTAGAGGCTCAGAAATACACTCAGCAAGTGTATCAGGTGTTATTTATAGCTCCTTTCAGAAGATTAGGAAACCCAGGCTTAGAGAGAATGAAGGATATGTCCATGGATTTGTCCATCTATTTGCACTTGAAATGGATGATACCTCAAGATATAAACCTAGATCATCTTACTCCAAATCCAGTGTTCTCCAAACATTAAGGTTGAGTTGGTTTCTTTAGCAGTCAGGATCTTCCTTAGCAAACTGTAGGTTTCATGTTTTCACATGGAAGAATAGGTGCAGGGGAATGCTTGCAAAAACATGTGAGAAGACACATACTATAATGGATTTTAGGAAAATTTAAATATAGAATAGGAACATCCCATTCAATTTAATACAAATAAAGGTTTTCATTTCAGGATGAGAGTTAAGATTTAAAATGCAAATACCTGTCCCCTACCCTGCTAGGAAGAAGTAACAGTAAAGACCTGAATTCACCTTGAAATGTCCTTATTATTAGATATTTTCAGGTAAGTTTGTTTTGAAAGGGATGAGACCAGGAAGACCCCAGTCTAAAGGGTAGGAAGAGTGTGGCCAGGGTGGAAATCTTCCTAAACAGGGTTAGTGAGAAGTGACAAGAGAGCTTAGTCATGAAAGAAAATCGGAGGACATGGCAAAGTAAGGATAAGATAAAATGTAACCAGAAATGGTCAAAGGAGAATATAGGGGGCATAAATAGATGAAGAATAAGGATGACCTATGGAAGAAAAGCTAAGGGACCAATTATAGGGAATAAATAATGAAGCAATAGGCTAAACCTTTAAAATTTAAAAACCTTCATAACAAAATCATTTCATGGGAAAATTTATAATAGCAATATAGTAAATGAATGTGCAACTTTAACATATGCGTGGCTATATAAAATAACTTCATGTCTGTCTTTATATCAACAAGGAAATATTATTATGTTTTAAAAAAAGTTTTAAAATAACATATATACATTATAATTTTAAAAACTAAGTATATCCTTATGCATAGAGCATACTTAAAAATTTTTTAAAAAACAATTATAATGAAATAATCATAGAACTGAAGAAACTATAGAGGAGATACAGTCTAACCCAGGGGTCCCCAACCCCTGGGCTGCATACTGGTACTGGTCAGTGGCCTGTTAGGAACCTGGCTACACAGCAGGAGGTGAGCAGCGGGCAAGCATTACGGCCTGAGCTTCACCTCCTGTTGATCAGTGGTGGCATTAGATTCTCATAGAAGCACGAATCCTATTGTGAACTGCACATGCCAGGGATCTAGGTTGTGCACTCCTTATGAGAATCTAATGCCTGATGATCTGGCATGGAACAGAGTCATCCTGAAACCATACCCCCTGGTGCCAAAAAGGTTGGAGACTGCTGGTCTAACCTCTTCATTTTGGATGTGAAGAAACTCAGATCCAAAGAGTTATTTGATTAGTTTCATTGGTAGTTAATGGCAAACATTTTCAAAGGAATTTTCTGGAGATGCTTAATACACATTCTAGTTGAGAAAATAACCATTCAGCAGGAAGAGATTCACTATTTAGAACTAAGATCACCTAGAGCAGCACTGTCCAATGGAAATATAATGCAAGTCACTTGTATAATTTTAAATATTCTAGTAGTCAAATTTTAAAAAGTAAAAAACAGATGAAATATATTTCTAAATATCTAAATATATCTAAAATATCTAAATATATTTAAATATATTTAGTTATCTAAAATATATCTAATATATCTAAAATATCATTTTAACACCTAGTCAATATAAAAATTATTGAGATATTTTATATATTTTTTCATACTAAGTCTTCAAAATCTGATGCATAGTTTTTACTTAAAGCTCAATCAATTCATTCTGGCCACATGTAGGTGCTTCATAGTCACACATGACTGGTGGCTATTATGCTGGACAGGGAAGCTGGAGAATATGGGTGCTTGGTCAATGTCCTAAAGCCCTTCATTAAAGTGTGAAGGGCCATGCAAAGAGAGAGATTCTTAATTATTTGGGTGTGATTTGAGAGAGATTTTGAAAGTGTCCTGCCTCAGCATCCTTACCAACCTGCTCTGGGCTGGGATAGGCATTAGACATCTGAAGAGAAAGGCATAAATTTGAGCCCTTAACCAGGCAGCATGAGGCCTTTCATTGTGTCATGCCTGCTAGGCCTGTCAATCATCACTATCAGGGCTGCTTCTCCTCCTGATGGGAATTTAGAAGCACCAGGTTTCACTTCAGGATCAGAAAACAAAGCCAAATTCTTTGAAAAATGACTATCATGATTTTTTAAATTCTCTGCTTTTACTTTTTATGGACTTCAGTGTTTCGACACTGTGGTTTTGAAAATGTCATCCTCTTTCAGATATTAAGGGGAACTAAAGGAGAAAGATTTTTGTATAGTCGTGAGCTAAAGTTTTAAAGATGTAATACTTATTTCCTCGAGCCAGTCATGGCTAGGACAATGCTGAAGTGAAAGGGTCCTAATGGGAAAAACAAATTTGTAACCAGAGAGGAAAGTTGGGCCTGCCTGCTTAATGGCCTCTTTTCACTTGGGTCAACTTCTTCTCTGAGTTCAACTCAGACCTGAAAGCAGAAACCTTTCAGGTCACTAGCTAATATGATAGTGAGAAATTACTAGGTCAAAATCAAGGAAAAGACATGAACCTAGAGAAGTGAGCCCAGCACTTAAGGCTGCTTTTGAAGGCATTTGTTGCTCTGGAAGGAACAGGTGCAAAACTGAGCAGCTGTTTGATAGTTTTGTGAAAAAAAGGGGCAGAAGGCAAAGCCTGGGCTCAATAAATAAATAAACACCCCCTGTCTTTAAGCTGGGGCTTCAGAGGACTTTGCCCTCATGAAAATGGTGAAGCAGAAATAAATCAGTACTCCTACTGACTCACAGCCAGCTTGCAATCATCTGTAATTTGGGACAACCTCCATCTTTGAACTCAGAATAGGGTGGTACTAGACTGGTAGATTAAGATACCTGGAAGAAGCAAGCAGAAATTTTCCTAAAAATAACTTCTCAAATACAAAGGCCAGAACAAAAAGAAGAATAGAAATTCCAAAACTAGAAAAAAATTACTAATAACCAAAAATAAGAACACAACAGATATGAATAATGATAGATTTGGTACAGGTGATGGGATAACTTGTGAACTGGAAAACAGAAGAAAGTATCCAGATTGTAGAGAAAATAAAAATAATAAAATATTTTAGTATGAAGGTTTTTATAACTTTGGTACTTATTAACAGAATTATTTGTTGTTATGAAAGTAAAAATGGATAATATATGTGCAAGTATTTAATACATGCCCTGGCACATAGGGAGAACTCAAAAAGTATTTGTTGAATTTGAAATTTTAAAAAATTAATTTGTTGATTTCGCAGGTAATTCTCTGTCATCTTATATAATTTCCATTTATTTGCCAAAATGTTCAAGCTTCTATTTTATTTTTTGTTTCAACTTTTAAAGCATATTAATAATAATTTTCTATTTTATTTTGCATGTTATGATCCCAGTCTCTAAAATATTTTGGATCGATTACTGCTAGCTCTTACCCATGTTGCCTTGTTTTCTTGTGTGGGTTTATAATTTTTGACTATGAGATACTTTTGAGGGGGAGCTTTATTTCTGGGACATCTTTGAGGCCAGGATGGAGGCTGAATCTTTTGATTTTGAATTTTCTTTTGAGAATTGTCTGGGGTCATGACAAACTCCAAACTGCTTTACATTAATTTTTTTACAGGAGGTTTTCTAGACAAAACAGGTAATATGATGAATGAAAAATTAGTGTTAGAATCAGCTTATGATACAAATTTCCAAAACTTGTTTTTCCTTTTCTTAGTTTTTCTTCACCCAGTGCCAAAGTCAAAATAGGCATGTTTTCTACTGTTCAGTATTTCTGCCTTTTTTTAAAAAAATCAGGTTTTTATTTTAGAACAGTTTTAGATTTATATAAAATTATTAGCATAGTACAGAGGGCTCCCATCTACCCCACATCCAGTAGCCTCTATTATTAACATCTTACATTAGTCTAGTCTATTTGTTACAATTAATAAACTGATACTGATAAGATTAACCAGAATCCATACTTTATTCAGATTTTCTTGGATTTTACCTAATGTCCTTTCAGTTGCAGGACACCACACTAAATAGTGGTCATGTCTCCTTAGGCACATTTTGGCTGTGACAGTTTCCAAGAGTTTTTTTTAATGATCTTGGCAGTTTTGAAGAGTGCTGGTTAGATATTTTATGGAATGTCCCTTAATTGAAATTTGTCTGCAGTTTTTCTCATGATTAGATTGGAAGGAAACTCACAGAAATTAACTGCCATTTTCATCACATTGTATCAAGGGCACATACTATCAACTTGATTTATTATGACTGTTGATGTTGACCTTGATCATCGGGTTGAGATGGTGTTTGTCAGTTCTCTCCACTGTAAAGTTACTCTTTCCCTCACTTCCATACTGTACTTTTTGAATGGAAGTCATTGTGTGCAGCACACACTTCAGGAGTAGGGAGTTATGCTCTGCCTTCCAAAGGGTAAAGTACATATATCAACTATTTGGAATTCTGCATGGAAGGTTTGTCTATCTCCCCCATTTATTTATATCAGTATGGACTCATGGATATTTATTGTATACTTTGAATTATAATCCAAAGTTACTTTGCTTGAGAAAATAAAAAAATTGAGTTTCTCAAATTATTCCAGCTGTGGTCTTTGGGAGCTCTTCCAGTTGGCTCCTATGTTCCTTTGACATACTCTCATCACTGTGGAATTTTTGTTTTCTCATCACTGTGGAATTTTTGTTTTTGAGAACTTCATTACTTTCCCAGTGTCATCTTGTATATCCTGCTCCGGCAATCAGCTCTTTCTTCAGGGAGCACTTATTAACAATGAATTAGAAACCAGTATCTGGGCACTAGGAATGCTCCTTGCTGCTTGATTGTTCTTGTTCCTAAACCCTCTCAGCTGACAGAACAAGGAAATATATTTATGTAATACTGACCCTTGTATATATAAATAACTCTAAGTATTTCTATATGTAGCCATTTATATCTAAACAACCATGAGTTTATCTAAGCTAAACATGAGTTCACACTGTTATCTCCAACTCTGTTACACAGATCATTCTAGCTTCTTCCCCTTACTTACCTGTAAATTCCTGCTCCAATGCTAAAAAAGTGGCTTCCCATCATCCGCCATCCATTTACTTAACTGCACAAATGCAGTATAGGTGTATAACAGTATCAGAATTGTTAACCTGTACCATACGGAAGAGGACATTATCAATTAAAGTACAGTGCATATATATAGTAAATTTTGCCTTCAGCCTCAATAGATTTGACTCATTTCCAAAGTTACTTAAATCAGTACCTTCTCCATCTTCCTCGTTTAGTGAGGTTGTTTTACAAATCTATAACACAGTTAGGATGTTTTGTCACATTCTCCATTCTCTTTTGGGATCGCCCGGCCTCCTGAATATTTTTTTAAATTTGCATACACTAAGGTTCACTATTTGTGCCTCATTTACTTTTTTTTGAGACAGGGTCTTGGTCTATTGCCCAGGCTGGAGTACAGTGGCATGATCTCAGCTCACTGCAGTCTTGACCTCCTGGGCTCAGGCAATCCTCCCACCTCAGCCTCCTGAGTAGCTGAGACCACAGGCATATGCCACCTTGCTCAGCTGATTTTGTTTCTCTTCTGTTGAGACAGGTCTCTCTGTGATGACCAGGCTGGTCTTGAACTCCTGAGTTCAAGTGAATCATTCTGCCTCAGCCTCCCAAAGTTTTGGGATTACAGGTGTGAGCCACTGTGCCTGATCTTATTTACTTTTATAGTGAAGGTAACCTTTTGGAATCCCAGTTTTATGCAGAAGTTTGTTGGAATCCTCACCTGGGCTGGTCTTGGGCCCTATGTCCTATTATTATCCTTCTGCATGTAGCCACCACAGTGTAAGCAGAAACACTCAGAGCAGAAGTCTCTGTAAGCATTCACTCCCTTGTGGGGGTTCTTCTTACTTCTCACATAACTTAGGTTATGAAATCTATTGATTCTATTATTTCACTCCAACTCAGTAAGATATTTACATTTTTATAATGTTTTACTTGTTTCAGTTAGATTTTTCCGAGTATCTAATCAAACATGCTACCAGAAATGTAAGTCCTTTTTACATTATTTAATTTAAAAAAAATTTCATTATCTATAAACATCTTTTAAGTTTCCTCAGCTCTTTATTTTTGGAAACAAAAAGAGGAAAATTATGAATGGGTTAAATAATGATTCAAGATCCGATTCCATTTGTTATAAATAGTGATGTTAGAGAAAAGTTAAAGAATACAACATAGCCACTTGCAAAAATAAGAGAACATGTCTTTAAAATACATTTAGAATAAGAATTTTGTATTAGGAAATTCAACTGTTATTTTTGTTGTTATTATTTAATTTTACTGTAATGACTTCCATGAATTGAGAATTACTTTCTGTATATCTCTGAGTGTCATGTTTTCTGGTTACCCTATAAACAATGTGAATATGCAGTTGGCTGAATAAAACTGAGCTAGAAATACATAAGCAAATACTTTAAACAAATATTAATAAATAAACATTCTGTCATTATCTTGAGACTGTGGCACCTGTTTTAGAGAGATACCAATGTTTTATCCATTTTAGTGTCAGCCTTCAGTGATCAGGTGGAACAACATGCAGACTGAAGAAAAATGACTCTCAGTATCCTCATTACTTAGGTTTGTGCTGTAAGACCACTCATCATGTTGCCACCATTATGCCTTTTTTGTTTTTGTTTGTGGTATAAAGCATGTTAGCATTGTTGCTGCTGCTGTTGAATATATGTGGTAATACCTATTATAAAACATTATTTTAGGACACATCTGAGGAACATGAGCTTGCCACATACAGTAGAAAATAACAACAACAATTTTCTCTTTTCCTTTTCCCAGACTAAGATTATAAAACTCTTAGACATGTCTCAGTTGCTTACACATGAAACCTAGTTCATAATGTCCTCACATACAGTACCATTTATTCCCCATATGGTTGCACTTCGACGTGCAATGATTTTATATAAGCCTTGTTAGAAAACAACTTTTGATAATTTAGGGGAGTTATCTTCTCTAAAGAGTAAATTTACATCATTCTTTTGGAACATTTCAGAATGTCACCTGAAAAGTATACCTATCTTCAGTCTGCGGCGACCTCAACACCCAGAAACTCAGATTATCTCTGAAAGTGTGTAAATTGCTTTGTAAAGAAGGCATCAGTCTCATTATCACAGTGTGGTGTTAAAATCCACTATGCAGTCCTATTTCTGAACTGACTGGGAGAAATTCCTCAACTTGACATAAATCCTCAGATGATAGAGACTAATCATTGTGAGAAGAAACCACATTTCCTTTTTTTCTCTTTTCATGATTAAATGTTTCAATTGCATTTTCTCATTTTAAGTGGGTATCAGTCATTTGCCTGTTGATAGCTGAATTAAGTTTGTAAACCATGAAGGAAAGGAAAATGTTCTTTCATCTTAGTTAATCTTTTTCATTCCAGTAGTGATTGAAAAAAGAATCAATAGCAGTAAGCCCTCCAGGCAGGAAAAATATTTAATTTCATTGTACATCTTTTAAAATTGTGAATTTTCTTATTTTCTTGAATCTTCCCTTTTTTTTGAACATACAATATGAGAAAACAACTCTACAAATGATTTATTTCTAAGAAAGCCAGCTGAGCATTGTAGAAAGAATATGGACTTTGCCTCAAACAACAAGAATTTGAATCCCAAATCTGCCTTTTACTAGCTAAATGACTATGGCTAGCTTACTTGCCCTAATCAAAAATTAGTTCCCTCGTTTCTATAGTGGGGAATAGCAATACTTATAGGACTGTAGTAAAGATTAAATTAGGTCAGTTATGTATATAACACACCTATCATGTAGCATCATTATTGTTATTGCTATTATTTATTATATAACTATTATGTTGTTTTAAAAAATATTCAGAGAGAAAAAGTATATGGATGCTTTTAGAAACAAATTAGCCAGAACAAGTTGTAACGATAAAGAGCTTACCCAGAAGACACTTGACTGGTACATATTGAACAGTGATAAAGGGGAAGTGAAAAGATAATTACATTAATTGGTTGCTAAAGTATTTTTGCCCAAATGAAAGTCAAAACTAGGGGGTTAAGTGAAGACTTTCGGCATGTCTGAAATTTATATATTCACTCATTCATTTATTCAAAACTGCATATTTATGTAACATTAACCATATGCTGGGCATTGTGGAAGAAGAAAGATCAAGGGTTAGGAGCATGCAAAGAGAATTCCATCTAAATAATTATAGTACTTTTTCCAAACCAAGAACATACAAAAAGATGTTCACTGTCAACAATAGTTAAAAAATATAAATTAATAAAATTATAAGATACTTTCTCTCATAGGATTGCAAAAAATTAGAAAGACTAGTAACATTTAAAATTGGCAAAGATATAGGCATACTGTCATCTACTGTTTGGAAGTATGTAAATTATTACATTATTTTTGGCAATATTTGAGTAATTTGAAAATATTTATCTAAATTTAAAATGTGCATAGCCAGCAATTCTAAGAATTTATCTTACAGAAATAATATCATGGGAAATAATATCTTACAGAAAACATAATGATATGTTTTCTCTTTAGGGAAAGAGAGAGAGAGGTTTGCTGCAGTGTTGTTTGTAATCACATAAAAGGGAAGGAGGAGTGCAACAGAATAGTATATTCCTATATTTACACTCACATGTCTGTTGGCAGAGGACATTAGTCCCTTACAACATGGACCTCTCCATAGGGCTAACTGAGCATCCTTATGCCATGGCAACTGACTTCTTGCAGAGAAAGTTATGTAAGAGAGAGAAAGATATATGCTGCCACCACAAAAAAATAATAAGTATGTGAGGTAATGCATATGTTAATTTGCTTAATTTAGTCATTCTACAATATATACATATTTAAAAACGTTGCACACGGTAAATATATATAATTTTTATTTGTAGTTTAAAAACTAATTAAATAAAGCTGCAATACCGTTTATGACCTAGTCTCAGAAGTCACACAATATCATTTCTACAACATTCTATTAATTAGCACTAAATCCCCAAATCCAGTCTAAGCTCAAGAGGTGGCAAATTAGGCTTCAGTTTTTGGGGGCAGAGGTGTTGAATAATCTGTGGACATATTTTAAAACTATTCCTCTTTGTCCTCTGGCTACAAGTTATTTACATTCTTCATATATGGAAAATATATTCACCCTCTTCCATACCAACTCCCAGTGCCAAGTCTTAATCTTTTACAGCATCAGCTAAAAGTCTAGAAATTTGCCATCTTAATTAGACCTAAATGTGAATGCGGCTTCTCTAGTGTTGTTTTTTAAGTGCAGCTCCTTGAGTACGGTTCCTTTTAACTCAAGTCCTGTGGGTTTAAGAGACAAGTTACCCACATACTCATCCAACATGCGTAAGATAACTGTAGACAATCCTATTCAAAGAGTGGAAAAATGGGAAGCCTAAAGCAATCACTGGTCCATAGCAATTCTGAAATCCACCCAGGCACATGTTCAATGTTTCTTGATTCTAACTCAAGGAACTTCCCAGGAATCGTTCTCCATGGCTCTTGGCTGTACCCTTTGGTTTACTGGTTCCCTCCTCTGATTAATCTGTCCTTCCCCTTGAAAGGTAGACTGTTTTGGAGCTGTGCAGTTTTCTCAGGAAAACTTTGGAATTTCAAATGCCTCCTTTCATTGTGCCTTATCTCTGTTCCCTTCAGTCTAAGCTGATGGTATTTCTGTCAATATCATTATTTTTTAGAAACTTTCTGAATCCCCTACGAACCTTATTCAAGCTCACTTCATTAGACAAAAGTCATACCCCAAAACATTTTCAAGGAAAGTTCTTCTCTACTTTGGGCTTCTGCTGAACTGTGGAAAGACAATACCCTTAAGCTTGTTCAAAGCTCTGTTGTTTCACTGAGTGGTTCTCAGAGGCACCATCTTACATCTTTCTGAGATTGTAAACAAAATATTGTACAGCCACACTCTCATCTTCATCTCTGGAACATATCTTTCCATCAGTGCCCTGAATTTGATTTTTGCTGGGAAGCCATGACTTTATTTTAGGTTTGTTTGCCATCTAGAGATGGTGAAGATTTTCAAAACCATCAAATAATGGCTTCTCACATTTAGCAATTCTTCTTTTAGTTTATCTCCTTCCTCTCTGTTGTTTCACTGAGTGGTTCAAGAAGGAACCAGGTGAAATATTCAGCACTTTGCCCGGCTATCTCCTTAGGAAGATCACTCAATTCATTAGGTACATTTTCTACTTTCCACATTACAACAAGTGATAGTATTGCAAAATTTCTGCCACTATATCCTAAGGATCCCTTTTCTTTAGGTTCCAATAAGCTTATTCTTACTTTTCTTTTAGCTTTTACCCTTAGCCTTCCTATAGCCGTCAGGCGTCTATTAACGGTTTCATTAGGCTTTTTCTAGTACTCTCCTTTAAAGACTTTACAGCTTTTGCCCACATCCAGTTCCAAAGCCACGTCCACAGTTTTATGTATTTATTATGACAGCACCTATTTTGGGGTATCAAATCTGTATCAGTTATTTTCTGCTGTGTAACAAATTACTCTAAAACACAGTAGCTTGTAACACCATTTATTATGTCACACTTTCTGTGGGTTAGGCATCAGGGAGCAGCTTATGTGGGTGGTTTTGGCTCAGGGTCTCTCATGAGATTACAGTCAACATGTCAGTAAGGGCTACAGTCATCTGTAGGCTTGAAGGAGGCCCAAGGACCCACTTCCAAGATGGCTCACTCACATATACATTGGCAAAGGGCCGCAGTTCTTCACTGGCTATTAACAGGAAGCCTCCATTCCTTGCTATGTTGGCCTTTCCTTACGGCTGCTTGAATGTTCTCATGACATGGAAGTTGGCTCCCCCAGGAGTGAGTGATCTGGGAGAGAAAGCAAGGATTGAGCCACAATGTCTTTTATGATCTAGTCTCAGAAGTCATACACTATAACTTCTGCCACATTCTGTCCATTAGAAGTGAGTCACAATGTTCAGTCCACACTCAGAAGAGGGGGTTAGTTTCTACCCTTTCACCTAGAAAATGTTGATATATTATTATGTAAAAAAACAAAGCAAGTTTTATATCTATATGCATAGCATGATTCTGTTTTGGGAGAAAGCAATCTAACCTTGCATATATAGGTAAAAACATAAAGAGTTCTTGAAACCTACAGACCAAAATGTTGATAGTTCTTACATATGTTAGGCAGTTGGAATGAGCCTAGTGAGACATAAGAGAAGAAGAATGAGTTTTAAATATTACTTTTAAAAAGAGGTAGAATTTATGTATTTTAAACTTTCTACTTGTGTTTTGCCATGTTTTGAAAACTTTCTAAAACAAGCATGTGTAGCTTACACAATTAACAATTCTGTTTACCAAGGAGAGAATGCTTACTCAGCTATAAATGTTAAATTGAGATTGGAGAAGAATGGACATGAGGGCATGATGCACCAGAAATCTCAATATAATAATCAAGTGTCCAAGAGAAAAATAATTTTGTTACTACTGAAGGTCTAATTTGTTCAAAGTAGATAAAATCAGCCATCTAAATTACGAAAAACATAACTTCAGCTCTATCTGCTTTACCACAGAGTAAATGTTGACAAGATTTTAAGATAGAATAGAAAACAAAGGACTTCTGGTTAAAATGGAAACATGGCAGACTGAAATATACTTTACCTACTCTTCCCTCCTGAAACTCTACTACAATGTCAGTAAAGGCTGTGTGTACACACACACATGCACACACACATTTAAGAGACAGAAAGACAGACAGAGAGATAGAGAGAGAGAGAGAACATAAAAGACGACAGCAACAATGTAATTTTGACTGCTGAAAAGCTGATGCATGTAAATTGCCTTTGTAGATCAAAAGAAGCTGAAATAGAAGCCCATGAGGAGGAAAGCCAGGGATTTCCAAAAACAGTCTTGAGAGTTGAAAGTACCAGGTACTTCAGAATGTAAGGGACACAAGTAGAGAAGAAAACAAGAGGATTGATTTAAAATCTACTTAGGACATGGTTTATTTCCCAGATCTGTAGCACCACCCCCAGTCAGGCAACTTTCTCTTTCTGACCTTGGCAGAAAATTAGAGGTTTACTCTCTGGAGATGTCAAGCCAGAGAACTCTGGACTTAGGGCATTAGGTAGAGAGGAGAATAAGAATACCGTACCAAAAACAGGGAAAGTAGCTGAAAGTCTCTATTCTAAACATTCTCTTCCATGGCTCAGCTTTAGAATTCTGGCAGTCATATTTAAAGGCAGGAGATTGGTGGATTTCTCTAAAAGGAAAATTATCAGCCCAAGAGGAAAGCAAAGCAAGGCAAAACAAAACAAAACAAAATGTAGACAGTTGGGGAGTCCTTCAATAAAATTGGAGTCAATTATTCTTCGGTGAAGCCCAGTCTTTAATAAGCCCTGTTCTCTCTCACACACACAACTGTAAGGCTTCTGTCTCCTTATTGTTGTTATTTTTAAAAATTATTATTTCAGAAATGACGATCTCACTGGTACTATCTCTGTTTCCTTCAGACTCAAGTGATCCTGGGCTCAAGTGATCCTCCCACCTCAGCCAGGCAAATGGCTAGGATTATAGGTACATGCCGCTGCACCTGGCTTGGCTTCTTTCTTAATATGAGCCAAAATAAGAATGACAAGAGGTTTAGGAAAAACTTTTAACATCAGAAAGGACCAAACAAAGAAAAAGGTAACATGAACAAAACAAATCATGTAGGAAGTAGAAGGAAAAAAAACTGTAATTATCATCAGGGAAATAAGAAAAGGTATTACATCCATGACACACACACAAAAAGTTATAAAAAGTCAATATTTGGAAAACAAAATAAAGACCTTAGACATTTAAAAATGTGATGCAAGAAACAAAAATTTAAATGTTCTATGGAAAGGATTAAGAAAATGTCTTAAAAATGTAGAACAACAACAAGAAGAAAATGTAAAATAACAGAGAAAACATAAAGTCTACATGTCCATCATTTGAATAATATCAATACCAGAAAAAGACCAGAGCAAATGGAGTGGAATATTGTCAAATAAATAATCTTAATATTTTTCAGAATGAAAGGACATATTTCCAGATTGAATGAACCCAACCAACTACTCAGCATCCCACATTAAAGCAGACTCATGCAGAATACGTACATCATCATGAAATTTCGGAACACTGGGGACATGCAGACCCTAGAAGCATCATGATTTTTTTAAAAACTCACATACAAAGGATTGAAAATCAGAATATTGTCAGACTTCTAACAGCAAGTTAAACTGTAGAACAATGGAGCAATGTCTTCAAAGTTCTCGGAGAAGATGGTTTCCAACCTCTAATCTGTACCCTAACAACTAATAAAGTGTGAAGTTAGAATAAGGACAGTTTCAGGCAAGCAAGATCTCATCAAATTTACATTCTATGCATCATTTCTCAGAAAGCTAAAGGAGGATGTGTTCACTAAGTAAAGAGTAAACTAAGAAAGGGCAAGATATGGAATCCAAGGAACAGGGACCTCACTCAAGAGAGTCAAAGGGAATTCCTTGGATGACAGCAAAAGAAGATTCCCGTGGCAACAGCTGTGTTGCATCCTTGAATGTGACTGACCAGATTGAAGAGGAGGACAGAACCTCCAGGAGGAAATGAAGAAGTAATATGTATAAAATTGACATAATCTTCAATATGTTTGATGTTTTCAGTGGAGATTACAATTCTGTAATAAAATTTAGAATGCATTAATTAAAACTATCAAATGGGAAAAAATAAGATCATTATTAATTCCAGGGAAAATATAACATTATACAAGAAAGGAATATAATTAACAAAGTACTTGGCTCAGATAAATAATTTTTGCATAGACAAATTAATGTAAGCCCAAATACTAATCTATCTGAAAATATGGTGAGGTGGTTTGGCTGTGTCCCCACTCAAATCTCATCTTGAATTGTAGCTCCCATAATTCCCATGTGTCATGGAAGGGACCCAGTAGGCGGTAATTGAATCATGGGGGCAGGTCTTTCTCATGCTGTTCTTGTGACAGTGAATAAGTCTCACGAGATCTGATAGTTTTATAAAGAGGAGTTCCCCTACACATGCTCTTTGCCTGCTGCCATGTAAGATGTGACTTTGTTCCTCCTTTGCCTTCTTCCATGATTATGAGGCCTCCTCAGCCGTGTGTAATTGTGAGTCAATTAAACCTCTTTCCATTATAAATTACCTAGTCTCAGGTTAGTCTTTATTAACAGCATGATAATGGACTAATACAGTAAATTGGTACCAGGAGTCTGGGGTGCTACTGTAAAGATACCCAGAAATGTAAAGGTGACTTTGGAACTGGGCAACAAGCAGAGGTTGGAACAGTTTGGAGGGTACAGAAGAAGACAGGAAGATGTGGGAAAGTTTGGAACTTCCTAGAGACTTGTTGAATGGCTTTGACCAAAATGCTGATAGTGATATGAGCAATAAAGTCCAGGCTGAGGTGGTCTCAGATGGAGATGAGGAACTTGTTGGAAACTGGAGCAAAGGTGACTTTTGCCATGTTTAGCAAAGAGACTGGCAGCATTTTTCCCCCGCCCTAGAGATTTGTGGAACTTTTTTTTTTTTTTTTTTGAGACTGATCTCACTCTGTGCCAGGCAGGAATGCAGTGGCACTATCTCGGCTCAGTGCAACCTCCGCCTCCTGGATTCAAGCAATTCTCCTGCCTCAGCCTCCCAAGTAGCTGGGACTACAAGCATGCACCACCATGCCCAGCTAATTTTTGTATTCTTAGTAGAGTCAGGGTTTCACCATGTTGGCCAGGATGGTCTTGATCTCTTGTCCTCACGATCTGCCCATCTCGGCCTCCCAAAGTGCTGGGATTACAGGCATGAGACAGAGATTTGTGGAACTTTTAACTTGAGAGAGATGATTTAGGGCACCTGGCCAAATAAATTTCTAAGCAGTGAAGTGTTCAAGAATGGACTTGGGTACTGTTAAAAGCATTCAGTTTTATGTATTCACAGAGATATGGTTTGGAATTGGAACTTATGTTTAAAAGGGAAACAGAGCATAAAAGTTCAGAACATTTACAGCCTGATTATGCCATAGAAAAGAAAAACCAATTTTCTGAGGAGAAATTCAAGTTGGCTACAGAAATTTGCATAAGTAATGAGGAGCCAAATGTTAATTCCCAAGACAATGGGGGAAATGTCTGCAGGGCATATCAGAGGTCTTCACTGCAGTCTTTCCCATCACAAGCTGGGAGGCCTAGGAGGAAAAAATGGTTTTGTGGGCTGGGCCCAGCTCCCCATCCCATCCACTCCAGCTGTGACTAGCTATGATGGTACAGCTTGGGCCATGGCTTCGGAGGGTGCAAGCCCAAGCCTTGACGGCTTTCACATGGTATTGAGCCTATGGGCACACAGAAGTTTGCTGCAGGGATGGGGCCTCCTGGAGAACCTCTGCTAGGGCAGTGCAGAAGGGAAATGTGGGGTTGGAGCCCCCACACAGAGTCCCCACTGGGGCACTGCCTACTAGAGGTGTGAGAAGGGGCTCACTGTCCTCCAGGCCCCAGAATGGTAGATCCATCAACAGCTTGCATCATGTGCCTGGAAAAGCCAGAGACATTCAATGCCAGCCTGTGAAGACAGCCAGAAGCAGGGGAGTGTACTCTGCAAAGCCACAGAAGTGGAGTTGCCCAAGGCCATGAGAGTCCACCTCTTGAATCAGCATGACCTGGATATGAGATATGGAGTCAAAGGAAATCATTTTGAAGCTTTAAAATTTGACTGCCCTGCTAGATTTCAGACTCCCATGTGGCCTTTAGCCCCTTCATTTAGGCCAATTTCTCCTGTTTGGAATCAGTGTACTTACCCAATGTAACCATGTGGAACTGTGAGTCCATTAAACTTATTTTCTTTATAAATTACTCAGTCTCAGGTATGTATTTATTAGCAGCATGAGAATGGACTAATACATATTATATAGCTATATATAAGTGGATGAGAGAAAAGTCTGTGGGGGTATTCAGGGAAGTTATGATGTATCTTCAACAGTGAAGAGTGCCTAGACAATATCTGAAATGCAAAATTAAAAAGTATAGAATAAACTTGTTTATTAAAACATGGAGGCTGCGGTAGGCATTCATTATTTCTTTTAAGAGTGTCCAGCATCTTTCGAACAACATCCTTTTTAAGCAATTATTTTTAATTTTTATGGGTACATAGTAGCTGTATATATTTATGGGGTATATGAGATATTTTAATACAGGTATACAATGTGTAATAATCACATTAGTGTAAATGGGGGTATTCATCTCCTTAAGCATTTATTATTCCTTTGTGTTATGAACATTCCAGTTATACTCTTTTCATTATTTTTAAATGAAATTAAATAATTTAAATAAATTATTGTCGACTGTGGTCACTTTGTTGTGCTATCAAATACTGGATCTTATTCATTCTATCTAACTGTATTTTTGTACCTATTGACCATCCCCACTCCACTATCCTTCCTAGCCTCTGGTAACCATCATTCTATTTTTTTTTTTTTTTGAGATAGAGTCTCACTCTGTCGCCCAGGCTGGAGCGCAGTGGCATGATCTCAGCTCACTGCAAGCTCCACCTCCCGAGTTCATGCCATTCTCCTGCCTCAATTTCCCGAGTAGCTGGGACTACAGGCGCCTGCCACCATGCCTGGCTAAGTTTTTGTATTTTTAGTAGCGATAGGGTTTCACCGTGTTAGCCAGGATGGTCTCCATCTGCTGATCTCGTGATCTGCCTGCCTTGGCCTCCCAAAGTGCTGAGATTACAGGCGGAAGCCACCGCACCCGGCCCATTCTATTTTTTATCTCCACGAGTACAATTGTTTTAATTTGTAGTTCCCACAAATGAGTGAGAACATGTGAGGTTTGTCTTCCTGTGCCTGGCTTATTTTACTTAACATAATGACCTCCAATTCTACCCATGTTGTTGCAAATGACAGGATCTCATTTTTTTTATGGCTGAATAGTACTCCACTGTGTATATGTGCTGCATTTTCTTAATCCATTTGTCTGTTGATGGACACTTAGGTTGCTTCCAAATCTTGGCTATTGTGAATACTGCTGCAATAAAGATGGGATTACAGATATCTCTTTGATATCCTGATTTCCTTTCTTTAGGGTATGTAGCTGGCAGTGGGATTGCTTGATCTCATTGTAGCTCCATTTTTAGTTTTTTTGAGGAACCTCCAAACTGTTCTACATAGTGGTTGTACTAATTTACATTACCATCAACAGTGTACAAAGGTTCCCTTTTCTCCGCATTTTCACCAGGATTTATTATTCTCTGTCCTTTGGATAAAAGCCATTTTAACTGGAGTGAGATGCTAGCTCATTGTAGTTTTGATGTGCATTTCTCTGATGATTAATGATGTTGAGCACTTTTTCATACACCTGTTTGCCATTTGTATGTCTTCTTTTGAGAAATGTCTATTCAGATCTTTTGCCCATTCTTAGTTGGATCATTACATTTTTCCCTATTAAGTTGTTCAAAACTGGAGGAATGATATGAACTGACTTGAAATTATTGTACAGCGCTATAGTAACCTATATTCTGGCTGTCAGTTTCTTGTCAAATGGGTAGTCTGCAAATATTCTCCCATTCTGTGGGTTGTCTCATCTTTGTTAATTGTTTCCTTTGTTGTGCAAAATTTTTTTTTTTTTCTTTTTGAGACGGAGTCTCACTCTGTCACCCAGGCTGGAGTGCAGCGGTGTGATCTTGGCTCACTGCAACCTCCGCCTCCTGGGTTCAAGTGATTCTTCTGCCTCAGCCTCCCGAGTAGCTGGGACTACAGGCATGGGCCACCACACCCAGCTAATTTTTTTTTTTTTGTATTTTTAGTAGAGATGGAGTTTCACCATATTAGCCAGGATGTTCTGGATCTCCTGACCTCGTGATTTGCCTGCCTCAGCCTCCCAAAGTGCTGGGATTACAGGCATGAGCCAATATGCCTGGCCAAGATTTTTAACTTGATGTGATCTCATTTGTCCATTTTTGCTTTGGTTGCCTGTGCTTATGGGGTATAACTCAAGAAATCTTTGCCCAGTTCAATGCCCTGTAGAGTTTCCCCAATGTTTTCTTTTAGAAGTTTCATAGTTTGAGGTCTTAGATTTAAGTATTTAATCCAGTTTGATTTGATTTTTGTATATGGTGAGAAATAGGGGTCTAGATTCGTTTTTCTACATATGGATATCGAGTTTTCCCAGCACCATTTATTGAAGGCACTGTCCTTTCCTCGACATATGTTCTTGGCACCTTTGTCAAAAATGAGTTTACTGTGGATGTGTGGGTTTATTTCTGGATTCTCTATTCTGTTCCATTGGCCCATGTGCCTGTTTTTATGCCACTAACATGCTGTTTCGGTTACTATAGCTCTGTAACATAATTTGAAGTCAGGCAGTATTATTTCTCCAGTTTTGTTCTTTTTGCTCAGGATAGTTTTGGCTACTCTGGGTCTTTTGTTCTATATACATTTTAAGATCATTTTTTCTTTTTTTGTGATGAATGTCTTTGGTATTTTGATAGGGATTGCATTGAATCTGTAGATTGTTTTGTGTAGTATGGACATTTTAACAATATTGGTTCTTCCAATCCATGAAGATGGAATAGCTTTCCGTTTTTTGGTGTCCTCTTCAACCTCTTGCATCAATGTTTTATAGTTTTCTTTTTTTCACTTTTGAATTTTTATTTAAAAACAGAAAATTCTGAAATGCTTTTATGTGTCTCTTCCAATCAAAGTAAACGATCTTTTAAAAACTTATACAATTTTCAGCTGGGAACAGTGACTCATGCCTGTAATCCCAGCACTTTGGGAGGCCGAGGCAGGTGGATCACCTGAAGTCGGGAGTTGGAGACCAGCCTGACCAACACGGAGAAACCACGTCTCTACTAAAAATACAAAATTAGCCAGGCGTGATGGCACATGCCTGTAATCCCAGATACTCAGGAGGCTGAGGCAGGAGAATCACTTCAACTTGGGAGGCAGAGGTTGTGGTGAGCTGAGATTGCACCATTGTACTCTAGCCTGGGCAACAAGAGCGAAACTCCACCTCAAAAAAACAAAAACAAAAACAAAAACAACAAAAAAAAAACTTACACAATTTTCACAAATTTCTTTCAAGTTGTCTGTAAGCAAACAATGTTCAAAGGGTTTATTTATTTATTTTTTAACTTTTAAGTTCGGGGGCACATGTGCAGGATATTCAGGTGTGTTACATATGTAAACGTGTGTCATGGGTGTTTGTTGTATAGATTATTTCATCACCCAGATATTAAGCCTAGTATTCATTAGTTATTTTTCCTGATACTCTCCCTCCTCCCTACCTCCACCCTTTGATAGGACCCTGTGTGTGTTGTTCCCCTCTATGTATTCACATGTTCTCATCATTTATCTCCCACATATAAGGGAGACTATGCAGTATTTGGTTTTCTGTTCCTGTGGGTAGTTTGCTAAGGATAATAGCTTCCAGTTCCATCCATGTCCCTGAAAAAGACATGATCTCATTTCTTTTTATGGCTGCATAGTATTTCATCATGTATATGTACCACATTTTTTTAAATCTAGTCTATCATTGATGGGCATTTAGGTTAATTCCATGTCTTTGCTATTGTGAATAGTTCTGCAGTTAACATAGGCATGCGTGTGTCTTTACAATAGAATGATTTGTATTTCTTTTGGTATATACCCAGTAATGGAATTGCTGGGTCGAGTGGTATTTCTGTTTTCAGGTCTTTAAGGAATCCCCACATTGTCTTCCACAATGGTTGAACTAATTTATACTCCCACCAACCATGTAAAAGTGTTCCCTTTTCTCCACAACATCACCAGCATCTAATTTTTTGATGTTTTAATAATACCCATTGTGACTGGTGTGAGACAGTATCTAATTGTGGTTTTGATTTGCATTTCTCTAATAATCAGTGATGTTAAGCTTTTTTCAATATGATTTTTGGCTGTATGAAAGTGTTCATGTCCTTTGCCCACTTTTAAATGGAGTTGTTTGTTTTTTTCTTGTAAATTTGTTTAAGTTGCTTATAGATGATGAATATATCAGAACTTTGTCAGATGCATGGATTGCAAAAACTTTCTCCCATTTGGTAGGCTGTTTACTCTGTTGATAGTTTCTTTTGCTGTGCAGAAGCTCTTTAGTTTAATTAGATCCCATTTGTCAATTTTTGCTTTTATTGCAATTGCTTTTTGTGTCTTTGTCATGAAATATTTGCCCATTCTTATTTCTAGAATGGTACTGCCTAAGTTTTCTTCTAGAGTTTTTGTAGTTTTGTGTTTTACATTTAAGTCTTTAATCCATCTTGAGTTAACTTTTGTATGCAGTGTAAAGAAGGGGTCCAGTTTTAATTTTCTGCATATGGCTAGCCAGTTTTCCCAGTACCATTTATTAAATAGAGAATCCTTTCCCCATTGCTTTTTGTTGGGTTTGTCGAAGATCAGATAATTGTAGGTGTGTGGTTTTATTTCTGGGTTCTGTATTCTGTTCCATCGGTCTGTGTGTCTGTTCTTGTATCAGTACCATGCTGTTTTGGTTACTGTAGCCCTGTAGCATAGTTTGAAGTCAGGTAATGTGATGCCTCCAGCTTTGTTCTTTTTGCTTAGTATTGTCTTGGCTACTTGGGCTCTTTTTATGTTCCATATGAATTTTAAAATAGTTGTTTTTCTGGTTCTGTGAAGAATGTCAATGGCAATTTAATGAGGATAGCATTGAATCTATAAATTGCTTTGGGCAGTATGGCCATTTTCACAATATTGATTCTTCCTATCCATGATCATGGAATGTTTTTCCATTTGTTTGTGTCATCTCTGAGTTCTTTGAGCAGTGGTTTGTAGTTCTCCTTGAAGAGGTCTTTCACTTCTCTTGTTAGCTGTATTCCTAGGTATCTTATTGTTTTTGTGGCAATTGTAAATGGCAGTTTATTCAGGATTTGGCTCTCAGCTTGCCTATTATTGGTGTATAGGAATACTAGCACGTTTTGCACATGGATTTTGTATCCTGAGACTTTGCTGATGTTGCTTGTTAGCTTAAGAAGCTTTAGGGCTGAGACAATGGGATTTGCTGGATATAGGATCATGTCATTGGCAAACAAAAATAGTTTGACTTCCTCTATTCTTATTTGAATAGACTTTCTTTCTCTTGTCTAATTGCCCTGGCCAGAACTTCCAATACTATGTTGAATAGGAGTGGTGAAACAGGGAATCCTTGTCTTGTTCCAGTTTTCAAGGGGAATGCTTCCAGCTTTTGCCCACTCAGTATAATATTGGCTCTGGGTTTGTCATATAAGGCTCTTATTATTTTGAGGTCTATTCTTTCAATACCGAATTTATTGAGAGTTTATAACGTGAAGGGATGTTGAATTTTATCAAAAGCCTTTTCTGCATCTATTGAGATAATCATATGGCTTTTATCTTTAGTTCTGTTTATGTGGTGAATCACATTTATTGATTTGCATATGTTGAACCGACCTTGCATCCTGGGGATGAAGCCTGCTTGATCATGGTGGATAAGCTTTTCAATGTGCTGCTGGCTTTGGTTTGCCAGCATTTTGTTGAGAATTTTTGCATCGATGTTCATCAAGAATACTGGCTTAAAGTTTTCTTTTTTGGTTGTATCTCTGCCAGATTTTGGCATCAGAATGATGCTGGCCTCATAGAATGAGTTAGGGAGGAGTCCCTCCTTTTCAATTTTTTGGAATAATTTCAGTATGAATGAACAAAGAAGCCCAGGACCAGACAGATTCACAGCTGAATTTTCCCAGATGTACCAGCTCTTCTTTGGACATCTGGCAGAATTTGGCTGTGAATCCTGGTCCAGGGCTTTTTTTGGTTGGTAGAATATTACTGCTGCAATTTCAGAATTCATTATTCATCTGTTCAGAGATTCAATTTCTTCCTGGTTCAGTCTTGGGAGGGCGTATTTGTCCTGGATTTCACTCATTTCATCTACATTTTCTAGTTTATATGCATGGAGGTGTTTATAATATTCTCTGATGGTTATTTGTATTTCTGTGGGGTCAGAAATCATTATCATTTCTCATTGTGTTTATTTGAATCTTCTCTTTTTTCTTCTTTATTAATCTAGCTAATGATCTATTTTATTAATTAAAAAAAAAAAAAAACCCTGTATATTCAATGATCTTTTGAAAGGTTTTTAGTGTCTCTATCTCCTTTAGCTGAGCTCTGATCTTGGTTATTTCTTGTCTTCTGCTAGCTTTGGTATTTGTTTGCTCTTGGTTCTCTAGTTCTTTTAGTTGAGATGTTAGGTTTTTAACTTGAGATCTTTCTAGCTTTTTAATGTGGGCATTTAGTGCTATAAGTTTCCGTCTTAACACTGCTTTAGCTGTGTCCCGGAGATTCTGGTGCGTTGTGTCTTTGCTTCATTAGTTCCAAATAACATCTTGATTTCTGCCTTAATTTCATTATTTACCCAGGAGTCATTCTGGAGCAGGTTGTTCAATTTCCATGTAGTTGCATGGTGGTGAGTGAAATTCTTAGTCTTGAGTTCTAATTTGATTGCACTATGGTCTGAGAGACTGTTATGATTTCAGTTGTATTGTATTTGCTGAGGTGTGTTTTACTTCTGATTATGTGATCAATTTTTGAGTAATTGCCTGAAGATGAGAAGAATGTATATTTTTGGAAGAATGTTGTTTTTGGTGGAATGTTGTTTTTGGTAGAAATTCCTGTAGATATCTTTCAGGTCTGCTTCATCCAGAATTGAGTTCAGGTCCTGAACTATCTTCATTAATTTTCTGTCTCAACGGTCTGTCTAATATTGTCAGTAAAGTGTTAAAGTCTCCCACTATTATTGTATGGGAATCTAAGACTCTTTGAAGGTCTCTAAGAACTTGCTTTATGAATCTTAGTGCTCCTGTGTTGGTTGCATATATATTTAGGGTAGTTATCTCTTCTTGTTGACTTGAACTTTTTACCATTATGTAATGCCCTTATTTGTCTTTTTTGATCTTTGTTGTTTTCACGTCTGTTTTGTCAGAACTGAGGATTACAACCCCTGGTTTTTTCTATTTTCCATTTTCTTAGTAAATTTTCCTCTCTCCCTTTATTTTGAGCCTGTGTGTGTCTTTGCATGTGAGATGGGTCTCTTAAAGACAGCATACCAATGGGTCTTGATTCTTTATCCGGTTTACCACTCTGTATCTTTTAATTGGGGCATTCAGCACATGTACATTAAGGTTAGTATTATTAAGCGTGGATTTTTTTCCTGTCATCATGATGCTAGCTGGCTATTTTGCAGACTTGTTTATGTGGTTGCTGCATAGTGCCCCTGGTTTGTGTTCTTTGGTGTGTTTTTGTAGTGGCTGGTAATGGTTTTTCCTCTCCATATTTAGTGCTTCCTTCAGGAGCTCTTGTAAGGCAGATCTGGTGTTAATGAATTCCTTCAGCATTTGCTTGTCTGAAAGGGATTTTATTTTTCCTTTGCTTATGAAGCTTAGTTTGGCTATATATCACATTCTGGGTTGGAATTTCTTTTCTTTAAGAATGTTGAATATTGGCCCCCACTCTCTTCTGGCTTGTAAGGTTTCTGGTGAGAGGTTTGCTGTTAGTAATTACAATATTTCAATAGTCTGTGTTTTTCTGTGTACACGCTATTGCCAGTGAGTGGTTTTTTTTCTTTTTTTCTTTTTTCTTTTCTTTTTTTTTTTTATTACCATCAGATGTTTTCTTATCGCTTGTTAATGTCTTTTTCTTTCAGATTGAAGATCTCTCTTCAGCTGACAAAATCCCTCCAATTTTGTATGTCTGGAAAAGTTTTTATTTCCCCTTCAAGTTTAAAGGATATTTTCACTGGATATAATATTCTAGGATAAAAGATTTTTTTCCCTCAGCATTTTAAATAGGTCATGCCACTCTCTCATGGCCTGTAAGGTTTCCACCACGAAGTCTACTGCCAAACAGTTTGGAGCTCCTTTATATGTTATTTATTTCTTCTTGCTGCTTTTAAGATCCTTTCTTTATTTTTGAAATTTGAGAGTTTGATTATTAAATGTCTGAGGTAGTCTTCTTTTGGGTTAAATCTGCTTGGCGTTCTATAACCTTCTTATACTGGAATATTGATATCTTTTTCTAAGTTTGGAAAGTTTTCTGTTATTATCTCTTTGTATAAAATTTCCACCATAATCTCTCTCTCTCTCTCTCTCCTCCCCCAGGATGGACAATTCCCCTCTGGTGAGGGCTAGTCTAAATGCTCCCTCCATGTGCATCAGTCAAATTCTTACCTGCATTGCTTTCCACTATGACACAGCAGCACTGAATTCCAATGCAAAGTTCCATAATAGTTTTGCTCTTCCTCCCCAAAGCACACACATTCTCTGCCTCTTTCCTTGATATGATGTTAAAACCAGGTACTGTGATCATTCACCTGATTTTTGATTCTTATGAAATAATCAAAATTTTCTATGAATAGTTGTTCCTGTGGGGATGGGGAAGGGACAATTGCTGGAGGGTTCTGTTTGGCCATGTTGCTCTGCCCCTTTCTAAAGAACATCTTATTATATTTGGGGAACTTTCTGATGTATGAGTCTTGTCTTCCCAAAATTAACTCAGAAAATTCTGTTCTGCAGTGTCTTTTGCAACTAGAACAGACACCTGTGATCTAGGCCTTACTACCAGACTCATGCACATGAGAATTTTACACAGAAGGGAACAACTTGAGAAAGGTGGCCCTGCATGGAAAACATTTTGCTGGTGTGGGCTGGACAGAATCATTCAGCTTTGGAGGACAACCATGGGTTGGTGCAAAAATAATTGTGGTTTTTACTTTTAATGGAAAAGACCGCAATTACTTTTGCACCAACCTAACAGCACTAGCAGGGAAAGTAGTGGTAGAATTTGTTTCTTTTTTTAGGACAGTTCTGCCCCACATTTTTAACCATTGTTCTTGGAAGTTTAGCATCAACATGAACTACCTAATATTCATTGTCAGTTTTGTAGTTTGCAATTGACAGCCCTGAGTATTACAATGACAAATACCAAACACATAGCTAAAGAACTTCTGTGCCATGGCACGCCTGAAATACCAGCATTTGGGGAGGCTGAGTTGGGTGGATTGCTTGAGCTCAGGAGTTTGAGACCAAGCTGGGAAACATGGCAAAATCCCATCTCTACAAAAAAAAAAAAAAAAAAAAATTAGCCGGGTGTGGTGGCACAGGCCTGTGGTTCCAGCTACTCTAGAGGCTGAGGTGGGAGAATCACTTGAGCCTGAGAGGTGGAGGTTGCAGTGAGGCAACGTTACACCATTGCACTCCAGCCTGGGTGACAGAGTGAGACTCTGTCTCAAAAAAACTTCAAAATGGTTACCTTTGGGGGTGAAAATGGGGGGCAGGGAAGGTAGATCAAGTGACTACTGGTTTTCATTACAAGCCTTTGAAAACTATTTGACTAACTACTTATGTATACACACACACACACACACACACACACACACACATATGTTCAGAAATGCAAGGCCAGGTCACACACACACACACACACACACACATGCACACACACACATATGTTCAGAAATGCAAGGCCAGGTCTATAAGAGAGTATTTTTGCATGCACACATACACATATGACCATATATATATATATATATATATATATATATATATATATACAGTGTGTGTATGTAGTCAATTATATATCTATATATGGGTAGTCAAAAAGATATGTATATATATATTTATATATGTCTTATAAAATTTAAAATTGAAACAATAAGAAAAACAAAGGGACAATGAGGACAATATTTTGGAGACAGTAAATGGGTGCTACTTCACTGTTTTTTTCTCTATAGGAGACATTACTAATTGATAAGAACCCTCTCTCTCTCTGGAGCCTGGAGACAGACTCAATCCTTCCCAGAATCCAGTTTTAGGCATATCAGATTTGGGTCTTCAGAAGAAAACCATTTGCCATTCTTGGCCTAAGCGGAAACAATCCCTTAGAGGCCTGCCGTTGCATTTTTGAACTTAAGTGAAAACAAGCCCAAATATTTTTATGGTATACCAAACTAGAACATATATCCCTGTATACCTAACTCTGAAAATCAACTTAATTAAAGGATGATAGTCACTACTGTAGAACTCTAGTATTCCAGTGAAATTGGTACCATTGAAAAAAGCCATTTAGGATTTAAAAAATATTCTCAACATTAACATAAAGATATACTTCAAAGCGTTACAGCACCATGATTAACAGAATTTTATTGCTGAGAGTTTTCAAAATAGTGTGTATCTCTTCACTAGCAGTATTGGCATACGACTTCATGAGAAAATCATTTTCCTTCAGGTCAGTGTATAGTTAATTCACATTTTGAGATGAGGCTACCATGACAACATGACAACTTAATGAGGTTTGAACAGCTTCAGAAAAGGGATTATTAAAAGGAAGAGAAAAGAAAAGCCTTGTGATAGAAAAATAGAATACCAGAATTATCTAGATGATGTTAAACAGCCATCTGCAAGGACTTATTGTCACTCTTTTATCATGGCTTCCTCTCTCTTTTTTCATTTCAACTACTGCAGTGGTAGGACTAGTTGTTCTTTGATGAAAATGAGTTTTTGTACAAGATTCAAGAAGAACACTTGTATCCATCAAGCACAGGATCTGTTAAAATCTCCTGACATTTTTCAATGGCACTTTCATATCTCCTGGAATTTGATTATATGTGCTTCATCTTTATATGGATCACATGGCTAATGTGCAAGGGCAAAAGGTTATAGCATGAATTTTCTGGCCCCTCAAAGTCTCAAAGGAGATGATAGTTCATGCCATGAGAGGAAGACCTAGGCAGTGCATGGTAAATGAGATATGGAACAATGTGGAGTAATGGTACAATGTTCAAAAAAGCACCAGAAGACCTAGGACCCCAAATTCTGCCAAACCGATGGTGTGACACTGGATAAATCACTTACCCTCTAAGTCCCATTTCTTTCATCTGTAAAATGATATGGGCAGGTTCAGTGATCTGTAAGATACTTCATTGCACCAGATTTCCTCAATACTGATGTGGCATATTTTACAACTTTTAGGATTCCTATAAATGAGTGTTTAAACATAGAAAGAATATGGATAGACTATCCTTTATTCTCTTAGAAAAATCAAAAAGCATGACCGGTGTTAAGAGCAGTGCCAAGGTAGGTTCAGAATACATAGGACTCCATTTGGGTAGTTTGAGGCTGGAACAATTACATCTAGTCAGAGAAAGGCATTAAGAAGCTGAGTATCATTTAGAAAATACTGCTCTAGAGACTATCTGTATATAGAATAAAGCTTCAAGAAAAGTGAAACAACAAAAGATAGGCAGACTCATGAGGTCCCCTAGTTGTCAGAGAACTAGGCTCCTTCTCGTTTACTGTGTGGACCTCACTCAACATTTGCACAAGATGGCTGCTGAAGCCCAAGGTGTTGAGCCGGTGTGTTCCAGGCAGCAGGTTATGGAAAGAGTCCAAGAGGGACAGTGCATGTACTCCATGCAATTCCATTTATGTCTTATTCTCTAAATGAGGTCATTTGGCCACATGTAGCTGCAGGAAGACTGGAAAATGGAATTTTTGCACGAACAACAGTGTTATCTAGCTAAAAGCTACTGTTTTATTACCATAGATGGGGAGGGAGAAATTAGCACTTCCTGACACGGTACTGGAGCGATGAAGCAGCGTGGCAGGATGAGGCTGAGAGCAAAGTTGTCTGTCAGTGCTCGAAGGAGGAAGCAAAATCAAGTTGAATTGTGCAGACAATAATGATCACAAAGACAAGGCCATGCTTGGGCTTTCGCTAATGTGTTTGCTTTGTCCCATAAAGATCTGTACACATGTGCACACACACACTGACATATACTTAAGTGTACACACCATACAATGGGTCAAAAATATAGTACAGCTCTAGATAATTCAGTCACAGAGATGAATAATAAACATGAAGCAACTCCGTCAATTCTAAAATTCAGACAAATCAGCTTTCTCTTTATTAATAAAACTAGAAACATCCTTATAAATATTTTTAAATATAAACTCTGTGCTATGCTCCCTACAAAAGTATTCAAGCTCAGGGGAACTCTGAATGCTCTATGATGTCAGAGGATGTCTGAAGATTTGGGAATTTTTTAATAACTAAGACTTAACTATTTGAAGGGATAGACAAACTTAATTTAGCCATTAAATTACTATATTTCAGACACTGTGTGTGTTTGTCAGTCAGAGACTACTTTTCAGATTCCCAGAAGAACAGGTCATTAAAATAAATATTCCAGAGGGTTTTAACATCAGCAAAAAACAAACTTATGAAATCTATGACACTGTTAGATTTCCATCTGTTCCAGGAGCTGTTAACGATGCATGTGGGGTTATCCAGGCACTATTTCAAAATAATGTGAATTTTAAGGACCGTTAATCATCTACAGACTCACTATGGGAGGAGTACATGTGCCAGGTGCAGTACAGCAGATGCTGTCCCCAATTTACCAGGATCATGTCACAATTCATTCACATTATGGCAGTCTGGTGTTCAAAATCTGCTCAAAACTAGACAAACATATGCTGGATGGCTGCTAGGTAAGCATGTTTCTCAAGGCAATGAATTATACCTAGCAGGTTTCCATTTAAATTAACTTATTCCTGATCTGCAGGAATCATTTGGAATTGTCTCTGGACATTCATGTCAAAATCTTAAAGTTCTAGACAACAGACTAAGATGAAACTCAGGCTTGCCAGGACCATGACAGAGTATTTCACATTTGATGCTAATATATTGTAAAATACAAGCTAATGAATTACAAATGGTGTCACACAGTCTTTGCACATTGTCATATTAATTCAAGATTTCAGAATTTTAAAAGCATTTTCAATATGATTCAAGTGTATAAATATTAAGGAGGCATTAACCTTTATCAAAATGATTTTTTCTTGTGTTAAAAAGTTCAAAATTTAACATAAAAGGGCACACAATTTGACTTTGCTGTAAGGTGGTTGATGAAAGGAACAGTATCTGCCCCCACATTATTCATGTAAAATCTGTGAAACCTTTCATTTACACTTCTTTGGCACTGGTGGGAGTGGGAATAGGAGTTGTGGGAGAAAGAGGAATGTTGTAAATAGTAAGAGAAAAGAGTAAATTGAAGGATGTCAGTTCTTTGATTAACGTGCTACTTGTCATCCTTTAGCAGAGAATAACAAAACCCTGCAGGCACTAAATAAAATGAGCCTCAGAGAGCTTTCTCATTGCAGACAACCTACAGAGTTTGTGTCAATTTGAAGTCACTGATGCAAACATTTTGTTCAAATATTTTATTTGTTTTCTACCCACATGGCATCAACAAGCATGTTTTCATGCCCTTTGCAGGGACATAGATGAACATCTTGAGAAGTCAAAATGTGGGATTTCATGAACTGGCTTCCCTGCAACTGATCAGGGACCTTTGTGAAACAAACTGAGGCTTAAGCTCAAGTCCTCAGATGAGTGATTCTCTTATATCGCTATCAATTCTCTTAAAAGAAAAAAAAAAAGCCCTTTCTCTCTCTAAGGGAGGAGACCACCCCTCATATCGTCTTATGCCCAATTTCTGCCTCCAAAGAAAGAAGAAGTAAAAACTAAAAGGCAGAAATGAAATCCACAGGCAGACAGCCCGGCGCGGCACCCTGGGCCTGGTAGCTAAAGATCGACCCCTGACCTAATTGGTTCTGTTATCTATAGATTACAGACATTGTATAGAAATGCACTGTGGAAATCTCTATCCTGTTTTGTTCTGATCTAATTACTGGTGCATGCAGCCCCCAGTCACGTACCCCTTGCTTGCTCAATCAATCACGACCCTCTCACGTGCACTCCCTTAGAGTTGTGAGCCCTTAAAAGGGACAGGAATTGCTCACTCCGGGAGCTCAGCTCTTGAGACAGGAGTCTTGTCGATGCCCCCGGCCGAATAAACCCCTTCCTTCTTTAACTCGGTGTCTGAAGAGTTTTGTCTGCAGCTCGTCCTGCTACATCTCCAGTCAGATTTACAACAAATGTCCAGTCCCAGGGCAGCCCAGACTACACACACAAAATAAAACAAAAACAGGCCAGGTGCAGTGGCTCATGCCTGTGATCCCAGCACTTTGGGAGGTCGAGGCAGGCAGATCACTTGAGGTCAGGAGTTCGAGACCAGCCTGGCCAACATAGTGAAACCCCATCTCTGCTAAAAATACAAAAATTATCCTGGTGTAGTGTTGGGCGCTTGTAGTCCCAGCCACTTGGGAGGCTGAGGTAGGACAATCACTTGAACCTGTGAGGCAAAGGTTGCAGTGAGCCGAGATCACACCACTGCATTCCAGCCTGGGTGACAGAATGAGACTCCATCTCAAAACAAATAAATAACAAACAAAAACCCCAAATGACTCCTTTTTGTCTAACTTTGTCAGAATATTCCATTTTGGGGGCAACCATTGTGGGTGGCATTATGACCACACGTCAGCCCTGACACCAATAAGGCAGCATCACCTTGGACTTGCTCACTGCCACGTCCTCATCTTCTAGTTCAGTGCATGGCTCATAGCAAGTGCTCAATAAATATTTATTGAACAAAAAAATAGATATCAAGGGTCAAGATGATTGGACCCCCATTTGAATTAACTTAGAAAACATCTCAAAGAGTAGTAAATCATAATTAAAATCTTATAATCCACGTCCTAGAAACTTAAGCGACTTGTGAACTTCTAATATGCTAAGCTCTCATTTTGTTAAGGATTTTCTACTTATGCACTTATGTGCAATAAATAATTGGGGTATTTATGAATTCTGTACTGTAGAAAGTGAGCCCAAATTACAGAAACTTCCTATATTACAGCAAAGAACATACACTCTGTGGGACAATAGTATAACTTGTGGAACATTTTAAGTAGTTACATCAATGATTCTAATGGTACACCACCTCATGGCAGAATAGTGCATTTTCTCCAACTACTTTCAACGTTTCCATTTTGTGGAGAAGTCCTACACAACAGTCATTGGGCGGCACCATTAGTGTGGTCACAGCATTGGGGGCCTCTGTTTCTTATCTAACTGGTTAACACCTCGGTTTGGGCATCTTGGGTTGAACTCTGACTAGAGTGACATGCTGGATTGCTACTGTTCCCACGGATTTATTTAGAAGAGAGGGGAGAGAGAAAGAGATGACTTCAAAAAAGCTCATCATCACTGGTCATTAGAGAAATGCAAACCAAAACCACAATGAGATACCATCTCATGCCTGTTAGAATGGTGATTATTAAAACGTCTGGAAACAACAGATGCTGGTGAGGCTGGGAAGAAATAAGAATGCTTTTACACTGTTGGTGGAAGTGTAAATTAGTTCAACCATCGTGGAAGACAGTGTGGCAATTCCTCAAGGATCTGGAAGCAGAAATACCATTTGACCTGGCAATCCTATTACTGGGTATATACCCAAAGGATTATAAATCATTCTACTATAAAGATACGTGCACACGTATGTTTATTGCAGCACTATTTACAATAGCAAAAACTTGGAATCAATGCAAATGTCCATCAATGATAGACTGGATAAAGAAAATGGGGCACATATACACCATGGAATACTATGCAGCCGTAAAAAAGAATGAGTTCATGCCCTTTGCAGGGACATAGATGAAGCTGGAAACCATCATCCTCAGCAAACTAACACAGGAACAGAAAACCAAACACTGCATGTTCTCACTCATAAGCAGGAATTGAACAAGGAGAACACATGGACACAGGGAGGGGAACATCACACACTGGGGCCTGTCGGGGTGGAGGGAAATGGGAGGGATAGCATTAGGACAAATACCTAATGCATGTGGGGCTTAAAACCTAGATGATGGGTTGATAGGTGCAATAAACCACCATGGTGCATATATACCTATGTAACAAACCTGCATGTTCAGCACATGTATCCCAGAACTTAAAGTAAAAAAAAAAAAAAAAAAAAGTAGGACATCTATGCTGACTTTATATATCATATTTATTTGCACCAACAATTGCCTCCTCTCCCCTGTTAAATATAAAATGACCTTGGGGATGCAAGCCATGCACAGAAGAAGAACTTAGAAAGACTGTTTCCTTGAGGACTTTTCTGAGCAGATTTGCCATACCTGAACTGGACAGCTTAGAACATATAAACTTATGTTTTGTTTAAGCCACTGTTATTTTCTATGTCTAATACTTCTAGCTAAGATGAAAACAAATTCATATTATTGGATTATGAAAAAATTGAGAGGGAAAGTGAAGAGGTCTTGCATGAGTGAGGCAAAGATGAATAAAAATATAGTAGGACATCTATGCTGACCTTATGAATCACATTTATTTGAGTCAACAATTGCCTCCTCTTCCCCCATTTCCAAGTATTGCTATCACCAATCAGATTGGTTTTATCTTTTCCTAGTTTATACTTTTTTTTTTTTTTTTTTGAAACAGAGTCTTGCTCTATTGCCAGGCTGGAATGCAGTGGCACGATCTCAGCTCACTGCAACCTCCACCTCCCGGGTTCAAGTGATGCCCCTGCCTCAGCCTCCCAAGTAGCTGGGATTACAGGCATGTGCCACCATGCCCAGGTAATTTTTTTTCTTTTCTTTTTTTTTCTTCTGTATTTTAGTAGAGACAGGGTTTCACTATGTTGACAAAGATGGTCTCAATCTCCTGACCTTTTGATCTGCCCGCCTTGGCCTCCCAAAGTGATGGGATTGCAGGCATGAACCACCGCACCTGGCCCCTAGTTTATACTTCTAAAGGATAAGTCTTCTTGTTTGCTGGAGTATCTCCAACTCAAATTTTTACACATTCAATTATTTTTCAAAAATAGCCCAAACCAAATTCATGGCCATTTAGAGTTTTCCTACTTTGCACATCCCAGGAAACTTCACCCCACATCTGCTGGCCATCGATAAGAAAGAGGCTGTGGTTACAAGACCCCCAAGCTGCTATGGCCCCCTCAGAGTTCTTAGACCCAGAGATTCCTCCTCTGTGCTCCTGAGTGACTTCACCTAGGCATGTGAGTCCCCTTATCTATACCCCTCTCGCCCAGGAGTTCCCTGGCCCTCCTCCCCTTCTGGATGGTGGTCCCCATACTGTAGTCTCTGGACACAGTCTCATGCTGTGCAACTCTGTCCAAGAGGTATGCAATAAAGTTGTTATGTTACTTCCTCTTCTGGCTCTTCTGATCATGTCTTTTTCCTTGATCAACCTCCAAGTCCCTTGGACACTCTATACACTATCATTCTCAGCTGCTCCCACAGGAATAGAATTCTTGCTTTTAGGAGGCCCAAAATAAACATGGCTACCCAAAATAAAGACTACACTTCCCAGTGGCCTTGGTAGTAGGGTGGTCATGTGACTAAATTCTGTCCACTGGGAAGATAAGCAGAAGTATCCTGGCCAGGGCTTCTGGGAATCTTCTTTAAAAGACTGCTAGCATCTACTTTTTTCCTTTCTCCTTGTTCCTTTATCTTTTCCTCCTTTTTAGCTGGTTGGAAATGTAGACAAGATGGTTAGAGCTAAAGCAGCCAAGTTTAAAAATAAAATGACTCTGGGGATACAAGCCATGCGCAGAGGAAGAACTTAGAAAGACTCTGTTTCCTTGAGGATTTTCCTGAGCAGATTTGCCATACCTGAACTGGACTGCTTAGAACATGTAAACTTCTATTTTGTTTAAGCCACTCTTATTTTCTATCTCTAATACATCTAGCTAAGATGAAAACAAACTGATATTACTGGATTAAGTGGTAGATAGTGTTAGATAATGGAAAAGATGAGAGGGAAAGTGAAGAGCTCTTGTGTGAGTGAGGCAAAGATGAAGAATGATAAAGGAAAATTTAGCAATACTAACATAAACTGTCTATAAATGTGGTCACACAGCTGCTAAGTGATGAAGGTAAGACTTACACCCAAGTCTATCTGACTTCGATAGACTTAAGCTCTTTGTAGATAGACCTATGCTCTTCATTACTGCCTTCAGTTTCCATACCTGTAAAATGTAGACAATAATGTTTGGGACTCCTTTCATAGAGTTATTGTAAGAATTAAGTGAAATAACATATGGATAATTCTTAGTGTAGAGCATAGTACATGAACTGTTTGATATATGCTGAATCTTTTTTAAAAAAAATTATCTTTGTGACTGGGCGCAGTGGCTCACACCTATAATCCCAACACTTTGGGAGGCCAAGGCATGTGGATCACCTGAGGTCAGGGGTTGAAGACCAGCCTGACCTACATGGTAAAACCCCATTTCTACTAAAAATACAAAAATTTGCTAGGTGTGGTGGTATATGTCTGTAATCCCAGCTACTTGGGAGGCTGAGGCAGGAGAATCACTTGAACTTGGGAGGTAGAGGTTGCAGTGAGCCGAGATTGTGCCATTGCACTCCAGCCTAGGCAATAGAGTGAGACTCTGTCTCAAAAAAGAAAAAAAATTATCTTTGTGCACACATTCTTTCCTTTATGTGGCATGCCCTTTCTTCTTTCTTTGCCAGGGAAGCAACTTAATCATTTATCCCATGAACTGTTTAATGACTACTACCTTCTCTTTAATACGTATTTATCTTTTATAGCACTTACCAATGATACCAATATCTTATCATTATAGCATACAAGGAACTCATATATTTATAGGAAGTATATGAGGTGCTTATTAAAAATGCTGGTTCCTTAGCTTTCTCTAAAGATTCAGATTTGGTGGGTCTGAGATGATGCCTAGGCATCTGTGTGTTTTAGCAAGCCCCTTATGTGAGTTTAATATATATAATAAATATATATAATATATAATTATTATATAGTTATATATAAATATATAATAATATGTAATAAATATGTAATATATTATATAAACATTATATATATTTATAATATATATTATTTTTATATATTATATTATATATAATATAAAGAAATATATATTATATAATGTACAATAAATATATTTATTATATAATACACAATCCCAGCTACTTTATATATTATATATTATTATATATATTTATTATATATTTATGTATTTTATATATAATATATTTATTATATATTATATACACATACATATATATTAGTATTTTTTCTTGTCTATTATAAGAATATATATTTCTTATATATAATATATTCAACATAATAATTTTTTAAAAAATTATACTTTAAGTTCTAGGGTACATGTGCACAACGTGCAGGTTTGTTACATATGTATACATGTGCCATGTTGGTGTGCTGCACCCATCAACTCGTCAACACCCATCAACTCATCATTTACATCAGGTATAACTCCCTGATGTTATATTAACAATCACAGTACTCATTTCTGAAACTGGTCACGTGGTTGTATCTGGTATTTATAGCTCTATTTTCTCCTACCCATTCCTTATTCCTTTAGCTGTTAGCAAGCACCTCAGCTGGCTGTGTTTCTTTACCTGGTGAAATGACCTGAAGTTTCATCCCTGAAGGTTCTGGCTGTTAATATTCACATCTGAATTGGAATGTTGTAGTTTTCCATTGACTTTAATCACAGGGTATGGGAATATACACTAAGGGATTTTCTGTATTCCATACAGACTCTTCCTCACTTCCTTTGTGTCCAATTTCCCCTTGGATCAATCACTTCAACCATTTCAGTAACTCCCTTCTTCGCCAGTTGATTCAGAGGCATAAGGAGCCCAAAGTGGCCAGATGGCAGTGTTAACTTTCCATTCATTGGAATTATTGTTGTGTCTCCTGGTAAAATTATTGTTGTGTCTCCTTCTTCACTTGGAACTAAGACCTTGAGACACGTGAAGCATAAGATCTCAGAGAGGCAGGAAGCAGAAGTTTTGCTAGTGTTGACAAAGACCCTCTCTTTTGACCAAACTTGAGTCAGGGTCTTTCGAATTCCTCTTTTTGACTAGGCCCTGACCTTTGGCTCTGTTCTTGGCCTGCGTAGTCCAGTTTTTGCAAGAATACTGCTGAGTCAGTTTAGTGAAAACCCCCTTGGTATCTGATCACCCTCGATATCTGGCCAACCTCCTCAGCCCCATCCCCAGTATCGTAGCATCCTGGTCAGTAAGAATCCTGTTGAATCAGTCTAGCCTCTATCCTTGATGCTTCTTAGTAATTTTCCATCCACTAACCACTGCCCTGCTCCTTGGCTATAGATCTTAACTTGCTATATTCATTGTTGAGCCCGATTTCTCTCCCTTATAGTAAAACCCTCATTGTGATAGTTCCTCTTGAAAAAAGTCTCTCTTACTATCTTTTATAAGTGATATGGGATTTTTTCTTTATTATTCAATCACTAGGTATAATAGTGAGTGCTGCCACTCCCACTTGGTGATCCTTGTGATTAGTTAAGTTCAGGAAACTGCCCTATTAAGTGATGTGCCCTTTGAAGGCAAAGACAGGCCTTTCTGATCTTTTTATCTCCTGTACCTGGCCTATAGTGAGTGCTTGACAAATGTGTGTGGAAGGAATTATTTACCTGGAGATGAGCTCTGAAGAATGAGTACAAAGGCAGGAGGCACAGACCAGAAAACAGTCATCAGAGGAGAAAGATTACAGGCAAAGCTCAGAGGAGTGGGAGTATGATGGGTATCTGGGGAATAGTAAACAATCAAGTTGATTGAATCATGGGATACATGCATGGAAAGAGTAGGGGAAAAGTTTGAAAATGTATTTGGGTTGCACGGCAAGCCCCTTGATCACCAGGGCCCCAAATGCCATTGATTTTGGCCAGCAGTGGAACATCCCTGAAGGCTCTTGTGTGAGACAGTGATGCAATGGGAGCTGTGCATTTCTAAGATTTATCTGGAAATAGCGTGATGCCTGGACTGAAGACAGGAAAGACAGGAGATGTAAAAGATACCACTTTAGCAGCTTTGCAGTAATCCAGCAAGATAATGAAAGTCTGAACTAAAGTGGTAGAAGGTGTGGGGGAAGATTCAAGATTCAAAAGTGATTATTTCTCTAATGAGATAGAGGATGGCATCATCTGTGTTATTCACAGATGCCATCCTCTGTCTCATTCCTATTTTTATCATTGACGCTAGAAGCACAGGTAGCTAGAAGCAAAGTGTCATTGATTATAGCGTGATCATATTTTTTCACAATGAACACCTCAAAATAACCACAAAAAGATCCTGAGCTTCCCAGGAACACATAGAGTGCATACGTAATTTACCAAATGGATAGAATTAAATACTCTAATAGAATAAAAACAAAATGGTTAACTAAAGAGCCTTGTTGGCGGGAAGCAGCGACTTCCCATAAAGACATTTATTCAATTAAAAATGAAGCTCAGAAGGTCATGTGTTGATTTCATATTTTCCTATAAAATACAGGGTTTTAAAATAAATCCACTACCTCATAAATTAATAAAATTTAGGTTAAAAATTTATCCGGGAAGGAAATAATCAAGCATAGTGGACCTCTGCAATATAAGTGAAGCAATTATTTCAAATAACATTAATTGTCCAGGTGCTGTTAATCAGGTCCCAGGTGATTGGAACATTAAAACTGTAGCCCAACTCCTTCCCACAAGAAAGAATGGGTTCAAAAGTTATTTTAAAATCTTTTGCCTATAGTCTCAGTGGGGGTGTTTTCCTCACTGGCATTCCTTAACCTCTTTTTCTTTCCCCAAAATACGATGAGTACTGCGGTTCCTTGAAAGTCCTTCTACCTCTGGTTCCAGGGAAGAAACAACTGACCCATGCTATGACAATGTTTTCCATCACCATGTGCTTTCAATTACCAAATGTTTCCATTTCCGCAGTGATGGTTCAGGGCTTGTTACCTGACAAGGAAATCTACGGACAACCACTAGCATCTGGTTGCTGATTACAGAAACTCTCAAATTAGCATTTGTTTTCAAGGACATTTGTTTTCTCTTATAATATGAAGTCTAAAGGTAGAGCAATCCCAGACATACCATGGTAAGGGCTCCAGGACTTAGCTTTGCCTTCTCCACAAGTTGATATTGTCCTCAGGATGGTTTTCCTCGTGATCACAAGAAGGCTGCTGGCAGCAGCTAGGGTGATACACTTCCTTTCTCATCCCAAGCACGTAAAAGAGAGAGGGAGCCTCTTGCCCTTTGATATAACTGTGCTAATTTAGGACATATGCTCAACCTGAGCCAATCACAGACCAGGGGAAAATCTTTCCTGAGTAGCTTATGCCTTGATTCCTGATTTAATCATTATAGTAAGAGGAACAAAACAGTAAGATTGGAGTATACCAGTCAGGATCCTGGAGATGGAAAGAATATCCAATATGGGCAGTGTTCTCTCAGAAAGGCAGAAGTTAGAGGTGGAGAAATTAATGTTAATGCAAAAAGATATTAAAATCTATGTGTTAACTAAGACAGCAATACTGTCAGTGAGTTGTATGAGATTACTTGGCAGAAATTTCAAAGTAGGTGGCAGAGATGGCAGAGAACTGATTAGATGAATCAATTATATCAAGTACATAAAATGGTAGACAGAGTAGTAATTGAGAGAGGATTTGGTGTGAAAGGGTTTTAAAGAAAGAGATGCTGGTGTGCTGTGAGTCTCAAGCTCCCACCCTAAGCGGGTGGAGTATCAAAGCTGAGTAAGTGAGGCTGTGTTGGAATCACTTGGAGAGTTTACTGTTTCCTTTGCAGTTAGAGAATCAGCGTGGATGTGAGTTGACTGTCACCCTGGAAAATCTAGAGGCTGGAGGTGGGCTGGCATGCTGTTTTGGAGGCAGAGTGAAGGAGGATTGCTGCTATACTGGGTCGGATATGTATTCACACAGTTTTGGGAACAAGGAATGTGTGAATGTTTCCTGTGGCCTGGATGTGGGTGGTAGATATGCAATAGATAGACGCTATGGAAATCATCTTAGATCCTTTCCGTTACGTACATCGGAGGAACAAAGACCCTCAACAAAAATGAAGCTGAAGTGGGTCCCCCATTCCCTAGACCTTGAAGAGGAATGAAGTGCAGGAATGGTGTGCATTTGCCCAGATCAGAGAAACTGCTGGTGAAAAACCACGTGATATTCAGTTCTCTAAAGAAACACCCAAAGTGGGTCAACTTTAAACATCTGCCAGACCCAGCAAGTGTAAAGCCATCTTACAATATTACCAGTCAAATGAGGACTCTCCTATCCTCTTTCTAGCCTCCTTGATCACCAGTCCCAGAGGGATCAATAGCTGGAACACAAGCTAGAGACAGAACAGAAAAGAAGAAGAACCAGTTTCTCTAATCTCTGCAAGTGTCCAGGCTCTAATTTAGTTGTGGAAGGGGAGAAGATTTTAAATTTAATCAAATTTAGAATTATAATTATTATCTGGGACCAAAGATTTAAAATGATTGAATTGACACTGTTTACGTCCTAAAGTGGCTTTTACACTTTTTTATTATTGCAAGAGACCTGAAATCATGAGCGATCCGGGAGTTTTCATCCTGGAACCACTTTACCTTGGCCATGATCTGCATAAGAAAAAGGGATACTTTGCACCATGCCTCTCAATAACCAGGAAACTAATGACTAGACCCTGAGACCTCTGCTACAGCTGCTCAGAAAAACAAGTGTCCCGACTACTGTGCTTGCACAAAGCAGCAGCAGCAGCAGTGACCTCTTATGCATGATGTTCACTTCCTCCCAAATCTGACCTGGGGCTATCTGCCTGACAGAATTGAGATCAGGTGCAGAACCAAAGCTGAAGGAGATTGAAGATGTAGTCTTGCCTTTCTAGGTTCAAGTATGCGGCACACACACCCATGCAAGGAGTTGGCATGGAATCAAGGCAACCAGCCTGCAGTGTCTGCCACAGTGCTCACACTGCACACCTGGCAATCTATGTCCGGGGTAGTTTCACCGCATAAATGTGTTTACTCAAGAGATAATTAATAAGAAATTGTCCACTTCATGGCCTCACTAGACCTGGAAGCTGACTACTCGCTGCCATCCAGGTGTGACCCCCTCACTGTCTCCTGCTAAGTACCACCTGTTCCCCAGACCCACCCTTTCCTTAAGCAATGAAGCTTCTCTTCACAGGTCTCATCAGAGCCCATTAATACCCTACCCGTTGATATGGTTTGGCTGTGTCCGCACCCACATCTCATCTTGAATTATAATCCCCATAATCCCCACATGTTGAGGGAGGGAGGTGATGGGATCATAGGGGTGGTTCCCTTATGCTGCTTTTGTGATAGTGAGTGAGTGAGTTCTCATGAGATCTGATGATTTTAAGTGTCTAGCATTTCTCCTGCTTGCAGTTCTCTCTCCTGCCACCTTATGAAGAAGGTGCCTGCTTCCCCTTCACTCTTTATAACTTTCCTGAAGCCTCCCTAGCTATGCGGAACTCTGAGTCAATTAAACTTCTTTCTTTTATGAATCACCCAGTCTTGGGTAGTATCTTTATAGCAGTGGGAGGATGGACTCATTCTCTAGCGCCCAGCTGAAGAGGTGCACCCTCCAAGAGCCTTTCCTTAGGCTTTTCACCTGGCTCCTTTGAGCGCCTGCTTTTCTGTGATTTCACAGCATGTCCTGCCCAGAACATCATTTTTTTTTTTTTACACTGAATTGTGTAAACCTTGTTCTGTTTGCTCATTACTTCATTCATTCATTTAACAAACATTTAAGGACCCATTCAACGTGCTTTGCTGGGTGCTAGGTGGTGAACAAAATAGGCACGGTCCCTGTCCTGTTAAAGTTTACAGACTTGTATGGAGGAGACAGACATTGAACAAGTAAGCAAATATGTACATATAAAATCCAGATTGCAATAAGAGTTATGAAGGAAAATTACAAAGTACTTTGAGAGAGTAAATCAAGGGTCTGTCTTAAGTTGGGTGGTCAGAGGAGTTGGCCCCTAGGAGGTAATATTTAAAACAGGAAGTGTAAGTAGGGGTTAGATATGTGAGCAGTAGGAGGAAAAACATTCCAGGCAGAAGGAATTATATGTTTAAAGACCTTGAGTCAGGGGAGAGAGCAAAGCATTTTGGGAATTAAAAGGACAGTATGTTTGGGCGTGGTGGCAGAGGGTCAGTAGCAGGAGTGAGATTAGCTTAGAAATATAAAGCAGATCACATGGAGCCTTCCAGGCTGTGTTAAGAACTTTAGATTTAAATCCACGAATATTAGGGAAATTTTGAAGGGTTTATAGCAGGGCACTAATATCACCTAATTAATGATTTACAATAACTCCCCAGTTTCTCAGTGGAAAATGGATTGCAGAAGAGCAGGAGTGAAAGAAAAGAAACTAGCTAGGGAGTAATACAAAAGTCCAGGCAAGAGGTCTGGACAGTGGCTGGCCATGAGGGTGGTTGCAGGGGAAATAGAAAGAATGGTTTATAATTGTTGTTGTCTCCCAAATCTATCATGAGCTTTGTGTCTTTTGTGTATGCCGGGCATCTTCCTTGGTGAAAACCTATAGCTATACTCAGTAAGAAAATATAATGAATCAATACATTAATTAGTTAATTAAATACATGCTGTTTTAATCTCTTAAAAAGAGGAACTGATCTATATTAACTGAATCAAGCATTTCACAACTGCTGAGAAAGCAATTATATAGACATATAGTCAATCCATTTACTTTGCTAAGAAGACAGACTTGTTGCCAGAGTCAGTTTGGTTATTTTGGGCATATTAACAACTAAATAATGCAGACTACATGGTTACTCAGAATTATGGTTAGCCACTATACCAGTTCAAGATAAAATCAATTCTATTTAGGTCAGTTTGACTCTGTTCATTAGCTAGAGCTTTGAATGCACAACTTAGCATTATAGTATACAACAGCAGTTCCTAAAAATTTTTTAATCTCATAAACCAATACATTTTTTCTAAAAATTGGGGGACTGCTTAAGGTTGATACTTTTAAGATTGTCAAGAAAGAGTATTAAATCAAACAACCAAACAGTTCTATATCTTAGCCACAAGCAACAAAAACTAATTCTGGCTGACAAGTAGAAAAGGATTTATGATGAGAGTTTTGTGGTCTGGAAACTAGCCAAACTACCAAGAACACTGCCCCAAATCTTGGATATGATGAAGACACCACTGCCACTGCAGGTGCCACTAAGCAGCAGACGCCATAGGCTACACTGCTAATATCACTCATGCTGCCGCTGGTGGCATCACTATCTGACTTGTGGCCCTTGGCATGTGGATACAGCCATTATTGCTGCCACCATTGATCCCCAGAATGGACTTTGTACAGTCCTTGAAGGGACTGGATAATGCCTACCTACAGTAGTGAAGGGGGATCTTCTTTGTTCAATCTACTGATTCGAATGCTAATCTCTTCCAGAAACACTCTCACAGACATACCCAAAAATAATCTGTCACCAACTACCTGGGTATCCCTTGGCCCAGTCAATTTGACATATAAAGTGAACTGTCACATGACCTAATCAAAGCATATACAACACTGCAGAATACTGAGGATTTAAAATGTTAATATAAGGATTTTTATGAAGAACTTCATACCAATAAATTGAAATCTAGAAAAAATAAAACAATTCCTAATAAAAATTTTACCAAATGTATTCAAAAAGGAATCAATGTTAAAAACCTAAATTCAGATACGTGATTCAAAGTTTTCCACAAAGGAAATTACTGGCCCAGATAACTTCACTGGTGAGTTCTACCAAACGTTTAAGGAAAAAATAAGCTTAACCTTTTACAAGGCTGAAATAGTGAAAGAAAGTAAACTCCTCTAACTTTATGGGGCTAACAAAATCTTGAGATTAAAACCTGACAAGGAGAATATGAGAAAAGAAAATTACCTGTCACTTTAACTTATGAAGTTGGATGTAAACAAAAAAAAAAAAACAAAATAAATATTAGATAAGATATTATTACCAAGTCAGATTATACCAGGAATGGGAGATTGGCTTAAAAATAGGGTATCAATTAAGGTAGTTTGCCTCAACAGCTTAAAGGAGAAATTCATCCGATCATCTCAATATATGCAGAAAAAGCAAATGATAAAATTCATTTTCCAATCATGTCAGCAAACTAATTCATGACCTTTCCCCTAAAATTTCTTACATGAAAAGAGAATTCTTGTAAAGAATGAAGAATAACCATAAAAACCTTCAGTGAACACAATACCTAATAATGACGTATTAGGAAACGTTTCCTTTGAGGTCAGGTACAATACAAGAATGCCACAATCAGTGGCTCTATCTAACTTTATACTGGAGGGCCTCATGAGAATAGTTACACAAACAAGAAAAATAAATAAAAGATATAGGGATTGTAAGGATTGAAAACTGTTGGTATTCGTAGATAATATGAATATATGCACTGAAAATCCAAAAGAATCTGTGGATGAGTTGCTAAGAATAAAAATTAGTAAGCTAGCTGGATATAAATTCAGTGTACAGAATCAATACATGACAGTTGTGGAACTATAGAACAACCCAAGTGTCTATTAATAACAGATGGATAAATAAATTCTACTATAGTTACATAATGGTTTATATCTAGTAACAAAAGTGAATGAATTATAGGTACATGCAAGTATATGGATGCATTTTACAAATGTAATGTTGAACAAAAAAAACAAGGCACAAAACAGTTATAAACATATATTACAATTCTGTTTATGTGCAGTTCAAAATCATGCATAAATTATGCTAAGTGAAGGAGCCAGACAAGAAGTGTTTATATGGTATGATTGCATTTATGTAAAAGTCTACGGCAAGCCAAACTAACCTATAGTGATAGAAAGCAGATTAGTGGTAGCCTGGGGCTGGAACTTGGGAGATTTACTGCAATGAGACATGAGTGATGGAAATTCTGTATCTTGATTGGGCATGTACATTTGCAAAACTCAGCAAACAAAGGCATGTACATTTGCAAAACTCAGCAAACTAACTTTGAATTGGTGTGTTCTATTGTACGTAAAGTATGCCATACTAAATATAACACATTTTAAATATAGGCACAATAGTAAAATTATGAGGAAAATGAAAAAAATGATTATCCCCCAAGCCTGACCAATGGTTACTTACCAGGAAAGAAATACATGGGGGTAAGGGAGATTCTAAAGTCTGAGCAATGTTCTATTTCTTGACCTGAGAATGACTGTATCAGTTTTATTTTACAATTATTTTGTTAAATTGTAAATATATGTTTTATGTATGTGTGTTTCTGTGTGTATGTGTATATTTCACAATAAAACAAAAAAGTGAAAACATAGCTAAGTCTAGAAAAGAATGTTTCCTTCTCTGGCTGTCGATGTAGTGGACAATCATGAGGCTCTTCTCATTCCTGTTTTCAGTTGGGGAAGGTTGTGCAAGGAACAGAGCGTATTAGCAGTGATCATGTTAGGGGAAGATCCTAAGCACATTTCTTTGAATAAGTTATGCCAAATGCCTTGCTTCAAAAAATATTTTTGCTTCAAAAAATCTCCTTTCCATGTAAGTAGGGGATTTGACCCCTATGTCAGCATTGACTACAAGAGAAATTTCTCTGGATTTTGGGAAGAAGACTCAAGAGAGGCTTAACACCCCTATAAAGTGAACCAGATTCTTTGTATTGTAGGTTAACTCTCTCATGTACAATTCTCAGTCAAGGTTTTTCTTCATAAGTTTGTCTTTGATCATTACCATGTTTATATTCCCAGAGAAGTGCCATACAATTTTCTGGAAGTGAGTTGGTGACCTTATCAGTCAAGATAAATTAGATTATACTGTGGTAATAAAAAATGGCAAAATCTCAGAGAACTGATAGAATGTACGTTTATTTCTCATTCAAGCCAAATCCCTTTGTGGGTTTAGGTGCCTCCGAAGGCAGTCGCTGTCGGTGTGGTACAAGGCTGCCATTCTGGGCTGCTTCAATCTCACGACCACTCTGTATCTACATGCACTCCCACAATCGCCAAGGTGGCCAAGACAGAACTGGAGAGTCAAACACTGGCAATGAAATGCTTCCATATGGAAGTTACGTATGCCACATATTTCATTGGCTAAGGCAAGGCCTATATGTTTGCTCCTGTCTTCAAGTGGGCAGGGAACTGCCAGTCTCTTACATGTCAGAAGAAGAGGAGAACTGATACACTAGTGAGCAACATAATGTCCAGCACAGTTACCTATCAGAATTTGGCCAAAATAAATTTTGTATTTTGTAAAGATGAATTGAATCCTGCTTGAATGGGAAGTGCAATGGACTGAAGTTTGTGTCCCCTTGCCCAACTCATATGCCGAAACCTTAATTCCAATGTGATGGGGTTTGAAGGTGGGGCCATTGGTAAATAATTAGGCCACGAGGGTGGAACCCTCATGAATGGAAGTAATAAAAGGTGAGATCGAATTTAAAATTTCTTGTGTGTGTATGTGTGTGTGTGTGTGCATGTGTGCGTTTTGAGACATGGTTTTGCTCTGTCACCCAGGCTGGAGTGCAGTGGCATGATCTCAGCTCACGGCGGTCTCCACTTCTGAGGTTCAAAAAAATCCTCCTGCCTCAGCCTCCTGAGTAGCTGGGACTACAAGCATGTGCCACCATGCTTGGCTAATTTTTGTATTTTTTTTGTAGAGACAGGGTTTCACCATGTTGGCGATGCTGGTCTCAAACTCCTGGGCTCAAGTGATCCACCCACCTTGGCCTCTCAAAGTGCTGGGATTACAGGTGTGAGCCACCTCGCCTGACCAAAAAGTTCTAATGTTTAATAGCAGACTATGGTGACTATACTTAGCTACAATATTTTGTGTATTTTAAAGTATCTAGAAGAGAGGACTTGAAATGATACCAACACAGAGAAATGATAAATACTCAAGGTGATGGATGCTCCAAACACCCTGACTTGGTAATCACACATTCTATGCATATAAAAACACTCGCATGAATGCATAAATATATGAAATATTTGTATCAATAAGACAAAAGAGACCAGAGAGCAAGCTCACTGTTTTTCTGCCACATGAGGATATGACAGAAGTTGGCGGTCTGCAACCAGGAAGGAACCTTCACCAGAACTCGACCATGCTGGTACCAGGATCCTGGACTTCCAGCTTCAAGAACTGTCAGAAAAAGAGTCCTGTTATTGATAAGCTACATGGTTTGTGTTATTTGATTATAGTAACCCCAGTTAAGATGCGTAATGATGTTAGTGATACGTTGCTTTTGTTTAATACTTTGGAGTTTTTGAAGCATTTTCCCAACATATTTTCATTTATTTATTCAGCAAAAATTTTTAAGCATGATTATGGGCTAGGCACTGTGCTACGACCAAATATGTGAGTAAGACATAGGCTGTACCCTTCCCCATGATGAAATCATGTGGTAATCGCAATATCAAAGCCTGTAAGGGCACAGTGATGGCCCAGAGGACAGAGTGCTCCTCACCATCAGGGATAGAAAGAGAAGACTTCTTGGATGATGTGATCTTTGTTTAAGCTGGTGTATCAAAGATAAGTAAGAGTTTATCAGGAAAAGGGGACAGGGAAATGGCAAAGATTCAGGGAGAGAAAAAAAAAAAGATGCGCAAAGGCACAGGGAGTTGTCTCACGTGCTCCCCACAAAACCCCAGGCATTTCCAACTCTCCCAATTTTATAGATGAGGAAACAGACGCAAAAAGTAAGTGATCTTCTCAGGTCACCTACCTAATACAAGGCAGAGCAGAGCTCAAGTCTTTTAACTTCAAATCCCGTATCCTAAACACTTAGTATTGTTTAAATAAAATGCACATCTTAAAATAATGAACATATCTAATTCATTCAACTTATTTTGACTATATTAATGCCTGGCGTAAAATGAGTGTTCAATAAATAATGGTAAAATGTAATGCTCTAGATCACTCTGCCCTCTATGTGCAATGTGCTCCATACAGGCAGAAACCATGCCTCTTTTGTTCATCATTATATCTCTAGCTTCTAGTACAGTGTATGACACATTATGGGGTTCGCTAAAACATTTATTGAGTAAATAAATGAATGAATGAATCTCTAAATCTTTACTTCAAACCAATGGAAAAAGTTTCCTGGATCTATTTGAATCTTGAAATAATTCTTTAAGTTGCATTCATAACACTTCCATTCTATACATTGCCCACTTTTCATTATGACACAGAGCAGCTGGGACATGGAAGTGTGGGTCTCAGGGAAAGAGCCTTGTTCACTGCTTTGAACAGGTAGGCATTCCCTCAGTGTGGGTTGGATGACTGAACAGCAAACTCATGGCTGTCATTATTCATCTGAAACGACACATCTGTGTGGCTTAAACCTTCAGAGACTGGAGATTTATTACACATTAGTGATTACTTCAAACATTGGAGATTAATGAGGCATGAGAGATTACTTCAGACTTTAGTGATCTCAGGAGTTTAGTAAACACTGTGAGCTCCTCAGTCAGCATTGAAAGGTCTGATGGGGCCTCAGCAAGACTTATTTATAGAAACTCTGGTTCTGCACCAGTGGTGGGTCTGCCCTTTTTATTTTGAGAGAGGATTCAAATGACAGTTTAGGATGGTTGCACACCAGTCCTTATCCCAGTGGCATATCAAAATGCTCTGATTAGTCACCTTTAGGACTAACTATATTTTTGTGTGGCTATTCAGACAGTCTTGTTTCTGAAAACATAGAAGCTAAAGGGTCACCTGTCTATCAGTAATTAGTTTTCATTGTTTTACTATGCACCAGAGCAGGCATTAATCAGTCACCTAAGAGGACAGTAAAGAAAAAAACATAAGGCACAGTCTGCTCATAAGAAGGATGCAAACCAAATGGGGAAATAGAATCATAAAAGAAGTCTTGACTCCATTACCAAATCATTGAGTGATAGTACTACAAGAAAGGAGAGGCCCCAGGGTACCAAGAGCATCCAGGAAGGCTTATGGAAGGAGGGAGGACTTGAGATGTTCGGGTATGGACTGTTATGTCTGCTTGTGAACTCCTGTGATGCAGGTACACAGCATCATTATACTCCATGCCATTTCCAGAATAGGCCTCCCTTATAAAATTATTCATGCCCTGCTCACTCTGTCTGGAATATTTTCTTCCACTTTTCTGCCTGGCCAAATCCCTCTTCAAGGTACAGTTCAAATAGGATTTCCCCTTCTAGACCCTTCCCTTACCTCCTTTGGCACCTGGGCAAAGTCAATCACTCCCTTCTTTGGGCTCCCACAGCCTTCTGTATGCGTATCTAACACAACACTTAACGACATTGTGGTAATAAATTGTTCATGTCTCTGTTTTCCTCACTCAATGGTGCCTGGAAAGTCATGAGCTCTCAATATATATTATTTATATATGTGGATAGATAAATTAACTGGAGAAGAACTTCCCAATTTGAGACCAGTGGGAGATATAAGAAAATGGGTCCAGACTCTTAAAGACCTTTTAAAAGACAAGCCAAAGGGAGAGAGGAGGGAGGGAGGGAAAGAAGAAGGAAAGGAAAAAGGAAGGGAGAAAAAAAATGATATGTTTAAGCAGGTTGAGTGAAAACATCAAAGCTTTTTTTTAACGACTCAGAAAATAAAAGTCCTCCATAATCCAAAATATCTCAGAGATATTTACTGTTAACATGTTTGTGTTTCTCCAGTTTTTCTATGCATATAAATATGTCAGTGAATTTTTCTACAGTTTATATTCCCACTATTCATGCAGAAAAGTGCTCCAAAATCCAGTCAACCAACAAACATTTATTGTATACTTAAGAACTGCCATATAGTGGTAAACAAAACACATTATCCTTGCCTTCCATGAATTTTACAGTATAGTGGATAAAACAGCATCTGAAAATTATCAATTAAGTAAATGATTAAAATGTGCAAAGACTCATTCACATCATGTGGATGTTTTCAACAGAAGCATGATATGATGAATGCAGTGTTTAGGATGATCAAGCTGGCACAGAACAGATTGAACAGGACAGATATGAGTTGAAGAAAGATGTTACCAGAGACACAGGCATGGGCGATGGCAATGGGAATAGGGAAAGAAGGTGAAATCAGGAAAGATTTTAAGTAAAATTTTACAATCTGTGGTCCATGAATCCCTTTAGGGGGTACAAGGATAAACTTTAGGATTTTTAAGACCTCAGGTTTAGACTTTATGTACAGTTTATCTGTGTAGTTTTCTATGGACAGTAAGTTTTATAGGTTTTACCAACCTCTCTAGGAGGGCACCATAGCATACTCTTTTAAGATAATTGAGATGGTTAATTTATGTGTTAATTTGACTGGGATAGTGGATGCCTAGATAGCTGGTAAAACATTATTTCTGGGTGTGTCTACAAGAGTATTTCTGGAGTAGAATAGCATTTGAATCGGTAGACTGAGTAAAGAAGACCTACCATCTACAATGTACATTATTCAGGTGCAGATTTCACTGTACACAATATATCCATGTAACAAAACTGCACTTGTATCCGCTAAATCTATTTTTTTAAAAATAAGAGAAGATCCACCCTAACCAACGTGAGTGGGCATTATCCAATCCACCAATGGATTCGTATAGAACAAAAGGGCAGAGGAATGGTGAATTCACTCTCTACTTGAGTTGGGACAACCATTTCCTCCTGCTGCTGGACATTGGTGCTCCTGGTTCAGCCCTTTGGACTCAACTATAACTTACGCCATTAACCCACTAGCTCTTGGGCCTTCAGACTGGGACTGGGACTGGGATTTACATCACTGGCTCCTCTGGTTCTCAGATATTCAGGTTTCAACTGGAACTATACCACTGACTTTCCAGGGCCTCCAGCTTGCAGATGGCAGATTGTGGGATGTCCCAGCCTCTGTAATCATGTGAGCCAATCTCTTATAATAAATCTCTTTCGATATATCTCTATCTTTCCTATTGGTTCTGCTCTCTGAGGAGCCCTGACTACTATAATCACGATATATCTCTATCTTTCCTATTGGTTCTGCTTCTCTGAAGAGCCCTGACTACTATAATCACTAATTTTGGAGTTGAAAAGAAAAGCTAGGCTCACACACCATCACTTACTAGCTTTAAAATCTTAGAAAGTTACTTAACCTGGAGATAACAAAACAACAACAATAATGTAAAATGGTATCACCTAGCAATTTTTACTCTATAGAGGTCTATTATCCAAAAGATAAAAATCAATATTTTAAAGAAAGAAGAGACAGGGTTTGATGTCTGATTGATATGTGGGAGGAGTAGAAGAAAAAGGACTCTTTCTGGTACAGAAGATAAAATGGATGAAGCTTTATGATAGGAGCATTAAGGACAAACCGTAATCCCTCTGTATTGTGCCATTTTTAGAATGCTAGGAGGGGTCCAATTATAGACTTACATTAGTTAAGTTTCGGAAGTTTAGATCACCTTGCTGATTATCAAAAGTGTCAACTCTTATTTTTATTGAAGACTAAACTCAGATGTTGGCAGGGTGTGGAAGAGCAGAGGAAGAAGAAGAAAGTTGAGTAGGAGAGTGGTGCTGGGCCAGAAAAAAATCTAAGGGATCTTCAAATTCAGATCATTTATAAGTAGACATTATTCATAAAGCAGCTGATAGAATTATTATGCTTGGCTAGTGGGGGTGCTGGACAAGGGCCATTTGGACTTCACCCCAAGATATTATTTACAAATTATCACATACATATAGTTTTAGAGACTTCCTGACAAGGTTCAAAGAAGTTGTCAATGATCATACAACTTAAATATGCATATCTCATTGCCAGACCATCTGTACTACAGTGTAAATTAATATAGTTATCTTATATTTTTGCTTTTTCCTTTTATAATTTTGAGAAAAAGTTAACTGCAGAAATTCTATAAATTGATGATTATAATTATTTTTGTTATAGTTCCTTCATTAATATTTGTATAAATCATTAAATTATATATGCATTGTGTTGTGCTTTTTAATTTTCTTTTGACTTTTAGAACATTTTTAAATGCAGAAGCCACAAAAAAATGGAGGTGCCCTCTCCCTCTCTTGTTCTCTAAGAAGTCATAGAGGCCTGCTAAGGCACTGTGATAAATGTGGTGGAGAGGGGCACATGGGGCTGTGAAAGCACAGCTTTTTCAAAAGTCTCCATGAGAATTTCTGTTCCAGTCACATCCTGAAAATTGCAAAATACAAAAATAAAAAATGGAGGTATTTTTATTTATCAATGAACAAATATTTATCTGTCTTCAACAAGACAGGTTACAACTGCTATTTGAGAATCTATCATTTGCCTAAGAATCTGGAGAAATAAAAAGAAATAAAAATACATTGTTTTCTATTCTTAAGCTCTTGTAGATATGGTATCAAGATGTATGTCTAAGAAATGATTAGGAAACAATGGTAGATAAATCCTGGACAGTTCCTCAGAATACTATTTTACTGGTTCTTTCCTTTTACTGTCAAATAAGACAGTTTACAATAATGCATTTAATGATTTAAAGCCCAAATCTTATCTCCCAGGCCTTACAATGCCATATGCTTCTCTCTTGTTGAATGCTTGTTCTAGTACCTAAGCAGACTCATACCTCCCTTTGCAGAATTGTTGCTATCTGTAAGCCTGTCTACAGCCCATCTTCATACAAAAATGGGATCTTCCTGAACAGGTAAAACACCAAGCACATGTCATGTTCATCATCCCTTTAGGAGAAAAGACGATTCCTTGTACCCAAAGTTACTAGGATTTGCGTCATGTGACCGTATTACCTGGCTGAAATAGATTGAACCAGAAATTGAGACCAAAGGTAACTATTAACAGCTGAACATAGTAATAGTAGCTACATATTTAATGAGCACTTACTGTGAGTCAAACACTGCTGACATCTTCACGTGATGATTGTTTTTATTTAATCTTCACAACAGTCTTAGTAGATTGGTTACAATATTACTAAATCCATCTTAGTAATAATAACACACATGTAGCCACAGAGATACCCTAACAGAATTCAAAACATGGGCAATAATCATTCAGTTTTAAATGCACGCGTCTCACCCAGACCATAGCAGCCCAGAGGCTTAGTCATTGGTCCAGTTCATAGACTGGTAAGTGGAGTTGCAGGGGCTTGAACCCTGGGTCTTTCTGTCTGCCTGATTCTCCTACCGTCCTTCTTCACCCATAGTCCATGTGGTGGCCTCCTTCTACTCTATGGCTGACTCTGCTGCACATTAAATGATTCCTCAATCAAATCTTCTCCTACTGGAGGGTATCTTGAATGTGCCTCTTATGCAGGATGGAAGAGGCAGAAATAGAAAAGAAGTAAAGAGAGAAAAAGCTTAGGAAAATGAGTGTTAGCAGGAACTAGGAAGGGTGAGAGGACAACCATGTCACTAGGGCTAAGACGAGGTCACAGAGATGCTGGGGCACACTAAACATCCCTGATAGTCACATTCCAGCTCTCCTTAGTTTGATGGTGTGACCTTTCCCCAAAGAAGTCACCTGAGCACATCTCTGGCCCTCACTCTTTGAGCAAACCTAACACAGAAGGGATTTTTGGCTTGGGGAAGGATCATGTTAGTAAATTAATTGCCATAGCAGAAAGTTAACTCTGACAACACTTCTAGAACCAACAACACATGGAGTGCTCTTAAATTAAGGACAAATATCGTCAGCACTTCAAGAGAATGTAGGAGCTAATCTGACTGTGAGTACCTGCTAAAGCTTACTTGAAGCAGTATCTGAGAGTGACCCTGAGAAACTTGTTAGTTTTCAGCTTCTTGAAATCCTCTCCCAGCATTAAATGAGGTCATCGTTGAGTAAAGATTTAGTATTATAGTTTTTGCTCTAATGGAGAGTCACTTAAGGAATATCATTTAAAATAATAAATCCCTTTCGTTTCACAGGGAGGAAAAAAATCTATTTTTTCCAGGTAAACAACATATGCCTCCTTTCAATATAAAGAGGATTTTCATAACAATAGCTTTTCCATATTTTCCTAGTTTCCAGGAAACTCATAGCTACAGTATAAAGAGCAAAGGCAGCAACTAATGGATCTTAGATGCCTGGGACCATTTATATGACTGCTGTTGTCGAGGATGTTTGTTTTTATATTTTTAATGACCTGTTTTATATATTTTACTATTATAAGTTATCCCCAGACATTTTCAGAAGTGTTAGGTTGAACCATCTGAAGTTGTCATTAGTCATGTTTAACCCGCAAAATGAGCAATTCCAATTGCTTCAATTGATAAATCAGAAATAAATACAAGATAGAGATATGTACATAAGAAAAAGTCTTAAAAGGCATATGGCAAAATTTTAACTGGGAAAGCCTGTGGTGGGACTATATATACTTTTTATTTTCTTCTCTCTACTTTTTGTATTTTCTGAATTTTCGATTCATTCTACTCATCAATGTGGTTGCTTCTTTCTCTTTGTCTCTAATAGATTTTGTCTCATTATTCTGTATTGCGCCATTTAAAAAAGCATAAAATGTGTGTGTGTGTGTGTGTGTGTGTGTGTGTGTGTTGTGTGTGTGTTTCTTCTGTGAATTTCTTTTTTTTTTTTTTTTTTTTTTTTTTTTGAGACGGAGTCTCACTCTGTTGCCTGGGCTGGAGTGCAGTGGCCGGATCTCAGCTCACTGCAAGCTCCGCCTCCCGGGTTCACGCCATTCTCCTGTCTCAGCCTCCCGAGTAGCTGGGACTACAGGCGCCCACCACCTCGCCCGTCTAGTTTTTTGTAGTTTTTAGTAGAGACAGGGTTTCACCGTGTTAGCCAGGATGGTCTCGATCTCCTGACCTCGTAATCCGCCTGTCTCGGCCTCTCAAAGTGCTGGGATTACAGGCTTGAGCCACCGCGCCCGGCCACTTCTGTGAATTTCTTGAGACCAAATATTGTGTCTTGTTTATTTTTATACCCACCATACCTGGCACATAGGAGGATTCAATAAATGTTTGCCTGATTGAATAATAAATGTATCCAAGTCTGGCTTAACCAAATCAGAATACAATTCATATACAAGTTTTTCTGCCTTGGCTTTAGTAACCGATTTTTCTAAAAATAATTGAATTAAAGTACCATAATGACTTCTTGTACTTTACATCTTCACTTCCATTAATATACTAACCTTTGGATGACATACATTCTTATATTCTATTCAGGTGACATTTACATTTCTTTTCAGTTTATTCTTACCCAGCAGTGGCTTTTAGCATTTCATGACTATAGCCCTAAGATCATACTTGGATGTTTTCCAGGTTTCTTAAATTGAATGGAAGTTATATTCAAAGGATCGCCTTGACTCTTGTCCTCTCTGGCTTGGAATTGTTTCTTTTCGTAAACTAGTATCTACCCCAATTCTGTGCAGCAAATAACCTTGAGGTCATTTTGTCTCAGAGCTTTGCTCTATGCCTTACCTCAGTCAGGCTGTTCAGAGTTTACAGGATCCCTTTAAGAACGGTTCCCCGGGCCTGAGATGTAAAAACATCTCCTCTGTCCCATGTACATGGAGGCAGTAGGCTGTGATAAGGCCGACACTTTGCAAGATTTAATGCGCATGCAGATCACCTGGGGATCTTGTTAAAATGGGGATTCTGATTCAGTTGGTCTGGGGTGGGGTCTGAGGTCCTGCATTCTAATAAGGTGCTGCTGGTGCTACTGTTCTGGGCCCACAGTTTGAGTAGCAAGAATGTAAGCCCTCTTGTGTAGCTCTGGGTATCCCTAAATGCTCCAACGGGGAGTCTGAAGAGGGCCCATCTCTAGTAATTGCAAAAGTTCTACAGGCTGGCAGCATTGCATCTGAGTCCTGCCTCAGATTAGCCAAAGATTTCAGTGGTTCTGCATTCTTTTCATCCTTCCAGATGTGCTCTGCAAGGTGCCTTGTGAAAGTCAAGGGTTCTCACTGTAGCATTCCACCTGGGTATAGCCTTTCTTTATGCTCTGAATTATCCTGTCATGCATCCAATCAATTCAAGTTCCTGATTGAATTAGCTGACAGAAGGCAATTTGAGAAACCAGTCACTGCTCAATAATGTCAATGAACAATAGGATTTAACGTGTTAATTTCAATTTGAAAACGAAAGTTCTTAGTTTGTATTCTTGCTCTGCCATTCACCAGCTAGGGATCTCATCAAGTCACTTAGTGCCTATGGTAGGCTGAATGGATGCTTTCCAAAGATGCTCACATTCTTATTCCCAGAACCTGTAAATATTACCTTATATGGCAAAAGGGACTTTGCAGATGTGATGACAACAGGATCTTGAGAAGGGGGAATCATCATGGATTATGTATGTGTGCCCAACGTAATCACAGGAATGCTTATAAGAGGGAGGCCATGCGAAGAAGGAAGCAGATTGGAGTGATGTAGCCACAAGCCAAGGCAGTCTCTAGAAGTTGAAAGAAGCAAAGAGTAGATTCTCCTCTGAGGTCTCCAGAAGGAACTAGTCCTACCAATACCTTGATTTGAGCCCTGAATGACTGATTTTAGATGTCTGGGCTCCAGACTTGTAAGAGAATATATCACATTGTTTTAACCCACTAAGTTTGTTAAATTAGGAAATTAACACAACGTCTCTATTTTCTTGTAAAATGAAGCTAATAAAAGCAAGGCTAATATAAGCATTGATGTGAGGATTAAAAGGGATAACATACATGAAGGCATTTTTAAAATTCTAAAGCTCTGGATCTCAGACCTTGGAGGACATAAGAATCACTTGGGAGCTTGTAAAATGAAGATTTCCTTCCTTAGACATTTTGATGTGACATTTTTGGGTTTGAGCCTATGTATCTGTATTTTTAATAATCCCTCAGATTTTCAGACTTAGGTCGTTCATGGATTACAACTCTAGTCATTAATGTATGATTGTTGATTAGAATTGAAGCCCTATTGTGGGCCATGGAAGAGGGTTTTAGAGAGAGGGAAGCAAAGGTCCAAATTAGCATAGAGAGTCTCCCATGAATGAAGGTATCTTTGCAGGTACCAAGAGGGTTGGGGTTTATCATTTCAGAAGTCACATCTATGAAATAAGGACAATGGTTTTCCATTCCAGTGGCAGGATCTGGCAGCCACTTGTGCACATTGACGTTTCCAGACCATGATTCTCCTCTGCCACTCAGAGAACTGGCATGTCTTCGGGGCAGTCTCTCTGTCCTTCATGTTCAGGAGAACACCTTTGTAAATTCTAACAGGATAGCTGAACCAAATGCACCCTATCTAGAAAAGCAGTGCTCAGAAAAGAGACAAACAAAAACAATTTTAAAAGATAATTCTTAGTTGAGGCTTTATTTCATGCTACGCACTACGTTTCTGTTTTGAAGGTGCTTACAATAAGGTGTGGCATAGACTTGTAGCCATCATAGGAGCATGCAGAGGGTCAAAAAGACTGGAAGAGCCTTAAAGTAGAAGAAAAATGATAGCCACACTGAAATTGCTGCTAATAACTTTAAAGTGCTTAGACCAGTGCCTCGTATCCATCCTTAAATATAAGCTCTCTTACGTGAGCCCACAGGGAATGACTAATTCTGTTTGAGGATGGTGTGATGGTTAATTTTATGTGTCAACCTGACTGGGCCATAGGGTGCTCAGATATTTGGTTAAACATTATTTTGTGTGTGTCTGGGAGGGTGTTTTCGAATGAGAATAACATTTGACTGAATAAAGCAGATTGACCTCCCTATTGTGGGTGGGCTCCACCCAGTCAGTTGAAGCTGGCTGACCCTCTACAGAACCACAGGGGATTCCTCTTGTTGAACTGCTTTTGAGCTGGTACATTGTTTTTTTCCCCCTGCCTTCAGACTCAAAATGAAGTATTGGCTGTTTCTGGGTCTCAAGCCTGCTGACCTTTTGCCTGGAACTACACCACTGGCTCTCCTGGATCTCGAGCCTTCAGACTTGGACTGAAACGATCAGTGGCTTTTCTGAGTCTCCAGCTTGCTTACTGCAGATCTTGGAACTTGTCAATCTCCAAAATCAAGTCAGCCAATTTCTTTTTCATCTTCTTTTTTTGAGACAGGGTCTCTCTCTGTTGCCCAGGATTGGAGTGGTGCAATCAAGGTTCCCTGTAGCCTCAACCTCCAAGGCTCAAGCAATCCTCCCACCTCAGCCTCCCAAGTAGCTGGGACCACAAACATGCATCACCATGCCCAGCCAAATTTTTATTTTTGTATAGCCTACGTCTCACTATGTTTCTCAGGCTGGTCTCAAACTCCTGGGCTTAAGCAATCCTCCTACCTCAGCCTCCAAAATGCTGGGATTACAGGCATGAGCCACTGAGCCTGGCCATGTCAGCCAATTTCTTATAATAGATACTTCCTGCCTCATCCATCATGTGCATGTGTGTGTGTGTGTGTGTGTGTGTGTGTGTGTGTGTGTGTTCGTATATCTCTCCATCCTGTTGATCTGTTTCTCTGAAGAACCCTAAGACAGATATGGGAAGTTTTCCTAGAGGACATCACCTTTCAAAGAGATGTTGAAATAATACATTATTTATAAATAATCTACTCTATGCTTGTACATTGTACATTTCTCTGTCATTCATTCATTTTTACATACATTTAGGGTTGAAATGAATTTAGTGAATGCATATTGTGTTGGCCCTTTGCTAGGCACAGAGGTGTAGTTAAGGAGTAAGACATCACCCCTGCCCTTTGAGTGAGGAAGTCAGGCTTGAAAGCTAAATATCACAGGGCAATATCATGCAGACAAATGACCTGAAAGTGGAAGTCCCATTTTTACAAAATAAAAACAGTGTCCAGTTAGGATTGCTGGATAAAATGTTACATGGGATGTACTTATACTAAAAAAAAAAGTTTGTTGTTTATCTGCAATTCAAGTTTAGCTGGGCCTCCTGTTTTTTTAATTGCTAGATCTGGCAACCCTTTGCTAAGTTCTCCCCATACATTCAGAATGACATAGAGACTGGAAAAACCTTGCTCTCCTTAAGTATCAGAAGGGTAGATGCCTCTTCTCTTCTCTTTTCTCATCCGTTCTTCTCTTGATTATTTGATTCAGCCCTGTTCTTGCTATCCACCAGGGATTTTCACTGCAGACATTACCCTTCTCCATACCTGCTGACACAGAAAATTCCCCATACATAGTTGCAGAAAGGTACAGGAAAGCCCTGCGGGGACACAGGGGAATGTCCATGACTCTGCCTCTGGAGATTAGAAGTGACCTGCAAGGCCTGGTTGTAATTCTGTTTTGCCCAAAGCCCTACCTTTCTAAATTTTCTGCTTAAGGTATTTTTAGTCAGTTACCACCAGGCCAAGATTGGGAAAGATGTGAACACTCTTCAGTGCTCTTACAGACAAGAGAAGTGAAGGTTGAAAACAGAGTATTTAGAATTAGCCTGAATTCAATTCTTGTTCTGTCACTTACTTGCTCTATGAACCTCGGCAGGTGACTTAACCTTCCTAAGCCTTCATTTCTTCATTGATAATGTGTGGAAGATCACTCTGCTGTGAGGATGAGATAAACAGGTATACGTAAGGAACAGTGCCCAGTATGTAAGGATATGTGCTCAATGAATAGGGGTGGTTATTATTAATACTTCTTGGTTCCTTTTACATCTAGTTTATAACTAGTTTTCTGCTTGTTTGTTTCAGATATGCTGGTGCAAACCATTTGTCTTTTTTTGTTTTAGGTTTGGATTTGTTTCTTGAAATAAATCTCTAAGGGTAGCATTATTAGGTCAAAGACCATCAGAGGCACAGAGTGTAGATGCTGAGCATGGGCTCTGGAAACAGACCACCTGGGATCAATCCCAGCTGGCTGTGTGGTTTGGGGCAGCTTCCTTCACTTCTCTGTGCTGTGATGGTATAGAATTTAAATCAGTGATAGTTATTATTAAGAATGTATGATGGATCTTAGTACATATGGGCAGGTTACCTTCTAAAACTATAGTAATTTGATTACTATGTTAACTATCCCATCAGACTAAGTGCAGACCTTAATTTTTTGTGTCTGTTTTATTTATTAACTGTTTTCACATTCTTTCTGTTTTATTCTCATTTTGTTGTCTCTGTTATGCAATTATTTATTTCTGTATTTCATCATGTCCATCTCCTCCGTTAAACAATCTTCTGATGCTTCAAGAGTCAAAAATTATATTCCAATTGCCTCATCTAAATGACTCTAGCTGTGGCATTTTAGGAAGAGAATGGAGGACATGTTTTGGGAACAGGAAGCCTTTCTAGCATCCTTTTTTAAAAAAATTTTCTCAGCAAGGCAATTTTACTTCTATATAAGGGTGCATCTCACCAATGGAACAATGGCGAGAGCACACCTGAACAAGGGAAGGGAAGGGGTTCTTATCCCTGACACAGGTAGCCCCTACTGCTGTGTTGTTCCCCTGTTGGCTAGGGTTGGACTGCACAGTCTAAGCTAATTCCGATTGGCTATTTTAAAGACAGCAGGGGTATGAGCTGGAGTGACAGGGTGAGTAGTTTGGCAGGAAGGATGGTTACAGAACAGGTGACTCAGGATGACTAAGAACAGAGCAGGTGACCAAGGGTGACTAAGGTCAGAGCAGGTGGTAGAGGCTAGGAGGGGGTTGTTTACTGAAACTAGGGGCAAGGAGATGTAAAGGACAAGGAAGTTAATCTTTAAAATGAAGCACAAAGAACAGGGGAGCTGAACATACTGATACATTGGTTCTTTGGAGAGGATCTCAGAATTCATTGTACTTAACAATTAACAAGCTAAAACCTTTGAAGAGGAATTTATTGTATCGTACAATTTCCCCCCTTTCAATTTTCATAGTACTTCCTCTTCAAACTTTTTTAACATGTCTTGGCTTTGCTGCTTGACTTAATCCTCTAACAGAAAAAGCTGATCTGAATAGGGTGGAGGAGAGCTAAAGGAGGTTTTAGTAAGTGCTGCTTCTATAAGTCTTTGTACTAGCCCATGGATGCATGGTATGACACAACACCCAACAAGAGTGAGTACACCAATTACGGCTGCAAGAGAAGTAAGAATTGAGGCTATGATTTCTTTCCACTTACCAAACCACCTTTCTAGCCACCTTGAGAAAGGGTTATCAACTCCAGAATTTTAGCTAGTTCATCGGATAAAGTGGTAAGTCTTTGTAAGGCCCTTCTTATACTCCTAGTGGGGGCAGTGTTGTTTGGGATAAAGGTACAACACTGAGTTTTAATCATAACACAAACACCACCTTTTGCAGCTAATATGTCTAGGGCCATTCTGTTTTCCGAGGCCATCTAGCTAGCGGGCCCCAATTCTGCTATCCTTTTGACAGCATCCCTGGTGTAGTTAATAAACCGCTGCTGATTATAATAGATGTAATTTATCCAGTCTCCGTTTTTATTAATTGTCACCCATGAAAATGTTGACTTAAATCCTGCAGCTATTGGATCTTGGGCTTTAAATTCTTCTGGTACTCCTCGTGGAACTCCAACAGCATTTATATAAACATGGGGGTCAAAGGACCCATGTGACGCACTACTTCTTCTACGATTTTATTTTTTATCATGTTGACGGAATGCTAGGGTGAAAGGGTTGGCCAGTTGGATTAGAATGCTGCTCTAATTATTTAGCAGAGTACCCAACAATAGTCCTCCGCAATACCACTACACATCTGCTCAGGGATGAACAAGGGCAGATTGATTGGTAAGCTCTTGAAAAGACTTTGTTTCACTGCACCTTGTTAAGTCTCCAAGGAATGCTAACATTTCCCCCTGCCATGAAAGGCAAGAAGTGAAGTTAACATCAGGGGCTGGAGGCCAGATGGCCCTCAGGGGCTGACCTGTAACCTGCAGGACTCTTGACCTCAGGGAACAGCAGTGAAAGAGTCTTATATGACTCATTGCCCCAGGCTGTGGGATTCTGGAAGAGAGCTACCATAGAGCTCATGCCCGGTCCACAAGAGGACTACCCAAGTGGAAAGGGGACAATTTGGGTCTCTGGCCTGCCTGTCACACAAGTGTAACAGTTGCTTTTGTTTAGTGTGCAAACAAAATATTTAATCCATTCCAGCCAAGCATTTGCGTCCTGATATCCTGTTTCAATTGCTATAGTTTGTTTTAAATCTTTAACCTCTACAACAGCTATTTTGGTTTTATCATTGGGTATATATCGAGAGAAGGTCTAGTTAGTGGAGAACTTAGGAGAGGGAGAAGGGGGTTCAGGAGGTGAGGAGTCAATGAAGTGCATTTCAAAGGATCCTATGGGTTCCTTCCCTGAGACTTCTGCTCCTATACCATAGAAACGGCTTGATGAGGGGGAAGAACTCTGGGGAGCAGCGATGGTCATCTGTACTGGATTATATTGGTTCAGCTGACCGTGGGGAGGGATAACTCCTTTAGTGAAATGAATATATGGTTTTAAGAAACTGCAAGTACTTCTTGGGGTGGTCCATCCTTGCTCTTTAGTATTTTGTACAGCATTGGACCAACTTCAGCAGAGAAGCTCTGCTCTAGGAGGAGAAGATTCGCAGTTTATACTGGAATCTTTGCCAAACTCTTCTCAAACTAACTTATCCCAATTAACAGATTTCCAGTCTCAGGAGAGCTAGGAAAGATAAAGATACTTTTCTGAAGTGGAGAGTTGCCTCTGGTTTGGCAAATCTCCACAGAGCATCACAAGGCAAACCTCAAAAGTAATAGTTTGGGGTGAACTTGACCTAGTTACGTTAATAACGAGAGGACTAGCAATAGAAGGGGAAAAGAAAAAAATGCAATATAAGGGGATCAAACCCCATTTTAGCTCTAACGTGGTTGGAGTTGGCCCTAGAATAGCTTTCCATGATTCTGGCGGGGGTGGTGCTCTTTTGTTCTAGTTGTGTGAGTCCATCCTGTTTCTGCTGTTCGAACTGTGGTCTCGGTGGTTAGAATCACTAGGCAGGGTCCTTCCCAAGCAGGTTCGCTTTTTCCTTCCCTCCAACTTTTGACGAGGACATGGTCCTCAGGCTGATGTTGGTGTACTGGAAACTCTAGGGGTGGCACTTGTGCTAAAAGACCTTTAATTCTGAGGGAAGAGAGAGTGGAAGATAAACCAAATATATAATTTTTGAGAAACTGATCTTTTGTTTTGAACGTGGGAATGTCAGCAGTGGAGAGCAAACAGGGCAACCTATACAACATTTCATAAGGGGATAAACCAACATCTCTTCGAGGAGCAGTTCAGATTCTCAACAGGGCAGTGGGAAAGCAGCTAGTCCATGGCAACCAAGTCTCTAAGACTAATTTGGTTAGGTGGCTTTTTTATAGTTTGGTTCATTCTTTCCACTTTTCCTGATGAAGGTGGGTGCCAGGGAATATGATATTCCCATGTTATATCCAGTACCTGGGCTAATTTCTTAATGACATGTGCAGTGAAATGAGCCCTATTTGAATCAATGTTTTCTATTAATCTAAACCTGGGCATAATATTTTTAACTGATGCCTTGACTACATTATTAGTAGTTGTACTTGAAAAGGGAATAGCTTCTACCCACTGAGTAAGATGATCTACTATTAGTAATAAATACTTTGGATGACCAATTGGAGTCATTTCTGTGTAATCAATCTGGATACTTTGGAATGGCCTTAAGCTTGGACTCCTTCTCCCAAGGGGTAATCTTTTTATAGTTTGTTTACTGGTTTTCTTACATACTAAGCAACTGTCTGTAACCCGTTTGGCCAGGGTATAAATTTCTATGCACCCATAAACTCCGAGGACTGTGTCACACATGGCTTGGGGCCCCCAATGGGTCCCTTGATGCAGTTGGAACAAGATTTCCCTCATAAGGGATTTGGATAACATTTCTCTCTGGTCTGGCAATATCCATTTTCCTTCTGAATTCTCTTTAGCACCTATTTTTACTAGTTTTTAGACCAAAGAAAGCCAAACACCATTTTACATTTGACAATGATTCCTGTATGATTTTATACCAGATAAGCTAAATTTCACCTTTATATTACTGTGCTATTAATGTTAAACTCAATTTTAATAAAACCTTGTAGACACATTTATCCAATTTTAATGTCTGACCATAAGGTAAGATTTTTATAGATTCTTTTTAACCCTTTATAATTTTTGTTAAAGAGCAGGTTAGTGCTTTAAGAAAAACCTGTTGTGCTTTTATTTTAATGTCCAGTTTACAGAAAAACTGGATGATACCCCTTTAACTTTAGCCAGTATGTTTACACACAAAATTTTCTTTACAATTAACGTTTCAAAACTTGCTTAAACCTTCAAAACAATTGTTTTAACCTTTTAATGTAGGTAAAAATCCACATTCTTATGCCTCCTTATAATGCTTTTACCAAAAGTGTGTTTTACTTTCCTTACACACCTTGCACATAAACTGTTTCTTCAATGGTTTTACATTCAGGAGACCTAATTACTTTTAAATTAATTTCTTGCCTAGATTACCTTTTATAACACTTTTCATGACTTTCACAGACAATCTTTGACATGTCTTAACTTTCTGACTTATAAACATCCCTTTCTTTAAACAATGAGTTAATTTACTTTAGGACAAGAATTTTACCATATAAGATTCTTTTAACATAAATTCTCCTTTTTTATTGTCAAAGATGATAACCATTCTTTCCCAAAGCAAACTTCCTTCATGTCTGTGGACTAGACTGCCTAAGGTCCCAAGATTAGAAGTTAGGATAATACATGTTACACTGTTAACTTTTATCAAACTTTACTTTTGTTGAAAACCTTGTAAGTTTGGGATTTTAATTATGTGCTAGGTGTAGAGCCTAGGACCTAGACAGAAGTTCAGATAAGGTCTGGCTTATTCTAGCATTTAACTCCATGTGTCCTAGCTGCAAAGCAGACCAGTTGTACAGCTAAGAAACGGTAGCCTGTTTGGCTATCTGATCTGCTAGGTTATTTGCTTGACTTTCAAAAGAAAGGCTTTTCTAGTGTCTGGGGACATGGACAATAGCTGTTTCTTTTGGCAACTGAAAATTATTTAATACTTGGGTGATTAATTCCTTGTGGACCAGGTATTGGCCCTTGCTATTATTAAGACCTCATTCAGTCCAAATTTTTCCAAATGTATGAGCCACTTCAAAGGTGTACTTAGAATCAGTATAGATGGTTCCTTCCTGGTTCTGTAAGTACTTTAAGGCTTGACTGAGTGCAAACAGCTCACACATTTGAGCAGACCAATTATCAAGCAATTTTCCTAACTCTATTTCTACAAGAGTTTCTCTATCAATTACTGAATGCCCATTGTGTCTTTTTCTCTCAACCACCTGGGTGGAACCATTTATAAATAAGTGTCTTCCCATCCTGAAGGGGGTTTCTCCTAGGTCTGGTTGGACCTTTGTATGATAATCAATTAAATCTAAACATGTGTGTGTGCTCTCTTTAGATTTGGATCCCCTGTTCCAAAACTTGTTGGGTTAAGTGAATTATCAGTGGTTAAATCATCTTTTTCTAACAGAATAGCCTCATACTTTAAGATTCTTGAGTCAGTAATCTACCTTTTTGCTTTCTGACTTAGGATAGTTCTGACCCGGTGAGGTGTGCTCACAATGAGGTTTCCTCCAAAAGTTATTTTGCTACTTTCTTCTGTTAGCGAAGCAGTTGCCACTACAGATTGAATGCATTTGGGCCATCTGTGGGTTACTGGGTTAGATTTTTGATAGGAAGGCTACAGGTTGCTAGTGGCCTCTATGCTTTTGGGTAAGTACTTATAAGGCTACACCCTTGTTTACACTGACAAAAAGATGGAATGACTGCTTAAGGAGGGTAAAACTAGGACAGGGGCAGTTACTAATAGATGTTTTAACCTTTCTACCTGTTGGATTTCTGGTAATTGCCAAATGAGGGGTTTTGGCCCATCTTGCATGAGCTTTTTGTATAAGGGCTTTGTTTTTTAGGGCATAAGAGTCTATCCATAGACGACAGTACCCGACTAATCCTAAAGTTTTCTAAGTTCTTGTTTAGTCTCTGGCAGAGGCAAGGGTATGATGCCTTCAATCTATTCAAGCTCAATTTTCCGTTTACCTTTGCTAATTAAATGACTTGTTCTAATATTTGACTAAATAAATTTGGAGACTCCATAAACCCTTGGGGGTAAGGCTGTCTATCAGTATTGCTATTTTCGACTGGAGTGAGGGTCCTCTCACTCAAAGGCAAATAGGTCCTGGCTGTCCTCTGCGAACGGACAAGCCCAGAAGGTATCTTTTAAATCTGATTACTGTAAGCCACTGGTGACTGTATGAGATCCTACTGATAATAGTATAAGGATTGGGAACAGTAGGGTGTGTAGTTTGGACTATTTGATTAATAGCTCTAAGGTCTTGCACTAACCCATATGACCCATCTGGCTTCTTTACAGACAGTACTGGAGTGTTATAGGGAGACATACAGGGTTTAAGAAGCCCATCACGGAGAAGACCTTCAATTATCAATTATAGGTTTTAAATTTACCCTAGCTTTTAAAGGAATAAGGTACATTGCTTGCACCTTACTACTTCCCCAGGGGTTTTTAATTTAACATGAATCAGAGGAATCTGTAACTTTCCTCGATTCCTGTCTTTTGACCATGTCTTGGGATGAATGTGTTCTTCCTCTGCGGTGGTGAGCAAGTTTAGGGAGGGGAGGAATTTTCCATGATTGATTTGGAGGCCTAAGCCTAATTCTAGCATTAAATCCCTTCCTAATAGATTTGTCCCTGCTACCGGAATTAACAGAAATTGAATATTAGCTGATTTGCTTTTATATATGACTTTTGTTCTTTTTCCCATTTGAGACATACTCTTTTGAAGTGACCTGTTTTTAATTTGAAACATTTGTTTTGTTCTCTTTCCCTTTGCCTCTCCCTCCCTCTTTGCCTTTCTGTCTCTTTCTCTCTGCCTCTCTCTCTCTCTTTCTCTCTCTTTGACTCTGTCTCTCTGACTCCCTCTGTTCCCTCTAGTCAGTCTTTCTCCTCTTAAATTTTTTTTTGCTCTACCTTTGAGTCTCCTGGCTTTACTCTTTTGTACCCTTTATAGTGCCTGGAGAGTGGGGGTCTAGATTTTTTTTATAGGCCCCCTGGGTACTTTATTGTATGGTGAACGGCAGAATTTTTGCTTTCTGCTTTTGTTTTTCTTCATCTCTTCTTACATACACATTTTGGGCTTCTCTTACAAGCTCTTCTATAGGTTTATCTTTCTAGTTCTCTGTCTTTTGTAATTTCTTTTTTTTTTTTTTTTTTTTTTTGAGACGGAGTCTAGCTCTGTCGCCCAGGCTGGAGTGCAGTGGCCGGATCTCAGCTCACTGCAAGCTCCGCCTCCCGAGCTTACACCATTCTCCTGCCTCAGCCTCCGGAGTAGCTGGGACTACAGGCGCCTGCCACGTCGCCCGGCTAGTTTTCTGTATTTTTTTTTAGTAGAGACGGGGTGTCTTTTGTAATTTCTTGTTAATATCTGGCCAACTGTTAGTGACAAAATGAAGTTTTAACATTCTGTGCCCAAGAGGATCGTCAAGACCTAGACCAGCATTTTCTCATTTGTTCCTTTAATCTGTCTAAAAATTCTATAGACCCTCCATCTTTCCCTTGCTGTATATCAAATATTTGGGTAGATTCTGGGTTCAGGGTGGTGATTCTTTAATCCCCTTTATTAATTCCCTAAGGTCTGGCTTTTTTTTTTTTTTTTTTTTTTTGCTAGGCTGCACTGTTATTATCCCACTGGGGGTCTTGGGTGGGAAATTTTTGATCTGCTGTAGGAACATTTTGGCCAGGAGGGTGTTCATGTTCCCAGGCTCCCATAGCAGCTCTACAGATCATGCCTCTTTCTTCCCCCGAGAAGAGGGGAAAGGGAAGTTCTGGATATCCTTTTTACATTGCTCTATCTCACATTGAGTCCTTTTAGGGAAGGGTACTTAGGCTGGTAGTGAGTGGGCTCTTGGGACAATTCCCAAGAGGCAGGATTATAAGGAGGGGGACAACAGGGATAGGAGAAGGGTCTGGGACTGCAGCTTCTTTTTCTTGTTTTCGGTTTTATCCTTCTAATATTTTAACATTAGGTCTAGGGGATTATTAGGGGGAATATTATTGTTGCTAGCTTTATTCTTTTTATCTCTTACCTTACTTGGGGTATTTCCCATCTTGGTGGTTTTGAGGTGAGGCTCAATTTCCCTTACTGGAAATTTCTTGCCTTCCCTACTACTGGAGGTTTGTGTGAGGCTCAATCACCCCAATGGAGATTCCTTGCCTCTTTTTAACCTCCAAGACACCCCGACCAAGGAATACTTCACCACCCCCATGGCTTTTCTTGCTTTGGTATGTCCTGACCAAGGAATACTTCACTGCCCCTGCGGCTTTTCTTACCTTGGTCTCGACCACTGAGGAAATACTTTGCCACTTTTGCTACGTTTCTTACATTGGTCTGTGCACAGAGTTACCTGGTCACCATGGTATGTGAAAATCCTTTCCCAAGCTGCTGGCCTATTTCTTCCTGTGTTGCTGAGTCCGGGTTTATTCATCACACTGAGTGGGTCTCAGTTCCTTACCCCTGAGGCCGCTGCAATGAGGCAACTGGGTGCGCCTCCTCACGGGAGAGGTCTAGACCCTCCCCAGAGGAGAATGGGAATCATGGACAGGCCCCCAAATTTATCAGAAATAAATTTTCAGTGCCACAAAAGAAATAGCACTCGAACATAAATTTAATTTTCTCAGCAAGGCAATTTTACTTTTATAGAAGGGTGTGTCTCACGGATGGAGCAATGGCGAGAGCACCTCTAGTATCCTTTATGTAGCACCGGTGATGAGAAACTTGAGAGGGATAGCAGGAAGCTGGGACTCAGAGTACAGGAAGATCAGCATTGAATCTGGGCTAAAATTATTCAAGTAGTGGGATAGGAGAAGAGTGAAAAGAATGTCAGATTCAGAATCAGAACACCTTTTTGTTAACAGTATGATCACTGGTAAGTGGAAAGAATATCTTCTGGTCTCATGCAAATCATTTTCAGATGGACTTTTAAATTTTTATTTAGCCCACCCCTATGCTGTCACTGCAGTAAGCCCTCTGTAGAGAAGGCATTTTAAAAAAGGAAAGAGAGTATTTTTTCTTATTTGGGTGATATGAACAAAAGGAATAAACAGAAAGGGGACTAATTGCCAAGTGATGCATATTTCCACCCCTATCTCTAGGGTACACTTTTGAGATGGATGGAAATGGATATAATAATTCCTTAAGAACTAGACTGAAACCCAACTTTCCCATTCCACAAGAACTGCAGAAATAGGCCACCCTGTGTCTCAGGGTATCTTTAGAACAAGATGGATGTGAAAAGAGCAACTGCTGAGCTTCTGTGGAGCTCTCCTCCCACCATGCCTGGCCAGGTATTAACCACCAGATTCAGGGTAACCTCTCACTGGTCCCCCTCTTGCACAGCTGCAATATCATAAGTAGAGGCACAGTTATCATTGGTGTATTTCTCCTTATGCCCAACCAAGAAAGCAAAGGTCTAATTTTTACAGGCTCAGAGGTTTTTTTTTTTTTTTTTTTTTTACCTTTTCAGGAAGTCAAAGCCAATAAAGCGTATCATTCCCCTGGTTGACTTGAGTTACATGGTTCTTAACAGGTTTTAAATTCAAACATACTTACTGTCTGAATTCTAAATATGATAGCATGCATTTTATTCTCCTTTCCAGGGGTAATGTATAAAATAATGTTAGGCATAGTGAAATTCCCAAACATAGACTCACACCTGTTTTTACTTTTCCTCATTTTCTAAGGTTAGATAATCACAAATGAAACGTAAAGAAGTACTCTATACAGCATGTCTGTTAACTTTTCTCAATCTCGATTTTCTTAATGCCGACATTTACCCCCAGAGTTGTTATAAATGTTCAATGAGAAAATGTATTCAAAATTGCTTTGTAAGTCAGGTCTGATGGTATGTACCTGTAAGTCCCAGCAACTTGGGAGGCTGAGGCAAGAGGATCTTCTCAGCCCAGGAGTTTGAGGCTGCAATGAACTATGATCACACCACTGTACTCCAGCCGTGTGACACAATAAGACTCCATCTCTTTAAAAAAAAAAAGTGCTTTGTGGATCACTGAAGTGCTTAAAAATACTACATAATATTTTTATTGGCTTCAAAATATAAACCATAATTTCATTCAGTACTAACAGAAACAAGAAAAAGATAAATATTCAGAAACATAGTAAAGATGATAGCAGTCAAAGCAATTCCCTGATGTTCACTAAATATGCATGAATTATGCAAATTAAATATTAATTCTAATTTTTTGTTTTATAATTCATTAATTTATTTTAAAATCTTTATTAATTCCATTCTTGTTTCCCTGAAGTTTATTTTTCTCTTTTTATAATTTCTTAGGTTGAGAGTTTAATTCATCTATTTCCATTCATTATTTAACAATGAAATAACTTAAAAATACACACTTGCCTTTGAGTATGACTTTGGCCATATCTCAAATGTTTGATGTGTAGTGTTATTATCACTATTTTCTAAGTAGTCTGTAATTGCTGTTTGATTTTCCCGTTGATCTAAATTACTTAGGAGAAAGTTTTGACATTTTCAGGAAGTTGGATTCTTTTGTTTATACTTCTGTTAATAATTTCTACCTCTACATTATGGTAATCAGAAAATATCAATGGCAAGTTGTCTATTTTTCTTTTTGGAATTTATTAAGATTTTCTTTGTGGCTCACCATATGATTAATTTCTTTAAATATTTCTGTGAGTACACGAAAAGGAAAAATGCAATATTTACATTTTCATAGTGCAGAATTCTACATATTGTATATACTTACTACATCACCACATTAATTAAATTATTTATCTTCTTTGTTCTAAGGCTTTCAAATGGATAATCCATGGGCAAACTTCAGGAGATCTGTGTGTGCCTTTTTATAGGAAGAAAATTCATGGTTATTTCAGATTCTTAAAGGGATCTGTGACTCTCAAAATATTAAGAAACTCTGCCTAACAGAGTAAGGAGGTCTGTCAAGGAACAAGAAAGGAAAGTTAAACTACTGAATATAACTTAAAATTAACATTAAAAAGTATTATCAAACAAATACAAAATAATTATTTTATTAATATATAGGATTTCAAGCTATAGCCACATTGATATTTACTGTCTATCCATTCTGTAAATAGTGCTAAGTGGCCTTTGCTTATTTGATTCCAGGCCATGGAATGGGACTCACAAGGAAGCTGGCTTTCTAAAGGACAGTAGGAAAAGCGGCCAAGTCACTTCACCCAAATCTATCAGCTCGGGAATAAATTGGTCACATATTTCCATTTTCCCTGTAAGTTTTGCACGGAGTCCTTTGCAGTCTCCTCTCTTGCACTCTCCATGTTTTCTCTGAATACTCCTCTGTTGATGCTCTGAGAAGGGAGTCCATTTTGGAAAACTAATCATGTTCCTAAGGTGAATCTGTTCAAAGTCATGTACTTCCCTAAGAGAGACAGGACAGTAAAATGCATCAATTTCTAGCATGGGAATGATGACCACTTAAAACCAACAGGCAAATTACAGATGTACTTGGAGTGGGAAATACCAGCTGACAATGAAGTCAAACATTTTTAAAACAATGTACATGAAGAATATAAAGCCTACATTAAGAAAATTGAAAAGCTCGTAAAAGAAATGGTGAGGGTTAAAAGGTGAACCCTCACCATTTGCCTGACAAAAGTTTCTTATGCCTAATCCTCTGAGGTATTAGAAATTCGCAGAATCGACTTACCATTTAGGTACATAACACAGTGTTCCTACGTACATATGACTCACAATACTTTCCGGGCTCATGAAGATGTCTTAATTTTAGTTTCTTTTAAAAGCAGAAGAAAAATGAGTAATAGTGAATATATAATAATGAATCCAGCTTGGACTATACCTGCTTTATGTCACTGCAGTTGTAAAACATAATTTATAAATTTTTTTAATGAAAGCCTCTTCCCTGGGAAATGCCATTTGTGGAAACTATATGCAATTTAGGCATCTCTCAGTGAAGAGCCACATTACATAATCAGGCGGGACTCCTGCCTAGAGACTTAAGATATTCTCCAAAGATGAACAGATACCCTGCTGAGTCCTTTTTGCAGGATGAGTGACCTATCTGCGTAAGTATCCACATCACATACATTTCCTGTCACTTCAGGAATGTAATAAGCCTTCTTCATTAATGATTATGTATTAGGAACATTTGAGTAGATGTGACTTTAATAGTAAGTTGAAGTTTAATTGTTACACTGTCACAAGCCTTTCTACATTTGTAGAATTTTAGTACTCAATAAGCACAATATTGTTTCACTGTAAAGAAATATGATGGGTGTATAGCAATTTGGTATTACTAAAACATATATTCTCTATCTCAAATAAGATGAACTCTGAGAAATAAAACCCTTTATCTGCCATACTTTCAAGTTACATGTATCACTCCTATTTAAATAGAAGAACAGCAAAATTTCATCTCTTTCTTGATCAGAAGAAAGCTTTTGAGCAAAAAATAAAAATTATCTAACTAAGATGATCTAACTAATTGAGAAATAGGGAATATTCTATTATGGATATTGTATCAGCTGGAGTTAAGTTGTAATGAACAGCATCTATTCAGCAAGTTCAAGAGAAAGGAATTTATTAAAAGGTATTGTATGGTTTATTGTACCATTGGAAGGCAAAGAATTGCCCTCTAAGCTGACCTTCTAAGAACAACTTCTAAAACCAGTGTGTAGAACGGGGTCAAAGGAGTGGTTGCTTCTGCAATAGTCAAGAGATTGAAGATTCATGAAGCTGATATGCCAACCATCTGCTCCTGAACCACAATGCCTCTTTGCCAAGGCTACTGTCCACACCAGCAAAATGGTGTGACATCCTGTCCCTCTTCCCATGCTGCTTAGTTCTAAATCAAAATGTCATTTGATTATACCTGGGGCAACATTAGCTGCAAGGAGTCTGAGAAGTACAGTTTTTAGCTTTCTGGGCTCTGCCTGCTAAAAAGGAGCCAGGATGGGACCAAATGAGTTAATTTAGAGTATTTACCATGGATATGTAATTGAGTAATACTGAAAGCTTGAGTAAATGAAAATCAGATATGGTTATTTTTCTGGGTTTAATTTTTTTCCCCTTTCAGGACAGGAATTACATTAAGTATAGTCTTTGGTTAATAAAATTCTTGTGTCATTGATTGATAAAAGGCCACCAAATTAATTAATTAATAATATAATAAACATCATGGACCACCCATCACTAAAATAAAAGTTAGGCCCTTGACAATAACCTATAGCTAATAAAACATCCCCATATATCCACTGCCCTAGAAAACATCACCCTCAATATTTTTTAGGAAAGAAGAGATAAGAAAATTTATTATTTTTTTTCCAAAGGAAATTGTTTTATTTTTTATTTCAATAGGTTTTCGGGAACAGATGAATATGTTTTTTAGTGGTAATTTCTAAGATTTTGGTGCACCCATCACCTAAGCAGTATACGTTGTACGCAATGTGTAGTCTCTTATCCCTCACCTCCTCCCACCCTTTCCCAGAGTCCCCAAAGTCCACTGTATCATTCTTATGCCTTTGCATCCTCATAGCTTAGCTCCCACTTATGAGTGAGAAAATACAATGTCTGTTTTTCCATTTCTGAGTAACTTCACTTAGAATAATGGTGTCCAATTCCATTCAGGTTGCTGTGAATGTCATTATTTCATTCCTTTTTATGTCTGCATAGTATTCCATGGTGTGTGTATGTATACCACAATTTCTTTATCCACTCATCGATTAATGATGGGCATTTGGGCTGGTTCCATATTTTTGCAATTGCAAATTGTGCTGCTATGAACATGCATGTGCAAGTATCTTTTTCGTATAATGACTTCTTTTCCTCTGGATAGATACCTAGTAATGGGATTGCTGGATCAAATGGTAGATCTACTTTTAGTTCTTTAAGGAATCTCCACACTGTTTTCCATAGTGGTTGTACTAGTTTACATTCCCACCAGCAGTGTAAAAGTGTTCCCTTTTCACCACATCCACACCAACACATAAAAATTTTTAAATTTTTTTGATTGTGGCCATTCTTGCAGGAGTAAGGTGGTATTGCACTGTGGTTTTGATTTGCATTCCCCTGATCATTAGTGATGCTGAGCATTCTTTCCTATGTTTGTTGGCCATTTGTATATCTTCTTTTGAGAATTGCCTGTTCATGTCCTTAGCTCACTTTTTGATAGGATTGTTCATTGTTTTGTTTTGTTTTGTTTTTTCTTGCTGATTTGTTTGAGTTCCTTGTAGATTCTGGATATTAGTCCTTTGTCAGATGTATAGATAGCAAAGATTTTCTCCCACTCTGTGGGTTGTCTGTTTACTCCGCTGATTTTTTATTTTGCTGTGCATAAGCTTTTTAGTTTAATCAAGTCCCATCTATTTATCTTTGTTTTTGTTGCATTTGCTTTCCAGTTCTTGGTCATAAAATGCCAACATCTAGAAGGGTTTTTCCAACGTTATCTTCTAGAATTTGTATGGTTTCAGGTCTTAGATTTAAGTCCTTTATCCATCTTGAGTTGACTGTATATAAGGTGAGAGATGAGGATCCAGTTTCATTCTTCTCCATGTGGCTTACCAATTATTCCAGCACCATTTGTTGAACAGGGCGTCCTTTCCCACTTTATACTTTTGTTTGCTTTGTCGAAGATCAGTTGGCTGTAAGTATTTGACTTTATTTCTGGGTTCTCTATCGTGTTCCATTGGTCTATGTGCCTATTTTTATACCAGTACCATGTTGTTTTGCTGACTATAGTCTTATAGTATAGTTTGAAGTTGGGTAATGTGATGTCTCCAGATTTGTTCTTTTTGCTTAGTCTTGCTTTGGCTATGCAGGCTCTCTTTTGGTTCAATATGAATTTTAGGATTGTTTCTTCTAGTTCTGTGAAGAATGATGGCATCACCCTGAATTTCATGTTTTATTGCATCTCTAAGTATTCTTACAGACTATTGGTGCTTACTTTTTCAGTGAATATTATAACGCTAGATTCATCCATGTTTTTTGCATTTCATTGTAGTTTCATTCAGTCCAACTGCTATATTCTGTTGCTGAATATAACAATGTTCTATTATATGAATATTCATCTATTTTTCTCTTAATGGATACTTGTACTGCTTTAAAGTTTCAATATGTGAACAATGCTGCTATATGAATATTCTTTCATATTGTCAACCTAAATAACAAACAGGAAGAGGCTCAAAAGAAAATATGTTTGTTTGGGAATACAGTATTGCAATGGGAATATGTATGCCATAGTAAACAGTGTGTATATTCAGGGAGGTAAAGGGAGACAAAGGTTTTTAGGGGTAAAAAAATTACGAAGATTACATAATTGTTTTGAACTAATTATCCTTAGCTACCAAGATTAATAACAAGGCTGACATCAGTCCAAGGTTGAATAAGCCATTGCTGGGCAGATGTCCTTGCAGAAGTACTTTTGATCTAAGATTGCAATGGCTTTTGTGCAATGCTGTAGTTTTTGTAGAGTCTTTTTCATTATTAGGCATGCAATCATGAGAATCTTCTCTTCATGACCCTCTTGCTGTATGTGTCAGAGTTTTCTTAACATTAGTGACTATATTTTGATTCTGATAACTTTCACAATATATACTAGAGTTTGTAAAGGAGTGTTTACCAAAGATGAAATTGCTGGCCAATGGGAATTTTTTAGTTAGGATCAGAGTTCTGAACATTTAAGATACTCAAAAATACATAATCTTTAGCCAAGTCAGGTTTAAAAGTAGTAAACTACATAATAATTAAAAAGCATAAAGTAGAACAGCCATGCTAATTTACATTTCCACCAATGGTGTATGAGCATTCTCCTTTCTCCATATCCTTGCCAGCATTTTCTGTCTTTTTGGTAATAGCTGTTTTAACTGTATCTCACTATGGTTTTGATTTGCATTTCCCTGATGATTAGGTTGAATGGATAAAAAAAATGCTATCTATATGCAATAAAATATTATTAAGCCACAAAAATGAATGAAGTCCTGTCATTTGAAGCAGCATGGATGAAACTGGAAGACATTATGTTAAGTTAAATAAGCCAACCACAGAAAGACAAATATTCCATGTTCTCATTCATACGTGGGAGCTAAAAAAAGTGGTCTTGGGGAGGTGGAGAGTACAGTGGTGGTTACCAGAGGCTGGGAAGGGTAGGAAAAACAGGGAATTAAGAGATGTTGGTTAATGGATGCAAAAATACAGTTAGATTGGAGGAAGAAGTACCTGTGTTCAATGGCACACACAGTAGGGAGACTATAAATAAAAACGATTAATTGTATAATTCAAAATAGCTAGAAGAGAATCTTTGGAACATTTTAAACACAAAGAAATGATCATTATTTGAGGTGATGAATAACCCAATTACCCTGATTTGGTCGTTACACATTGTTCGCATGTATCAAAATATCACACATAGCCTATAAATATGTGCAACCATTACATATCAATAAAAAGTGAAGTATAAGACTTAGAGTTTTTTCTCTAAGAGCCTATATTCCTTTTAGAGAAAGAAGTCAAAGTTTATCTTTGAAATCTTATCACTCCCTTAGCCAGTGAAGCACAACGATCCTCTGACACGCTGTGATGATCATTTGCTGTGTAAGAGCAGTCCTCCTGCCTCCTGATGGTGAGGGTGAATTACCTGTAGGCTGGCAACTCCTTACCTTGCCTACTGGCCTTGGCAAAGGAGCCTGAAGAGAGTAGGTGACATCCATAGCTCGAAGTTCAATGGCACTCTTGCTTGTCCCATGGTGGAAGCATTTTACATCTGGGAATCAGAATTTGTAGTCATGTAGAGCCTAGAGTTGTGGAAATGGAAGAATAAATTGCCCATGTGGGTCACGAGGAGTGATGATAAGTGGGACTACTACTGTCGCCCTTCCTTGGTTTTTGGACCCATGTAGTCTGCATATTGGAAATATAACACTGTATAATAGTCATTGGTTTAGGGTATATACTGGGCCCTAAGGATGGAGCCCTGTATGCATACAGCATCATCTCTAATCTAGTGCCTAATTGTGCCTTCAAAGAGCAATTCTGTTACTGTATCAGGCCACCATCTTCTGGGTGCAGCAATATGAAATAGGACCAATAGGTCCCATGATATATATCCCTTTGTTATACAATGGGTCCCTTGATCAATTGCAACATTATTTAGGAGCCCATGTCAACAGATCAGTTTATTCCATGCCCTCAGATAGTAGTGTTGCTGAAGCCAAGCAGGCAGGAAGGGTAACTGCATTCCAAGAATATATGTCAACCAGTGCTACTTGATTGACTGTAGTAGTCTGCTTTCATTCTCCAGGATATGTTTGTTTTTCATAGGGACCAGGCTAGTAAATTAAATGAATGAAGATATGATGGAGAGCCCTGTATCCTGTAGGTCTTTAAGGGTACCACTAATCTCTGCCATTCCCCTCATCAACTGATATTGTTTTGATTTTAAATCTTAGATGGAGAGAAAGGAAGTTTCAAAGGCTCCTATTTAGCTTTCCCCACCACAATAGCTGTTACCTCACAGAGAAAAGAACAAATGTGAAGGTTCAAGCAATTACTAAGGATACTAATTTCAATTCTATATTCAGGGACTGGGGAAGTGACCACTGGGTGGGTCCATGGAGCCAGTGAACACACAATGAACGAGGACCTGGAGCATGACTCCATTTATACTTGACCCCCATAAGACCCCTATCTAATGAAGGAGCCATGGTGTTATAGTTGCAACAGAGGCTTCAGTGGATGGGTATCAATGTCAATATAGATTCAGTGTTCAACAATCTTTGAAACGTCTGGATATTGTCCTTTCACTATATGACTAAATGGCTATAGGTCACTTTGAGGAAGGGCTGAGAGACTGATTACCTTCATATACTTGCCATAGTGTTGCAAGTTTTTTCCTTATGGGGACTTGGTCTTTCTTTCATCCAGTGGGTTCCTTGACTGAAAATTGGCTGTGAACTAGAATGGCCTTTCAGCAATGATATGAATAAAAGCAAGACATCAGGCCTTTGTACCCGCATAATGACTAGATACAGGCTGCTTCTGAGTGCGGTGGGGGCATACATTTGAGCAAGACAGCTACCTTCAACTGAGTGCAATTTCTGGAGAAGGCTGGCAAGCTGTCAGTTGGTGACACTACCCAAAGCTGGGGAGTTCCTTGATCTTGAAGGGGCATCTGAGTGTTGTCTCGTGGCATCTACTACAGTATCAAAAGCCCATTCTCTGGAGGCACTTAAGAATCGTCTGAAAATTCTCTTCTCAGTATCCAGGCTAGCACCTCATTAGCAAGTCCTCAGCATCTTGACTGTTTTCCTTTTTCTCAAAATGCATTTCACTCCATTTAGTATTGGAACAGTAATGCTAAGAGACATTCCCCCTAAAAGAATTCCATAGTCAAACAAACTTGGGAAATGTGGTATAATTTATCTCACTCTTGCAGACTCACAAAACACAGGAACATATTGAAATCTCAGAAAAGACTTACAGTACAACAATCTGTTTCCTAAATTCAGTATTTCCAAAATGTTTCTTATTTTAAGAAACTATGATTCTAGAGAACAAACTTTGGCAGAGGCTCTTTCAATGGTTGAAGGAATTCCTCTTGGTTTCCAGCTTTCAAACATTTTTCTAATTGATTGCCCTTCAATTACGTGATAGATGTTTGCCTTTCTTTTCACTCCCACTGCTCTAAGCCTGGCCTATCTTTATGATTCTGCAAACCTCGACTATACAACAGTCTCCTGCCAGAGACCCCTCAGGTTTCTCTCATTTCAGTCTTTCACAGAGTCCTGAGAAAAACCAATGGTCTGGAACTGTACTTTCTACTAAGCAGCCGCTAGTCACAGGAGGAAGATAAAACATGCAATGATAAAGCAACTTGAATGCAAAAGAAAATAATAGTTTATGTACTTAGACTATAATAATATAATAAGACTATAATTATGTACTTAGACTTGAATAATAATATTATTCAAATTGAATATATAAATGCAGAGGAAAAAGAGCTCTTTATTTTCTGGCGTCCTATACACAATTTCAAAGCCAGAGGTCAAGGGACTGTTTTACGGTGATTGTGTTGCCTTGCCCAACAATATGCCCAGATGGAAGGAAGCTTAAGAAATATTTTCCCGGTTCTAAAATAGTAACATGTACAAAGCTGAATCCCACTCTTGTGATTCATCAGTGGTCAAGGAACAAGCAGGGTGTCAGAGTCAGATTTCTTTTAACAGAATTACGTGGAGTGTATAATGGTCTAAATAAAGATCACATGAAGTAAACATCAAAGTTAAAAAAAAATTACTCTCTTAGTTTTCTTTATTTTAGGAAGATGCCTACCAGACCCATGCAACTCTGTTGGCATATGCAAGGGATAATATAAATCCCCAAGAAGTCATTAAAAAAATGACAGGGCTGTCTCTTGAAGGTTCAGGTGTCACAGTAAACCACAGTATGTGGGCTTCTCAACAGCCCATATTTTCATGCCATTGAAATCTAGATGAAAGGAACTCTGAATTTTAGCTTTCAAAGGGAGAAAAAAGAAGCAACCCTCAAAGAGAAGGATGCAGCCTGAGGAATGAGGGCTTGGGTATCAAACAGCTGACTATGGTTCTATTTACTAATTAAACAAACATTTAGACCAAGAGATTCCAGGTAAGATGAATATAGAATCCAATAGGCAAAAATAGGTGCAGGAAGCAGCTGAGTGAAATATCATACACAGGCTCAGAGACTGAGCTTTCAAGTGAGGAAGATAATGGAGAGTAGATGGTGCTTGGGCCAACTGTAGAGTGCAAGCAGAGACTCAGAATGATATGCCAAAACATCAGCATGGTTACTTCTGGGTAGTAGGACTTTAGATATGCTTAACATTTTCTTATGATGTATTCAGTTTTTCTATGGTAGTCATGTAGTACTTACTGAACACTTTGAAAAATTGTAAGTAGGAACTTCCCTTTCGGACACTAGAGGGCATATCAGTTAGCTTTTGCTCCATAACAACTCATCTTAAAACTAAGCAACTTACATTACTTATTTGCTCCCACTTCTATGGCTCGGCAGTCTGGGCTCAGGTGGGATGGCTTGTCTGTTCTCCACATAGTGTTGGCTGTGCTCCCTTATCCCTCAAATATCTGATGATGGCTGTCTGTTGGCATGGGCGATGGAAGTAACTCAAAATCCAACAGGTTAGCTTAGGTTTATTTATATGGTAGTGATCACAGAGTTCCCAAGAGAACCAAGAGAGGGAAAGTCCCAATGCACAAGTCCTTCTCAAGTCTCTGCTTCCATTTCTTTTGCTTATATTCCATTGGCCAAAGCAAGCCACATAGCCAAGCCTAGATTCAAGGTGTAGAAAAATAGACTTCGTTTCCTGATGGGAAAATTAACAAATACATATTAAAAAGGGGCTTCCACAGATTGCAAAAAATTTGTTGTAATGTTTGAAACCTCTTACAGTGAATAAATTACTCATACTAATCTTACTACTGAAAATAAAAATGCTAGATATGGCTTGCTAAATCTTATTTAAATTAATTAAAGAGTTGACTGGATTATAAAAAATTACCAGACAAAAACCTACGAGAAAACAGGAACACAGAGAGATTGACAGAACACAGAAGCGACTTCTGTCTTAAGGATATTTGGCAATCCAGAAAAACTTTGCTTTTACTGTATCACAGAGTGAAGGAAACAGAAATAAAAGCCCAGAGCCTACTCGAAATGTGGGATTTAAAGGGAACCTGCTCCAACATTAAGTTGGAGTGCCAAAAGTTCATACTTTCAAAATAAGAGTAAACCACAGCAAATTCATACTCATCACTTACCCTGTGGACTGCAAAGAAGGCTGTGTTTGTGCTGATCAGAATGTGAATATGTGGTGGAAGGGAGGAGAAATTAGTCTCAGAGTAATTGGCCTTTAAACAGTTTTGCAGCCCAAATTTATTTAACTAGGATGTACAAAATACCCCTAAGACGTGAATTTAGTTTAAAGTAGTCCCAGACTCCCAAAAGCATAGGCAACAGAACAAAAATAGACAAATGCGACGGTATGAAACTAAGCAAAGGAAACAGCTAACAAAGCAAAGTGACAACCCACAGAATGGGAAGAAATATTTGCAAACCATACATTTGATAAGACTTAATATTCAAAATACATAAGGAACTCAAATGACTCAATAGCAAGAAAACAAATAACCTGATTTAAAAAAAAAACAGGCAAAAGACTAAATAGATATTTCTCAAAAGAGGACATATAAATGGCTAATAGGTACATGAAAATGCTCAGTATCATTAATAATTAGGGAAATGCAAATTAATACCACAATTAGATATAATCTCACATCTATTTATCAAAAAAAAAAAAAAAAGAAAGGAAAGAAAAGGAAAGACAAGTGTTAGAAAGGATGTGAAGAAAAGGGAATTCTTTTTTTTTATATATATATACTTTAAGTTCTGGGGTACATGTGCAGATCGTGTAGTTTTGTTGTATAGGTATACACATATCATGGTGGTTTGCTGCACCCATCAACCATCATCTACATTAGGTATTTCTGCTAATGCTATCCCTCCTAGCCCCTCACCCCACAACAGGCCCCAGTGTGTGATGTTCCCCTCTCTGTGTCCATGTATTCACATTGTTCAACTCCAACTTATGAGTGAGAACATGCAGTGTTTGGTTTTCTGTTCTTGCGTTAGTTTGCTGAGAATGATGGTTTCCAACTTCATCCATTTCCCTGCAAAGGACATGAACTCATCCTTTTTTATGGCTGCATAGTATTCCCTGGTATATATGTGTCACATTTTCTTTATCCAGTCTCTCATTGATGGACATTTGGGTTGATTCCAAGTCTTTGCTATTGTGAATAGTGCTGCAGTAAACATAAGTGTGCCATGTGTCTTTACAGTAGAACGATTTATATTCCTTTTGGTATATACCTAGTAATGGGATTGCTGGGTCAAATGGTATTTCTAGTTCTAGATCCTTGAGGAATCGCCACACTGTTTTCCACAATGGTTGAATGAATTTATACTCCCATCAACAGTAGGAATGTAAAAGCATTCCTATTTCTCCATATCCACTCCATCACCTGTTGTTTCCTGACTTTTTAATGATCGCCATTCTAACTGGCATGAGATAGTATCTCATTGTGGTTTTGATTTGCATTTTTCTAATGACCAGTGATGATGAGCATTTTTTCATGTTTGTTGGCTGCATAAATGTCTTCTTTTGAGAAGTGTCTGTTCATATCCTTTGCCCACTTTTTGATGTTTTTTTTTCTTGTAAAATTAAGTTCTTTGTAGATTCTAGATATTAGCCCTTTGTCAGATGGATAGATTGCAAAAATTTTCTCCCATTCTGTAGGTTGCCTGTTCAATCCGATGCTAGTTTCTTTTACTGTGCAGAAGTTCTTTAGTTTAATTAGATCCCATTTGTCAATTTTGGCTTTTGTTGCTTTTGGTGTTTTAGACATGAAGTATTTGCCCATGCCTATGTCCTGAATGGTATTGCCTAGGTTTTCTTCTAGGATTTTTATGGTTTTAGGTCTTATGTTTAACTCTTTAATCCAACTTGAGTTAATTTTTGTAAAAGGTGTAAGGAAGGGGTCCAGTTTCAGTTTTCTGTGTATGGCTAGCCAGTTTTTCCAACGCCATTTATTAAACAGGGAATCCTTTCCCCATTGCTTGTTTTTGTCAGGTTTGTCAAAGATCAGACGGTTATAGATGTGTGGTGTTATTTCTGAGGCCTCTGTTCTGTTCCATTGGTCAATATATCTGTTTTGGTACCAGGATCATGCTGTTTTGGTTACTATAGCCTTGTAGTATAGATTGAAGTCAAGTAGCGTGATGCCTCCAGCTTTGTTCTTTTTGCTTAGGATTGTTTTGGCTATGTAGGCTTTTTGTTGTTGTTGTTCCATATGAAGTTTAAAGTAGTTTTTGCCAATTCTGTGAAGAAAGTCAATGGTAACTTGATGGGGATAGCATTGAATCTATAAATTATTTTGGGCAATATGGCCATTTTCACGATATTGATTCTTCCTATCCACGAGCATGGAATGTTTCCACTTATTTGTGTCCTCTCTTATTTCCTTGAGCAGTGGTTTGTAGTTCTCCTTGAAGAGACCCTTCACATCCCTTGTAAATTGTATTCCTAGGTATTTTATTCTCTTTGTAGCAATTGTAAATGGGAGTTCGCTCATGATTTGGCTCTCTGTCTGTTACTGATGTATAGGAATGCTTGTGATTTTTGCACGTTGATTTTGTATCCTGAGACTGCTGAAATTGCTTATTAGCCTAAGGAGATTCTGGGCTGAGACAGTGGGGTTTTCTAAATATACAGTCAAGTAATCTGCAAACAGAGACAACTTGACTTCCTCCTTTCCTATTTGAATATCTGAAAAGGGAACTCTTATACATTGTTGATGGGGATGTAAAATAATATAGCCATTGTGGAAAATGGTATAGAGTTTCTTTAAAAAGCTAAAACTACAACTACCATATGACCCAGTAATCTACTTCTGGCTACATATCCAGAGAAATTGAAATCAATATATCAAAGAGATATCTGCATTCCCATATTGTAGCATTATTCACAATAGCCAAGATATGGAAACTATATGTGTCCATCAATGAATAAATGGATAAAGAAAATGTGGTATATGTACACAGTGGAATAGTATTCAGTCTTAAAAGGGAGGAAATCCTGTCATTTGCAACAACATAAATGAATCTGAAGTCCATTATGCCAAGTGAAATAAAGTGGGCACAGAGAGACAAATACCACATGATCACTTATATGTGGGATCTAGTAAAGTTGAACTCATGGAAGTAGAGAGTAGAATGATAGTTACCAAAGGCTGGGGGTGGGTGGAGAGGGAGGCTGAGGAGGCAGGGAATCAGTGGTTGCTGATCAAAGGGTACAAAGTTTCAGATAGACAGAGGAATGAGGAGTTGTTAATCAAAAGGTACAAAGTTTCAGATACAGGGGGAATAGATTTTGAGATTTGTTTCACTCCAGGTTTACTATAGTCAATAATAATGTAATATATTTCAAAATAACAAAGAGAGTAAATTTGAAATGTCTCACTATAAAACAGTGATAGGTAAGCAAGGTGAGAGATATGTTAATTAACTTGATTTAATAATGCGACTTTGTATACATATATCAAAATATGACATTAAACCCCCTATATATTTAAAACTATTGTTTAGCAATAAAAAATAAAAGTAGTCACGGGCTAGTAAATCCCTAGCCACCAGGAAAGAGCAATTTCACATATTCTCTGGAGGAAGACATTTTTATCCTAGGTCTTAAAGAATCCCCACAAATAATTTTTCAAGAACAATGATCAGCATAAAGTAAAATAAAATCTAGTATCTAAAGAAACAAGGCCTTATGAATTAGACCCAGCAGAGGGAAACAGACCCACACGGATTTCAGATATTGAGCTTATCAAACAGAGATCACAAAACTATGCTAACCATTTTTGAAGAAATACAAGGGCAAGTTTGAAAACATCTTCAGGGAGCAGAAACTATGAAGAATGATGTAACATATTTGAAAAAGAACTAAATAGAACTTCTAGAAAAAATTGTCTAATAACTGATATTAGAAACTCAATGTGTGGGTTTCACAACAGATTGAAAACAGTTGAAGATGACATTTGTAAACTGGAAGATACGTTTGAAAAAATTAATGAGGATGAAGCCTACAGAGACAAAAAGATAGAAAACATGCAAAAGAGGTTAAGAGACATGAAGAGTAGAGTAAGAAAGTCTAAGATACATTTAGTTAAAGTCCTAGAAAAAAGAGTCAGAAAGCGGGGCCATGAGCAATATTTAGAGTTAATAGTTAGAGTTATTTTTAAAAACTAAATAAAATAATACACAGCTTTGGCCGGGCGCGGTGGCTCAAGCCTGTAATCCCAGCACTTTGGGAGGCCGAGGCGGGCGGATCACAAGGTCAGGAGATCGAGACCACAGTGAAACCCCGTCTCTACTAAAAATACAAAAAATTAGCCGGGCGCGGTGGCGGGCGCCTGTAGTCCCAGCTACTCAGGAGGCTGAGGCAGGAGAATGGCGGGAACCCGGGAGGCGGAGCTTGCAGTGAGCCGAGATCGCGCCACTGCACTCCAGCCTGGGCAACAGCGTGAGACTCCGTCTCAAAAAATAATAATAATAATAATACACAGCTTCAAGAAGAATAAACAATCTCGAGAAAGATAAAAAATATTTCATCATAGACAAATCACACTGAAGCAGTGGAGTACCAGAGATAGGAAAAAAAATCTTAAAAGCAGACAGAGATAACGTACTACCTTTAAAAGAGCAACAATTGGACTGAAAGGTGACTTCTGGCCACAAAAATGGAAGACAGAATTTCTACAATGTGTTGAAAATAACTGCCAATCTAGATATTACACCCAGTTAATATTTGGTTTTTAAAATGAGGAGAAAACAAATATTTTTAACTAAGAAAATCTGTCAGTGTTTAACACAACTAGACTCTCACTAAAGGAAATTCTAAGCAATATACTTCAGGCAGAAGAGAAGCAATATCAAACGGAAGGTCTGAGAAGCAAGAAGAAAATAAGAGCAAATAAAGTGATAAACGAGTATATTCAAACAGTACTAATACATCAAAATACATAATAATAACATGTAAGTTGGCTGCATGAGAAAATTGGGTTAAATGTTCTAAGATTCTAATATTGTCTATGGTGCAGCAAAGTATTGATTAATTTGGGGATTTGATAACTTAAGCATAATATTATAATATAAGGAACCACTAAAGGAAAAGAATAGCAGGTATATATTCTACACTAGTAGAAGGAAAAATAGAATGATAAAAAATAATCCAAAAAAAGACAAATGGGAATAACAAAGAGCATAGGTAGGACACATGGAAGCACAAAATAAGCTGATAAATTAAAAATGAAACATACTGGTGGTTACATGAAATGTAACTTAATGCTTCTGGTAAAACTGTTAGTCCAAACTGAAAACTACTGAAATGTCCATCTACAGTAGAATGGATAAATTGTAGCATAGAAATACAATGGAATATTATTGCAAATATAATAAAACACAACAAACTGTAGCCATATACAGCAGCATGAATGAATCAAACAAAAAATACTAAGCCAAAAAACAAGACACAAAAGAATGCATATAATACATTCCATTTAAATAGAGTTCAAAAGTGGACAAAATTAAACTACCTCGTTTAGGGATGCATATATAAATGGTTAAACTTTTTTAAAAGGAATGATACCATTATCATTAAAGAATAGGGTAACAGTTACCTTTGGGAAAAAGGAAGGTTTATGATCAGGGCAAGACACATTTGGTCAGAGGCTTTCGAACTGGCAATGTTCTATCTTTTATCCTGAAAATGACTCTATGATGTCCACTTTATAAATATATATAAAAATGTACATAAGCATAGATTATATTTAATAATAAAATGTTTTCAATCATAAATTTAAAATGGTGGGGGAAGTGACTGTTCTCCTGTAATATGATTTATTGTCAGCCTTGTATTCTGTGTATTATATAATTTTGAGTACATGCAAAGCACTATAGTAGGAGTGCTGGGGGATGTGTTTCTGACTTCGAGAAACTTATAATCTGTATGGTGGTTTCCAAACTTTTCAAGTTTGATGTTGCAGTTTTAACCTGAAAAGTGTCAAACACCAGCAATTATTTTAGTAGCTATTACTTGAGTGTCTATTAATTGAGATGGGAGAAGCTTTTATTAAATCAATAAGGTTTTTAGTGAATTTTTATTTTATTGTTTTATTAATCACAACACATCTAGCTACTTGTAAAATAAAAGAATGTATCCATATGTGTCAAGTATTTCATTTGTAATGTCATTCGTAATGCCTTAAGTGTATATTCATTCAATCACAAAGCTTTATTGAGATCTACTTCTAGCCTGACACAATGCCTATTGATTCATACACTCCAGGCAATATTTTTAAGCCCTCTCTGCATAGTATACAGTACCCAAGTTAACAATCATTGATTTATACCACCTGATCATAGTAATGTCTCTATGCTGAGAACTTCACACAAATACGTTAGAGAGACACAGATTTTGCCACATTAAATAAAAAAGGCTCTGATGCAAAGCGATGTCTGTGTACACATAGAAGGAATAAAATGATATTTTCTTTCAGAATATTGGCCTTTTTATTTGTCTAGCAGCCATTATTTATCTAAGATTCATCACAAGCATTGGACATTGCTCTGGTTCTCAAATCTATGTTATTTTTGTATAATAATTTTAATCTTGTGTATTTTATCAAATTCATTTCCAGCTCTGCCCCTTCCTGCAGTGCAGCATAGGAGGAAAGAGAATGGAATGTAAAGCAAATCTTCACTCTTCACTTCAACAAGTAACATATCTGTATCAGTGAAGAATCTTTTGCAGACAAGCAACCTGTTTTGCACATGAAACTGGTAAGTTGAGGAGGAACAGGCACAGCTGAATCCAGGTGTAGTTTCATCCAGGATGTCAATCAATACTACTTTTTATTTTTAAATTTTTTTTAGTTTTTAAGCTTTTTGTGGGTACATAGTTGGTATATGTATTTATGGGGTACATGAGATGTTTTGATACAGGCATGCAATGTGAAATAAGCACAGTATGGAAACTGGGGTATCCATCACCTCAACTATTTATCCTTTGAGTTACAAATAATCCAATTATACTCTTTATTTTAAAATGTACAACTAAGTTATTATTGACTATAGTCACCCATTTGTGCTATCAAGTAGTAGGTCATATTCATTCTTTTTTCTTTTTTTTTGTATCCATTAACTATCCCACCTCCCTGCCAGCCCGCCACTATCCTCCCCAACATCTGGTAACCGTCCTCCTACTCTCCAAGTCCATGAGTTCAATTGCTTTGATTTTTAGATCCCACAAGTAAGTGAGAACCTGAGATGTTTGTCTTTCTGTGTCTGGCTTATTTCACTAAACGCAATGATCTCCAGTTCCATTTATATTATTTCAAATGACTGGATGTCATCCTTTTTTTATGGCTGAATAGTACTACACACACAATACCTCTTGTGTGCTTGCTCTCCCCTCTCTTATCTTTGCTTTCTTCTATGTTGGTTTCATTCTCAGTGAGATCATATCCAGGTAGGTTAATTTTGGATATGAAGTTAACTTTTAATTAACTTCATATCCAAAGTTCCCAGGCCAGCAATATCCCTGACCAGTACAGATTTATGTTCAATCAGTGTGATAATCTCAGTAGAAAGATAGTAGCCCCTCACTGGAGAATGAAGTATCTGTGTCATAAGAACACATTCCTCTGACCTGTAACACCTAGAACACTGAGATAATTTTTAAAAATATATAGAGTCTGGCAGAGATCATCTTGCCAGAAGGATATTGATAAATTTTACAGGCTACAAAATTATACTATTTCCAGTCTCTTCCTAACAACCATATATTCTCCCTAATATATGCCCCTTCACCAAAAGAAAGTAAAAAAGCAAAAAGAAGAAAAACAACATTGTAAAAAATTATATTATCCAGGGCCTTGTATTTTCTTTAATCACTCAAGAGTCTGTGACTAAGAATTAATTCAGCAGAAGAAAGTTCTTCTGGTTTTTACTTATCAGCAGAAGTGGTTCCAATCAGAAAATGTTGAAACTAACAGTGCTATTCAGGAGCAATCAGTTATTTATGAACCACAAAAGGAAAAGAGAACAAGCCAGCTATTCAAAGTCATAAACCTTTAGAAGATTACACAGAGACTGATAGAAAGAAGCAAATTCAGAAGTTTTCTGCTAGTTGAGTTAGTAACCTACCTAATATAACAAGTATCAATCATTGGCATATTCATTTTATCCTTCAAAATGAATTATAGAGTACTCAGTAATACTTAAACATAAAGACATGCACTGGAAGTGATTAGCTATGGTTTTGGTATAATCATCCCTTCTGAACCAACATACTATTCATGTTTCACTCAATAAATATTAGGCTCCTATTCTACACCAAGCCCTGACTACATGCTGGGGATACTGTGTTGGTTGGAGAGAGAAAGTCCCTGCCTTCATAGACGTTGCATTCTGATGAGCGAAACCTGGTAAATGCTTTAGCCAGAATGTCTAGCATTCTGACTGTGCTGGTACCTGTCTGGAATTTTTCATTTCTCCTATCGTGCTGTTGGATTTTATACTTCTTTGTTCCACTCAAAGCACTGCTCTAGCTTAGTCCTCAGCATTCCACTGCAGATGAATTGCTTCCCTGTAATTAGGCTGATTTGCAGAGTTCTCAGACTTAAGATGGCTGGAATTTCAAACCTTTGCATGGTTACCACACACATTCCATCACATTCACTTCTATTCCTTTATTTCTGTTCCTATTCACTATGAGAGAAACCCACATGACAGGTATAGTGTCCCTCAAGTATGAGTGTGCTCTGAAAGAAAATGCTTTCTGCTCATGAACACCTTCTGCAAAGATCGTTTTTTTCCAAGAGGGCTTTTATAAGCTTCCCTGAATTAAATGGAAGAAAAAAAAATCTCTCTTTGGAGCAGTAGCCTGAAGATATCCTCCTTGGTCAGAAATTGTTTTCACTATGATCTCACCATCAGGTATATCCCATTCACCTTCTCTGCACAAATCCCTGTTCTGTAGGTTAAAAGTTCTCCTTTTATACTCCCAGGTATATACCCAACACAAATTATGTGCTTGTTCACCAAAAGACATGGAGGATAGCATTCACAGTAGCACCATTCATAATAGCTTCAAATTGGACACAACCTAAATGTCCATCAACAGGAGAATGGATCAATATATTGAGGTATATTCCTACAACAGAATGCTATACATCATGAAAGCTGACAAAACACAGCTATACTGAACCACTTGAATGAATCTCACAAGCTAACAGCACAAGAATCCAGATAAGCAAGAATGCATAAGATGTTCCATTTACATAAAGTTCACAACTAGACAAAATTAATGTAGAGTTTTGAAATGATTCACTTTGCAATGGGAGAGAGGGAGAGTGTTTGGCAGAGGGCATCGGGGGGTCTTCTAAGGTGCTGGTAACATTCTGTATCTTGACTTGTTTTCACAACTATGTTCATTTTGTGATATCTATTGAACTATACACTTAGGATTTATGCACCATTTTCATGAAAAAGAGTTTTTCTTAATAAAATGTATCCATTTGCTGCATTTACCAAGGTTTTATTTAGGTCCCACTCTCACAGGGGAGCAGCTCCTCACCATTCCTGGGGGCCACACAGGGCTAGGAAGGATTTTCTCCCTGGGTAGCTGGAAATTGTGTTACTGTATATTTGTGGAGAGACAAAGTCGCACTCCACATGGAAAAAGCCAAAGTTTGAAGAAGAAAGACAGTTCCAAATAAAGTGAGGCCATAATCAGATGATGAAAAATTAGCCAGAGACTGATGGGATCAAACCCCAGAAAGCTGGTATCTGGGGATGAGAGGTTATGGGGCACAGTGGTTACATGCACAGATGCTGGAGTCAAAATCCCTGGGTAGATTTCCCAAATCCATTAACTTCTGTGTTACTTTGGGCAGCTTCCTGAACCTCTCTGTGCCTCAGGCCCTCCTCTGTGAAATGCCCCTGAGAAGTCAAAATGTAACACTTGTCAAGCACTCTCAACTGTGCTTGTCCCATGCTGGGGGCTCAACATGTGTCAATGACTACATCTGCATCATTTTCTGCTCTCACAATCCATATACCAGAGCATGGCTGTCCACTGCTCACATGTTTTATAGGAAAGCAGGGGAACCCATTCTCTTCCTTCCTAGTCATAGTTCCAAAGTTCCCAGGCCAGATACCTTTCCTGTCTGTAAAAGCTGTGACCAGAGAACAGGCTCACATTCTATAGAATGACCTCTCCCACCAAACCATGTGAACTGGGAGTCAGACGTTCAACAAAAGGGGCAGGTCAGTTTCCGGACAAACAAGCGAGGAGTGATTTGAATGGTATCAAGAGGAGTACAGTACAAATAGCATATTGGTGGGTCCGCCTTTCTTCAAAATGAATTAAACTGTGCCTTTATACACACAATGTAGAAGCGTATGTTAAGCCTGAGTATTTGCCCCAGATTTAACTCTCTGCTTAGATAAGTCAAGGCTGGTATTTCTTTGGCTAGAAATAAAACAAAGCAGGCCCCTTTCTGAGATAAATGTTTTACATTTATTTTGTATCTCACTGGGTTTTTAATCCCATCACTTATCTCAATGCTTTGTTTCTCACTATTTTATCTCAGGGTTTCTGAATGTTCTCCTTGAATAAACAGTATAAACACAATAAACAGTGTAACAGGCAAGAACCCTGATATAGAAGTGGAGGCACATTAGCGGCAAGGCAACCAAGGACACTAAGATAAAGCAGAGAAAAACATGAAGTAGCTGGTGTGTGGGGCTTGGAGGGAAGAATTAACAGCGGTGGTTGTGGGGGAGCACTGCAAGCTCAAACAGTGTGCTAAATTTCAGGCGTTAGTAGAAATGTCAAATACATGTATGTGTAGGCAATTGTAAACATGAGAAATGTGTAGAATAGTGCCTTACACAGAATAGGTGCTAAATGAATATTATCCAAATGAGTGAATGAATGAAAAGAGGAGAGACAAGGGATTTGCTCATTTACATGTAGGAGCTTTGAGAAGTCAAGGAATTTTAGGATTAAAAGGGACCAGTAAAGTCTATTCCCCTTACAAGTGGTTTGGGCTTGAATACCTCAGTCTCAAGTTTGAATTAGGAATCACTAAGAAAGAGAGAAAAAGAAAGCCACACCGACACATGGATTTTTTAGGGAGTTAAAAGCATTCTAGAATAATGGATGGCTGAAGGACCGTTTTTGGGGGGGGGGGGGGGGAAGCTATCATGGGAGAATTGGAACGGACTCCAAGGAGGTCATTTATCATGTCATCTCTCTGTAGAATACAGAAATCATTAGCTGATGACAACAATACTCTACATTTGTGTAGTACTTCTAGTTCTGAAAGTGCAGTCGAAGACATTATCTCCATTAATTCTCACAAGCACATAGGTATTCTTTTCTGGGACTCAAAGGAAGTTACTAGCTCAGAAATAATGGATGCTTGTTGATGTATAGAAGTCGCATTACCTCAAACAGACAGATGGAATGTCCTTTAAAAGATTCCTCCACAAAATAACATATTCATTTATTTAGTAACAGGGAAAGCTGTTGAGAATTAAATGATGAATTGTCTTTTCAAAGCTGTGAATTTATTGTATTACCTTGGAAAGTATCTTTACCTCCTCCTTCCAATATAATAGCAAGGAGAGCCACCAAGATGCTTTGGACAGTTATCCAAGGGGAAGGAGGATGATGCTTGGTGGGAAAGTGGGGAGTGGCCCCACCCTGGAGGTGACTTCCCAGGGACTGGGAAGAGTGGGATGTTCAGTGTGTTCTGGATCTCACTTGCACCGCTTGCAAGCATCACAAGAGAAGGACACAACTTAGATGAGGGTGGTGGTGCTGGTAGGAGCAGAGCGATTGCTGTGAGAGGTATAACTATAACCCACCTGGCGTGAGAAGCCTGACTGGTAGCAAAAGACTAGAGCTCAGCCCGTGCTGCCCAAGAGGCAGATGTAAGGGACAGAGACCTTTCACTTCCATTGTCCTCATCTGCATACCTACTGGGATTTTGGTATGATCCATAGGAGATGGAAGAAAATTTTAAAAAGTAATATTGGAATTGTTACTAATCTTGGCAAATTAAGATTTGATTTGATATAGAAAAATAAAGACATACAATGTTTCCTACACTTGAGATGTCATGGAATGATGGTACATCTGTTAACCTTCATTCAACAAGCATTTATTGAGCACTTACTGTGAGCCAGACTTTCTAGTAGGTGTTGGGGATATAAGGGAGAGTAATACAGAACTGGATCTTGTTTTTGAGTAGCTTGTACATCTGTAATGGACAGATAGACAATTAAACAAGGAATAACCAGACAGAGTGCTGGGTGTTAGAACAGGAGAAAGACAGGGATCTGAGACACCAGAAAAAAGGGGTTATGTAGCCTGCTCTAGGGGACAAAGACAGCATCCCTGCAGAAGTCACAGTTAAGCTGAGACCTGAATGATTCTGTCCTGCATCACACAACACTTCCTTCCCACCACTGCTGTGCTAAGCACTTACCCCAGTTACATAGTATTTGCTGTTTTCAAATCTCTCTCTCACTAAGCATTGAGCTCCCAGAGGTCTTAGAGCATCATGTAAATTATTTAAAAAAAAAAAAAAAATCTTTGTATCCTCAGCACCTCTGATAGAGCTCCTACACTTAGTAGGCTTTCAATGCATAGCTGCTAAGTGACACAAAAATTGAATGAATGAATGAATGATGAATGGTGGGAGGCCTAATTGTGCTATACGGTAGAAATGCCAGTGTTCATCTGCAAAGGGTGCAGGCTGGATGCTGCATTCTAGTTAAGCAGTGTCACTACTGTGTCCTCCAGCCAGCCAGTTGCTGAGCATCCGCTAATTAAGGCTACACTGCCACCCTGAGGGCAGTCTGGGTAGTGCCAGGATTGGACAGGACACTGATACCCGCTTTGTTTCTCAGCTTCAGGCTGGTGAAAGCACTAGCAATGCAGCCTCCTCTTTGAAGGAAAGGTCTCTCAACTTCGTCACAGTCCTCCTTACTCAGGCAGCCCTCAGTCCTACTGCAAAGTAAGGGCATGAAGTCTTCTCTTAAAAGTGCAGTCTGGCTAAGGAAACCGAACCTCACTTTCATGGCACAATTTTGGGGACGCAGAGGAATTGAGTCACATTCTTTTCCTTGTGTGTGGGTTGGAGAGGAGGAATCCAGCCCCTACCCCACCCCCATTGCCCTGGAAGAGCCACCTGGGGTAAGCATGAAGCCTGCACACTCACCTCAGCACAGAAGGTAAATGCTTTAGCTGAAATATTCTCCTCTTTAGCGACCCTACTTCTCTCCCCTCCAGGGAGCTTTAAATGCTGGTGATTTCTGACCAGCATCCTGGAAGGGAGTAATGAACTAGCACCCAGGGCACCTTCCTCGGTGTTCTCCTGGCCAGTACCCCAAACTTCTGTCCATCCGGCCGTTACTGTGTGGCTCAATGAACTGGGGGCAAGAAAATCTAGATTATAACCCTGGGTTTGCTGATTCCTATGCATTACACCTTTGGTGAGTTGATTAATCTCTTTGAACCTCAGTTAGCTGATCTACAAAATACATATTAATATACCTGACCTATCTTACAGGGCTGTTGAAGAATCAAATGGTACAATATGCGGAATGCCCTTTGTGAACCCTAAAGCACTACACACATGCAAAGTATTATTATGTCCAATATGTCTGAAAATCTATAAAATAATGATTCCATGGAAATGTACTTTTATGTTGTGAAATCCTCACTGTCTCTCTTTGTTAATCCAGGGAAACCACTGACTAGTATTCCTTTCACTTGACTGTCTCATTTCTTTCACTGATTAATTCAAAAATTTGCAGTTATGAGCAAAATTCAACAGCAAAAATATTGATTGAGTGCCTACGATATGCCAGGAACTGTTCTTGGTGCTGGAGATACCACAGATATTAAGGCAGATATATCCCTGCTTTCCTGCACTGGGGCTAGAGCAGGGAGTAAAATGGCAGTCCCTGCCCTTAGGAGTTGACAGTCTAGTGAGAAAGGGAGGAATTTAAAAACTAATCATATGAATCACTATGTGTGTGTGATATGGTTTGGCTCTGTCCCCACCCAAATCTCATGTCCAGTTGTAATTCCCATTGTTGGGGGAGGGACTTGGTGGGAGGCGATTGAATCGTGGAGGCAGATGTCCCCATGATAGTGAGTGAATTCTCATGATAGTGAGTGAATTCTCAAGATATCTGGTTGTTTGAAAGTGTGTAGCACTTCCCCCTTCACTCTCTTTCTCTTCTGCCACCATGTGAAGAAGGTGCTTTCTGCCATAATTGTAAGTATCCTGAGGCCTCCCCAGCCATGCCTCCTGTACAGCCTGTGGAACTATGAGTCAATTAAATCTCTTTTCTTCATAAATTCCCCAGTCTCAGATAGTTATTTATAGCAGTGTGAGAGTGGACTAACACAGGGTGTATGTGGCAACATTAAACTCTCGTTAAGGACACAGGGAAAAAGAAAATGTTTAATATTGTTGTTATCCTCTTGTCCTCACGAACCCTCAACTGCTAGTGGGAAAATTAACTAGTGTCCAATGTCATTAGACTCCATTCAATCCAATATTTTATACAATCCTCAGTCAGGTAATGCTCAGAATCCCCAGCAAAATGTTCAGCTTTTCCAGTTGCCCTCCCCTCCTTCTGTTTTGGTTCTGAAACTAGCATCTCGGTTTATGGGGGGAAAGTAGGGGGTTGCAGGGAGGAGTGTCATTTCCAGGACATGAGGCACAAGGGAAGAGTTGGGGTCCTCTAATGTGTCCTCTCTGTCTTCTGGTCTCCAGAGAAGTGCCTCTTGTCCTCCTATGTGCTCGTAAAGTCTGTGCTAGTGTCACTCAGACCCTCTCTTGGCTCTGTCAGATCCTGGGATTAACCCTTGGCTTGCTTGCCCCCACTGCCTGCATCTGCTGGCTGCAAAACCTAGGCCTCTGCCACATTTGCTCTCCAGTCTATTGGCTTGACAATGTACTCCTAACCTCTACTGTGAGAGTCACCTCACTCTGCAATGGCTGAGCCAGTAGCAGAGGTACTGACTTTCTACTCCACACCTATTCAACTTGTGAACTGAAGGGACTCAGAAAAGCTAAACCTCAGGGCCTCTCTCTGCTGGACCAAATCACACCATTAGATCTGTAAGAGCTTCCCCAGAGACCAAAATGAGCAAGGGCTGTAAATCTTTTACCGACCTAGTGAGTTGTGCCCAGTACAGTCCAGATGAGAAATATGAGGACCCCCGCACCCTGTTTTCCTCTCGCTGTCTGCCTTTGCCTCTGTCTACCAGTGCTCAGGCCTGGGAAATGAAATCTGCATGATATCTGTCTCATCATACCTTTGGCGAGTCTCATGGCTTCACTAAATACCCTCCAGGAAGACTTGGATCTAAGTTCCTTTTCCCAGTGATTTCTTTATCCCTGCTCGCTACCTGGCTTCTTACAGCTACTGAGCTTTATCCACACTGCTGTCCACACACCAGGACCCCACCCCTCTACCTGCAAGTCTCAAAGCACCATAACACATTGCTGTTGTGTGTAACAAACTCTAACTGAAGGTTAGGGGATGATGATGAGGTGCTACGTTTAAAAAAAAAAAAAAAAAAAAAAGATGGGAAACAACGAAATCAAATGGCAGAAGGCACTGATCAAAGGCCCTCAGCTGTCTCCACCACAGCGACTGTCTTGCTGGTAACATTCCCAGCTTTCTCACAAAGCCATCACTTCCTGGGACTTGTTTTATTTCCTTCTAGCCAAACACTTCTGTCAACTTTCTCAGTCCAGAGACACTCATTTACTGTCCCCACTGCCCCCCAACCCCCCAGGTAACTAACCTGTAATTTTATTATGAAGGGAAATTTAGCTCCTCTTTTAATCAGATGCTAAGGTAGAATTAGCATACAGCAGTGGTTAAGTTCATGGATTTTGAAACCAGCCTGCCTTGGTTCAAATCTGGCCTTCATTGCTTACTGGCTGTGTGGTTTTAAGAAGTTGCTCATCCTCTCGGTACCAGTTTCCCCATCTATAAACTTGGAATGGTCATAGCCCCTACTGGCTGGGGCCCTTGTGAGGATTATATTATAAATGCAAATAAATAAGATGCTTACATCTGTCCTATACAAAGTAAGCACTCAATGAAAGGTAGGTATTATCTCTACTTCCTCCTTCCTACACTAGCCGAGACCAGTGATTCTCAAACTTCAGCACATATCAGAATTATCTAAAAGTCTTATTAAATGTCAGGTTGCTGGGACCCAGAGTTTCTGATTCAATAGGTCTGGGATGTGACAGAAAATTTGCATTTCTAACAAGTTCCCAGGTACTGTGATGAAGCTGGTTTGATGATCACACTTTGAGAACCACTGGCCTAGACCATGTTTTCCATTCTCAAAAAATTCCATTAAGTTGTTTTTCTTGGCTTCCCATCCTTAGAAATAGGTAGAAGCTTCGAATTATACTTTTTTTTTTTTTTCTTTTTGTAAAGATGAGATCTCAGTATATTGCCCAGGCTGGCCTTGAACTCCTAGCCTCAAGCAATCCTTTAGCCTTGGCCTCCTGAAGGGCTGAGATTACAGGCGTCAGCCACTGTGCCCAGCCCTCAAATTATACTTGTTACAGAGCCTTCCTGGATCAAATTCCATAGGCAAAAAAATAAAAATAAAAAAAATAAAAATAAATAAATCTGTTATGCTGACTATTTGGTAACAAAGAAAAGGAAATAAAGAATATATATGTGTATATCCATTTTTTTGTTGTTGCAAACAAACAAACAAACAAAAAACTTAGGAAAGATAAACCAGAAACTGATAGAATTGTTTACCTAGGATGGGGTAGAAAGAACAGGAAAAAGAGTGACACAATTCTCTGAGTATACCATATATATATACGTGTGTGTGTGTATATATATAGTTTTGACTGTTGGAAGCATGCTAGTGTTTTCATATTTAAAACATTAAATCAAGTCTGAGGAAAGAAGCCTAGAATTACTAAAAAATACAAAATTAAGAGTATATCAAATAGATGACAGAGCTACATGAAAGGGAAAAAAATAGAATGAATCTAAGCCACTTTGGTGTGTTTTTTTGGTTTGTTTTTTGTTTTGAGATGGAGTCTTGTTCTGTCGCCCAGGCTGGAGTGCAGTGGTGCTCTCTCGGCTCACTGCAAGCTCCACCTCCCGGGTTCACGCCCTTCTCCTGCCTCAGCCTCCCAAGTAGCTGGGATTACAGGCGACCGCCACCTCGCCTGGCTAATTTTTTTTTTGTATTTTTAGTAGAGACGGGGTTTCACCATGTTACCCAGGGTGGTCTCCATCTCCTGACCACCCTCCTCGTGATCCGCCTGCCTTGGCCTCCCAAAGTGCTGGGATTACAGGTGTGAGCCACCGCGCCCGGCTGAATCCAAGTCACTTTGAACACAATACTTAGATAAGCACCCTCAGTCTAAAAACAAAAAGAAGTTCAAACAAATGTTGTTTTGTTAGTGATATGGGTGTAGCAATTCTGAAATTATTTGGTGTGCATTTTAGAATTGAGTAAATTAGTAAATATACTAATGTTTCTGGTAGCCAGGTTTCCTACTATGAGAGAGAGGTGATATAATTTATGGAATGGGGTAAATTTAGAGATGTCAGCATAAAAGCATGATTTTCTAAGAAATAAAAAAATAATAAAAATGTATGTATCTTTCCTAGTTCTCTCTGCTGAAAGGGCCTAGAAGTAATGCTACCCTAGTTACAACGAGCACTCCTAGCACCTAGATCTTTATGTCTAAAGATAATTCCCCTTTAAAAATAGCTGATTCTAAAATACAACATAAGTACAAGATAAGACTAGAATATTTTGTTGTAGTAGAAAATAAAGAAATTATGTGAAAAATAAAAAGGTCCAAGGATGTTACAACGAGGAAGAATCTCAAAGAGACCTCTAGCCAAATCAGTGATCAAAAAACAAAACAAACAAACAAAAAGAACAAAGAAGGCTGGGCGCGGGGGCTCACGCCTGTAATTCCAACACTTTGAGAGGCCGAGGCAGGCAGATCACCTGAGGTCAGGAGTTTGAGACCAGCCTGGCCAACACAGTGAAATCTGGTCTGTACCAAAAATACAAAAATTAGCTGGGTGTGGTGGCACATGCCTCTAGTCCCAGCAACTCAGGAAGCTGAGGCAGGAGAATGGCACGAACCTGGGAGGCGGAGCTGGCAGTGAGCCAATATCGTGCCACTGCACTCCAGCCTGGGCGACAGAGCGAGACTCCATCAAAAAAAAAAAAAAAAACCACCAAAGATTCATGACAGTGCTGGATTATAACACTGTGGGAAAAAACCCTAAGAATCCACCAGTGCCCTTGATACTAAACAAAGAAAAAAACAAATAATAAGAATGACAGGAGAGCTTTTCTTTATAATAGAACATCAACTAGTAAATGTAGAAGGAATAACACAGTTAGAAAATCACGATTTTGCACCCATCATAGTAATATTTTGTTTAGAAAAGAATCATCCAAGAATGTTAAAACCATTGAGTGAAAGTTTGTTGGGAATGAGTATATTTACACAGCCTGAAAATTTCTCCTCACAGATTATTCATTAACTACAAGAGGAAAAAAATACTTCTACATAATAGATAACACTGTAGCTAAGTGACCACCAACAATGGGACAAACTGATACCTTATGATTCTTGATAAGAGAGGCTAAGAATACAACATCACTTATGTAATATTCCTGCCCAAAATGTATAGCCTCAACTTAATTATGAGGAAACTACCAGTCAATCTCAAATTGAAGGATAAGCCACAAGGCAACTGGTCTGAATGTTTCAAAAATATCAATGTCAGAAGAGAAAAAGAAAGGCCAGGCATGGTGGCTCACGCCTGTAATCCCAGCACTTTGGGAGGCCAAGGTGGGCAGATCACAAGGTCAGGAGTTTGAGACCAGCCTAGCCAATATGGAGAAACCCTGTCTCTACTAAAAATAGAAAATTAGCAGGGCATGGTGGTGCATGCCTGTAATCCCAGCTACTCGGGCGGCTGAGGCAGCAGAATCTCTTGAACATGGGAGGCTGAGGTTGCAGTGAGCTGAGATCATGCCGTTGTACTCCAGCCTGGGCAACAAGAGTGAAACTCCTCTCAAAAAAAAAAAAAAAAGGAAAGAAAGAAAGGCTGTGGAGCCATTCCAGATTAAAGGTCATTGAAGAACGATTATAACTGAATGAAAAGCATGATTCTTTATTGAATGTCTGATGAGAAAAAAAAAAACAAAACACATTGCTATTAGGGATATTGCTAGGACAACTGATACAATTTGTATATAGATTGCATATTCCAAAATAGTATTATTGTATCATCATTAAATTTTTGGAACAATCATTGCTCCATGTAAAACAATGTCCCTGTTCTTAAAAGGCAAATACTAAAGTATTAGGAGTGAATGCGCTTCGGTTATATTTTTGAATGAGCTATTTTTAAAGGGGAATTATATGTAGGTATCAAGATCTAGGTACTAGGTGTGTTCATTGTAACTCGGGTTGCATTACTTCTAGGCTCCTTCATTAGGCCCTAAATACTTTAGTATTTAACTTTTAAGAGCAACAACAATAATACAGCAACAATAATAACATAGTTATAAGTGGAAAGAGATAAAGCCAGTGTGGTAACGTATTAACAATTGGCAAATCTCAGTGAAGGATATATGACAATTTATTGTCCTAATTTAGCAACATTTCTATACATGTGAAACTTTTACAAAATAAAAAGATAAAACAGATTTGAAAATCTTTAGGTGACTCTCTCTCCCCAACTAAATGGCATTAAAAAAGTATTCTCCCTTTAAGCCCAGGGATTTTCCACTAATTTTATCACTATTACATTTTCCTGTTGATAACTTTTAGTTACCTGGTATGGGCAGCTGGTGGAGAAGGAGGTTTGGGTGAAGATGATGAGTGCAATTTGACGCAGTGTCTTTGAGATCCAATGTGTCTCGAGAGATCCAATGTGTTGGGAGCTCAGGGAAGAGGTCCAAGCCAAAGACATGGAATCGACTGATATTACTCCCTTGAGAGCTCTCCTGGAGGGAGCTTGGAGAACAAGAGTGGCAAATGTAAAGGAGACTAAGAGTGAATGGTGGGAGAACCAAGGGGAACCACGGTTCAGCAGCTGTGGAAGGATACATTTCATAAGGAGACCATGGTCCACAGCCTGAAATGTCCCAAGGAGTAAAGCAGACAACCGTAAAGTCCCCTGGATTTGGCAAGTAGGTGGTCCTTGGTAACCTGAATGACTTCCAGGGAGAGGGAGTTGAGGAGTGGGATTGGTGGTGAAACCACACCAGGGTTCATTAAAGAGCAGTTGTGTGGCCAAGTGTGGTAGCTCACGCCTGTAATCCCACCAGTTTGGGAGGCTGAGGTAGGCAGATCACTTGAGGTCAGAAGTTTGAGACCAGCCTAGCCAACATGGTAAAACCCCATCTCTACTAAAAATACAAAAATTAGCCGGGCATGGTTGCAGGCACCTGTAGTCCCAGCTACTTGGGAGGCTGAGGCAGGAGAATGTCTTGAACCCAGGAGGTGGAAGTTTCAGAGAGCTGAGGTGGTGCCACTGCAGTCCAGCCTGGGCAACACAGCAAGACTCCATCTAAAAAAAAAAAAAAAAGTAATTGTGTAAGCCTGACACAGTGGCTGAGACCTGTAGTCCCAGCACTTTGGGAGGCCAAGGCAGGCAGATATCTTTGAGTTCAGGAGTTCAAGACCAGCATGGGCAACATGGCAAACCCCATCTCTACTAAAAATACAAACCTAGCCAGGTTTGGTGGTGGTGTGTGTCTGCAGTCCCAGCTACTCGAGAGGCTAAGGTGGGAAAATCTCTTGAGCCTGGGAGGTGGAGGTTGCAGTGAGCTGTGGTTGTGCCACTGCATTCCAGCCTGGGTGACAGAGCTAGACACTGTCTCAAAAACAAAAACAAAAAGTAATTGTGGAAGTGAAATGTGATAAGAATATACCTTCCGATAAGTCTATTTGGAAGGGCAGGAGAGAAATAGAGATGAAGGAAGATTTTTGGTTTTGGTCTTTAGAGCTGGAAGGGATTTGCCCATGGAGAGGGGGAGGTTAGAGAATCGGAAAGGGCGATAGTTACATTAGCAAGATCCCAGAGGAACCAGAAGGCAGGAGATCGGGGTAGAATGGTGGGACTAACCCTGCATAGGGAGAGAATGTATCTTCCCACCCAGTGGCCTATGAACCCCAGGGCCTTGTCTTCTGTCTTGACCTCTCTCAAAAGAAACCAAACTGTTAGCCTCTTTCCTAATATTTCTGATGAGCCAACCACAGGATCCTGGTAGGCAGGGTATTGACTTAGGTAGAGTTCTGAATTTGGAGTTGGAAGAAAGCTTTGATTTCTTGTGTTTTTGCTTGACTTCCTGACTGTGTTATCCTTTCTGAGCAGCAATGTCCTCATCTTTAAAATGAAAAAAATGCACTCCATATAATAAAGTAGGAGAATATATGAAAACACTTTAAAAAGGGACTTGCGATTAGGTAGCTTTTCTGAGATGTTTTTTGTTTGTGTGTCCCTCTGCTCTTAGGATCCGGTAATATTCCAGTGACCAGGAGACCTGGCAGTTGCCAAGAATGTTCTCTGAAACTGCTGGCTTCTAATGAGGCAGCTCACGCAGGATTTGCTATCTTGAATTTAAAAATAACAGAAACAGAAACAAGTGCATCCACAGAGAGATGGACTATCACCAGAGGCTTGGTATTGTGATTAACAGTAGAATGTAAGCCAACGGAAGCCAGCTGGCAATCACTGAAACTTGACCATTTGGTTCGGTAGGTTACAATGAGTTTGTTATTAAGAATTGTTTATAATAATCAAATTTTCCACTAGGTGACAGCAAAGCCCATATGATCTAAATCATCGTTCCTCTTGAATAGTGTTTGAGAATCTTCCAAAAGCAGCGGATCCTGCCGTTCTGCAGAGTAATTATTACTAAAATCATGACATATGGCCTTGAGATATTGTCATTACTCTTCTGAGATAAATAACTCCAGTTTTTAAAAAAGCAATTTTAGTTTTTGACATTCTAAGTCACTTGAATTTATAGAAACAACTACAACAATAATTTAAAAAGCTGACATGTGTTAAGCATTTGCTGTGCGCCGGGCACTCTTATAAATGTGCATGGCTCTTGATACTACCCAACTTCTCAGAGGTTTCACAGGGATCACAAGTCCCCTCTTGTAATAAAGAACTAAATCTTTCCTGGGCCACTTCTGTAACCATAACACTAACTACATAAATACTCGCTTGTGGCTGAACTACCCTGCCCAGGAGAGGAGGAGTTTGGTTATGAATATTAATGGTTTAGTCAAGAGCCCTTTACAGGGTTTTATGAACAATTTTCAGTTATAGTTGGTATTTCTCAGAGCATTTATCTTTTTTAAAAATAACTTTTCCCCTCTTAGAGCTATGCTAACCCTTCATTGGGTTCCCTGTTGGTGGCTCATTCTTCTTGAGACTGTGTTGAGTTTGGGGTAACCTATTGAAGTCTTTTTTTTTTTAGGGGCTAAAGCTGAGACACCAGGCAGAGTGAGCTTGACTCATCATGGTACGAAGCCTTTAACCATCAGAAAGAAGTGGGAATTATGGGCCATGGCTGGTATTTGACTCTGTCCCCTGGCCCCTGGCCCCTGAATGCTTGCCTTGGTTCTAAGCAGAGAAAGGACTGAGAAGTAAAATGGCAGGGCTGTTTCTGGAACACACTAATCCACAGGCAGCCCTGCTTAGTTTGTTTTCTTCAATCAGAATATAACATAAAAACCAGGGAGCTACATAGCTGGCTCCTATACAGCTACCCATACTGCTTTTCTTCCCTTTTTAATTATTACTATGTCTGAAAGAATGCTATAAATGCATGAGATGAAATTTCCAAAGGTGCAACAGAGCATACAGTTAAAAAGTAAGTTTTACTTCCCACACCTGTTGCCCATAGGAAACCACTGGTTCTCACAGTTACCAGTTTCCAATAACGTTCAGCCTTAGCAGCCTGGGGATTCCGTGCTTGGCAGGACAGCGGTAACGATGCTGGATGCTGATGGGGGGGAGGAGTTAGGAGTAGCTCAGATTGCGGAGTGAGTTAAGCACATGTGACACCTCCTGATGAAGCTCAGGGACTAGGGGCACATGGTGTGTGGGAAAATGAGCCAGGAAACTTTGGGAATTCATAACAAGATGGCCTTATTGGCACCCACACGCTGGTGTGGCCTGGGGAAGTTGTGTACTATTATTATAGAAATATGTTCTCAGATGAAAGTTAAAAAATATAGATAAGTATATCTCACTGTTTAAGTATATATATTAAATATATATGTGTGTATATATACACATATATCTATGTTACAGTTTTTCCTGCAATATGGAGCCCAAGCCCCAGTCTCCAAGTCTCATAGCAACTCAAGCATCAGCAAACAATGCCTCCAGAAGATAGAAACTGATGCTCCTAAGGTCACCAGCAATCTTATCCCACAATGTCAGCTGAGCCACGAGAGGGAGCACCACTTCAGAGTGGCAGCTAGCCTAGGCAAGCCACGACCCAGTTCCTGACATTGGTCCCAGGTGCATTCACAAGTGTGAGCACGTGTGCTGGGTGACCCAGGACCGTCTCAGTTTATACCTGGGATAATTGTTAAAAGGGTCCTTTTCCAATCTCAAGAACTGTCCCAAGTTTGTCAATGAAGTACATGATCTCTCTGAATACAGTTCCCCTGTGCATCATCTCCCACCGTGCCACTCCTTCAGGGTGCTGGACCAATTATGGACGTGTGAGTTACGGGGGATCAGGTGTCAACCATCTTTCAGACCCAAAGCTGCAACCATTTTTTTCCCCTAGGGCCTCTTCCAGGTCTAGCAGTCTCCTGTTTCTGGGACACAAAAGGGCCAATTCTACCTCCAGTTCAGGCAACAGAACTCCCCAGCCACCCTTCAGAGGACTGGATATCCTAAATGCTTATGCCTCTTTTTCCCAATGAGCCCGATGCTCAGTAGCTCAAATGTAATTTACCACTGAGATATGTAATAAATATCTCAGGACATTTATTTTGGCCCCTCTCTAATCCCTAGCATGTCATTTTCATGAGAAAAAAAGGAAAATAAAATTCTCCTATAATACTCAACTAGAAATTTCCAGAGGTTAATAATTTTGGAAGCACATTCTTGTGGATATGTATGTAAAGTCTTTTATTGGTTCTAGCTGTTTTTCATCGGATTTTTTTAGTTTTTCTGGGTAGGCAATCATGATTTGCAAGTAATAATTATACTGACACCTAATATTTATTTATTTAACATTTTGAAAATTTTTATTTTAGAGCCTAAAACTTCTAGGATGTAATTGAGTAACGATGATAGCAAGCATGTCTTCTTGCCGACTTTAATAGAATGCTTCTAGTATTTCACCCTTAAAATGATGTGATTTAAGGTTGGACTTTGTGTGAAGGGAGTATCCTCCTAAGCTTACCAAAATAATTACCTTGGTTGTAACTTATAGAATAAATTGTCAGTATCTTGACAATTTCATCTTGACAAAGATCAAGATATTTGCTTTTGTCCAGATAAATGGCAATGGAACTATACCTTTGCTTTACTCAGATATCCAACTGTTGCAGCTCTTTCTCTTTTTACCTACAATAAAATATTAAATCCATAAATCATTAGATGCCTGGGTTTAAGTCTAGTTGTGGGAGTTCGCTAACTATTCTGAATTTCACTTTCTTTATCTGAAAATTAGAATTAAAAATACTGACTTCACAGAGTTGCTGCATTAACTTATTGCCTAGAATGTAGCAAGCATTCAATAAATTTATTATTATAGCTGTTATATAATATATATTTCACTCTCTGATCCTATTGGAGATATAGATATTAAATATAATATATATTAAATATATCACATATAATAATAAGAGAATAAAAATCTCCTTAGAAAAGACTTTTCAGTTAATGACAGTGGTGATTCTAGGATTATCTTAAGTTCACTGTGGTCTTTTCTTTAGAGGTGGTAGGATGCCCAACTGCTCCAGTTTATTCTGGATAGGGGAGCGTCCGAGGTTGAAGGACTTTCGGTGCTAAAACCAGAGAAGTCCTGGGTAAATTGGGACAAGTTGGTCACCTAGATCATGGTAATATTTGACTCCTTTCCTGTTTTCATCTGATCAGGCAGGCTCCTCCAGAAGACAAAAATAGCATTCAAAGAAAATTATTAAAGGCCTGATGATGAACAGACATCACCATCATCATTTTAGTAATAATAATAATACTGTAATAGTAAGCCACATTTAGAAGGAAACTAAATATCTCTTTCTAAGGAAATTTCTAGCAAACCAAGACAAACACTACTGGGATGATTTTCACAGAAGATGTACTCTTTGGATGGTGAGAGAGCACTAAGAAAGTAGCTATTCTAATGGGGCAGGAGGTAGAAAAGAGAAACTGGGGTACTTGGCATAGTTCAGATACTACAAATCTGGTGCTCCTGATCTACAGAAGGAAGTGTGGATATAGACCCACATTGAGCGTGAGAGTAACAGGAAGAGGTGCAAGAGTGAGGTGAATGATTCCCCTCTAGAAAGTTTGGGGCAAGCCTGGAGGGGATACTGGTTTTGTGGGCTGTTGCCAGGATAGTTGCTACCCACCTGTGCTCTGGCCTGAACATGGCTGAGTCATCACCCAGAATGCTGTGATGGTAGGAGTAATTATAGCCCAGGAGGACATGGAAGCATCAAGTAATTACAGTCAAGGAGGACACGCCCCGGGCTATGGTGCTGCTGTGCACAGAGGACAAGGCAAGGTTCGGGCAGGTGTGGGAAAAAGGTATAGATGCTTCAAAGTATTATTAAAAATGTGTGGATCCCCATGAAGCTCTACTATACCAAGTTTACCAGGATATTTGGGTCGGAATGGGGCTGATGAACCTCACCGTTCATAAAATCCAGACTGCTAATAAAAGAAGTAAAGCTTTGAAAGCTCTGGCGCCTGCTCATGGTCATCACTAATCAGCTTTACCTGGCATACACATGAAATGAAACATCAGTCAGCCTGTAAATTTAAGCAAGCTGTGTTAGACTGTACACGTGTCTAAGTATCGCTTACTTCGTGGCATGAATAAATGGATCTGTGAAATGCACTGAAAAAAGAAAGATCAAGATCAGGGGTACAGTGGGAAACAGAGGTCATTGCTGGGTAAACTCAAAAGATTTCGTACGCAGGCCAGAGACAGGGCTGAGACACTGGGAGTTTATTCTTACTAGATGCTGGACAGTTATTGTGGCTTCAATGAGATAATGCACATAGATGCAGAGTTCTTACATGGCACATAGTTAAAGCTTACTATCACCTGTTTTTAGTTTTTGCACCTCTGAAAGCTAATCAACTAATTTCCCCTAGTATAGAAGCAGATGAACAAAAGTCAAAAATTGAATTTCTTTACTGGGAATAAAAGTTGTACAAGTTGTGTTTGTTCTACCAACAATTTCCTTTGATCCAAATGGCCAGTATAGAAAGATCAATGTTCTTCTACAGTGGCTAGAACACAAACAATGATGTCAAGGGCACATATACCAGGAAGAGACCACTAACGACCTCTCACAGGCCTCCCAAGGTAGCATCATGACCTGAAATTACCCATGCAGGCCAAGAACTGTAATTTTATTCAGTCATAGAAAGAAACACTTATCTCAGGTGTTAGTTCTGCACAATAATCAAGCTTACAAGAGCGAATACAAACCAGTGTATCTTTTATTTGTAGTTTTAAATTTTTATTACTTTTATTTTTCAATAATTTAATACAATCAATCAATAAAAGAGGGCCATGTATGGGCCAGTGGTGACAGTGTGTTACTAAACACAGATATTGGATAGGCAATTAGCAGTGTCTGCTCCAACCATGGCATCAGTTTATTAATTTTCAATAATAAATTACTGTAAGAATTCTGGAGTCCTTATGATCAGTGCCAAGTGCCATGAAAAGTCCAATCAAAATCAGAAACCATTTAATTTATTCCTTCAGAAGAAGTTACTGCATAGGTCTATTTGACAAACATAATCTTCCTTAAGATATTAGCTTAACCATAATCAAGAAGAAGGTTGTCCTGAATGCAGAATACAAGCTAAGAAAGTTGACTGTTTAATGGCTTCAGGGAAGAAAGTTTCTGGCCCACAGAACTGGAAATACCAGCCAGGTCACAGCCTCTCTAGGACAGTGCTACGATGGAAATTACTAACATTTGCTTTGGTAACTTTTCCTGCTTTTTCTATCCCCAAGTCACAAAATCACTTTTTAATGTATGCATTCTTTGCTTAGTCAAGTTAATATATCTACCTCGGTTATAGAAAACTTTCGCAAGCCCACAGGCCAGTTTTTCCTCTCTAAAGAGTTTTTGTGTATCTCTGCTTCGATTTGTAGCCTGTTGATTTCACTTTTTCTCCTTGTGCAAGCATCTCAAGTTATTCTGGCCACTTTACTGACACAGCTATGTACAGAGAGCAACTATCCAATCTCCCTGCTTTTTGACATTCGTCTTATCTTCTTTATAATATATAGGTAACTCCATGAAGTTTCTCAGGATCCCTCTATTCGGTATGTTGTTGACTGAAATCTTTGGTCATCACCTTTCTTATATGTTAATTTATTATTCCACTGGATCCAGCTTCAGTCTACAAATGTAGTTAAGTCTCCACTGCCCCCAAAACCCTACCCTCAAGTCTGCAACTCTCAGGCTACTTTCCTTTCATGGTCGAGGGACTGGAAACAGCATTGTCATGCATCATTGCCCTCTTCCATGTATCAACACCTTGCAAACTGGCTCCTACAAGTTCCATACTCCAGTGGAACTTGCTTCTTGGAGTAGTACTAACTTTCAGTGATCTCTTCTCCCTGGGGTCTAGTGCTAGACCCCAAAAAGGGGTGAATGCCTGGCTTTGCTGACATTGCTCCCTGGCCATAGTTAAAAGAGAGACACACACTCAAGCTAGGTTACTTCTCTCTCCTGAGATTTGGAGCATGAACTGGAGAGGTGCAGAATTTTCTGGAGCAGAGCTGTGTTAGTGGCTGCACCACGCTGGGAGAGGGGTCATAGATTCCTAGGAGGCCCCCAGAGCTGCCCTGGTTCCTATCCTTCCCGAACCTTGGTTGTCCATCTCCTCCGCTAACTCTCTGTGAGTTCTCCCAGAATCCTCCTTTAGGTACTGGCCTTAAATTCCCTTTTTTCTTTCTGTCTAAGCTAGTGACAGTCAGCTTCTATCCTTTACAACCTAATTAACCGGTTAATTCTTAACCAGTTAATTCTCTTACCCTTTTTAACAATTCAGAAGCATTGAACACTGAAGAATCTCCTTCCCTGCTGAAATTGTTTTTCTGTGTCTTTGCTGCCTTTGCATTCTTGTGGCTCCTCGTCCTGCAGCATTTTCTCAGGCCCCACTGTCACTCCTCTTCTTTCCCTTACCCTTGAATGAAAGGCTTCCTAAAATGTTTTTAAAATTTTTTTGTTTTGCTTTGAGACAGTCTCACTCTGCCACCCAGGCTGGAGTGCAGTGGCATGATCTTGGCTCACCGCAGGCTCCACCTCCTGGTTTCAAGTGGTTCTCCTGTCTCAGCCTTCTGAGTAGCTGGGATTACAGGTGCATGCCACCACGCCCAGCTAATTTTTATATTTTTTAGTAGAGACAGGCTTTCACCATGTTGGTCAGGCTGGCATTGAACTCCTGATCTCAGGTGATCCACCCGCCTCGGCCTCCCAAAGTGCTAGAATCACAGGCATGAGCCATCGTCCGGCCCTTCCTAAAATATTATTTATGAGAATCCTTTTTACATTCTCACTTATTCAAATCAACAAAACAAAATTTGAATGAGCCAGATACTCCACCTCATTTTAGAATATTTGGAAGAGATAGTCTAGAGAACATGACCATATATATGGTCATATTCTATTGGCACAGTCAAGCAACACAGGATATCCAAGTTCTAGATAAACATTTCTGATTATCTACATGTATATTTGTGATCCAACTCACCTAAAATCACCTATTACCATCTCAAATTTAGTATGCTTAAAACTATACTCATTATTTTTGCCCTCAAATATGATCCTTTTTCTATCTTTCCAATCTCAATCCAGAACAGTACCATCCTCCCACCATAAGCTTAAATATCAGAGTCATCTCTTATTTCCTCTTCTCATCTGGTCAATGCACAGGCCCTGTTGATTCTGACCCTGATACACATTCACCTCAGCAGAACATGCCCACAGGCACCCCCCATCAAGTCCCCTTACATTTCACTTCCTGTTGCAGTGGTTTACTAACTCAGTGCCCAGCTATCTGGCTGTGCCCTACCCAGTCATCCTCCACATGGCTGCTTAAGTCTTTTAAAACTCAGATTTAATCGTGACAGTTCCCAGAAGAGAAGCCTTTCAGTGGTTCTCCAAGGGATGTTCATGAAAATTGCCGAGGAGTTCCGAAAAAGTGAACATTCTTGGGCTGCAAATAAGAATTCCTCAGTCAGTTTCCAGAAATAAGGCATGAGTATTTTGAGAACCTCATCCCCCCACCCCCACCCAGGGATTTTGATATAGACCTACGGTTAAGTGTCATTGCTTTAATGGAACCTCAGTGCCTACTGAACAGATCTCAAATTTCTCACTGTGATATTTAGGGCACCAACTTCTGCTTCAAGCCTTGTCTCCTTTAATTCCTTACATATTCCAAAGTCTGACAAATAGTGATGACAGTAGTTACTATTTCCTGAATGCCTCCTGACATCATGCCTTTCATTAGTCTGCTCTTGCCACTTGGAAAATCCTTTCTTCTCCATTTCTATTCCTCTCAATTACACCCTCCTTCAAGGTCAAGTTTGACTAATTTAGAGTAAAATACATTTACAGTATTTAGAGTAGTTATGGGGTCATAATAAGCCCTCTATAATAGCAGTTAATGTTGTTATGATAATGATGATGATAAATAATACCTTATACCTCCATGAAGTCCTTACCACCCACTAAATCAGAACTAGTCTTTCCTTCCTTTGTGTTTCCATTGCACTTTGTTTCTAGTCCTTTTAGGGTATCTGCTAGATTCTGTTTTGCTTTTTGTACCTGTCTTACCTGTCCTGGTGAAGTGCAACCTTGTTAGTGAACTCTATCTTGGTCAGGTACTATATCATGTTCAAAACACAGCAGTTGCTCAATACATTTGCACACTTTTAAATTGAGTTCTAAATGATCTTCGTGAACTGTCACCCCAGCCAGAAACAGATGTTCAGCGGGATTCCCTGCCTGTTTGTCCTGTGTTTTGTCTCTGAGCTGAGCAGGGGAGAAACCCAACTCGGAGCCCTTTAAATTAAACATGTACTTAAGTGGCAAAAGAATTTTTAATTAGAGCCTGGGAAAAGGAAACATTAACATTTGTTGAGTGCATACTCTGCCAGGACACTGTAGTGTGTTTGCCTTGGAACAGCTGTGTAGCAGGAAGCTGCTTCTAACATATTCTGTATTCTTTCCTCCCATTGTTTGCTTAAGGTAACATTTATGTCTGATATTTGCTTAATGTGCCTCTCAAGTCGTTTCTGAGCATTGTAAAGAGGAAACGGTTCACTGGGTGGCAATGCCAGGCACTCAACACTGAGTAACTGATGTGTTAGTGGTGCTCTTTGAAAAGTATGATGTACTGTGAAGTGTCACACTACCTGGATAATTTGCTGTTACCATCAGCCAGGTGGCTGTTTAAATGGTTTTAGATCGAGGAGGAGTTTCCAATAGTTTTAGGCCTTCCCCAGATCCATACTCCTAGGAGAAGTGGGGATTTTTGGCCCATGGCATGATGTCCCCATGAACAGTATCAGAAATGTAGATCTGTTTTATGAGATAAGGGACTAAAGTGGTTCTCTGAGCCCATGCTTCCACGTTGAATGGTAGTTAGGACTATAACACGGGTGACTATAACACTTATTGTTAAAACAGTGGATGCTCAGCACAACAGAATCCACTGGGACTATCCCAGGTGAATTGGTACCTCAGCTACCAGAGCACAGATCACTTCCATGCTGGGCATGGAGTCAGTGACATCTGCTTCTTTCAACTCCACATAAAGTGCTAAAAGAGAGGGTGTGAACCCTGAGAGTAAGTATAAAGATCCTCTGGATGTGCAGGATTCATCCTGAAGTGACTGAACAAAGCTAAGGGGAGAATTTGATAAATCTCTGCACTGCAGCCTAATGAAAGAGCAGGCTTCTTAGTTGAAAGAGCAAATCATGCACTGGGGGCTTCTGAGGAAAATTAGGCTTCTCCTCTAAATTCCGCAGTGTGATGAGTGGCAGGAATGGACTTTGCCTGAACACAGAGGCTGATGCCTGAACTTAAGAGTCTCATTGATTGCATCCAGTGTTTTCTGGACTGTCCAGCGAAGCCCTCTCCAAGTCCTACCTTACCTTCAAGGCTCACTAAGCGATGAATGTCTCTATCGGTATTCTCACTGTCCTCCAATCCCATTGCTTTCTCCTTCTTTAGAAGTGATACACCCTCTCTACTACTGAAGTTGTGACTTACATTTATACAGCCCTGCTGAAAATCATTACCAACCTAGCTCAAAGGAATCTTTACTTATTCTGAATCCCTCTAGCACTGAGTTGTTTAGTCCACTTTGCCCTTGTGATACATAGCCTTGCATTGTTTGTTGTTCTTTTCACCTGAACTGTTTTGTCTTCTCAAATTGATTGAGAATATAAGTCATATATTATTGCTCTTTCTTCATCCATATTACTCAATTATCAATGAATATTGATTGATTGATTTTGAAAACCTTATTTTGTATGTTGAACCATCTTGGTTTTGTTCTGAATAGAAGAGTTATTCAAGTTACCAAAATGTACCTGGACTTTTGCTTTATTTCTGACCATATCACCAAAAAAATAAAAAATCCTCCAAATCTGGAATTTACATCAGACTTCTTGGAGGAATGGGGAGAGGAGTTAATATTTTAACTCACAAGGGTGATGCTAGAAGCCTAAAGTATACAGCAGAAGTGGTAGGATGAATAGAATTGTTAAAATCCACAGAGGGGCCGGGCGTAGGGGCTTGTGCCTGTAATCCCAGCACTTTGGGAGGCCAAGGCGGGCGGATCATGAGGTAAAGAGTTTGAAGCCTGGCCAACATGGTGAAGCCTCGTCTCTACTAAGAATACAAAAATTAGCCAGCTGTGGTGGTGCGTGCCTGTAATCCCAGCTACTCAGGAGGCTGAGGCAGGAGAATCACTTGAACCCGGGAAGTGGAGGTTGCAGTGAGCTGAGATCACGCCACTGCACTCCAGCCTAGGCAACTCTGTCTCAGGGGAAAAAAGAAAAAAAAATCATCAGATTGGAATTGGGATCCTGGGTTTGGTTCTTATGACTACTAAGTCTTAGAATTTACTTCTTCTCTGAACCTTAGTCTGTTCATTTGTAAAATATTGATCATAATATGTATTTCTGTAGGTTTATTGTGAAGACTAAATGAGATAACATATAAGAAAACACTAAGAATGATGCCTAGAACAGTATATGTTAAATAATTCTCAGTCTGAATGAGTCACTGATGTTGTTTCAGAGTATGCCAAATCTTGTAATTCTGGGTATTTTGGTTTCCTTAAAGAGCCACATTTGAAAGATCACCAATGGAGATAAGGTCAAACTTGTTAGATGGTAAATAGTCTCTTGACATAAGTAATGGAACCCAAAGACCTAAATAGAGGATGGATTAGTACCCATTTATAATACACAAAATGAACTGTTCCTTGGTCAATTTCTCACTTCTTTGACTTAATACAATGGCCTACTATTAAGTAATCAATCATTGATCTAATTTATTATACAATGAATGCAGTCTATTGAGAAAGTCAGATCAAAATGCTTAGCTGTTTTATGAGGGAAAAATCAGATGAGGAACAATTGTGTGTTGTTATCACTAAAAATCAAAATTAATAGGAACAGTATCCTATAAATGAAGCATAATGTGATTGGCTACCAGCCTGGTCTTAAAGAAAATGGGTTGGTAACATTTTCTTAAATGGTACCTTTTTCCAAGGACCTCTTATCTTAAAATCTTCTGAGGGCATGGACTAGAGTGCAATCCTCCAACTGGAACTTCTCCTTTTTCCTGAATGGAAGCTTTCTAACTTCCATGCCGCTTCTTTTTATTACCAAAAAGCACATATATGTTGGTGTTTATTTTCTCTGATCAGTTCTATGGGGAATCTATATCTCTTAAGCAGATTTCCCAAATGAGTATGGAACTATTCTTTCCCAATGTGGTTGGTATTGTCAACAAGGTTATTAAATTGTGAGCAAGCTCCTTGAATAATCATGAAAAGTGTCCCAGGTAGCAGGAATTCCAGGATTCCTCATGCATAACATGCGTCTCAGGTGACCTACTTACCACAAGTAAGTCTTTCACACACTCCTTTTGAACTGTGATGAAAGTAAGCTATACAAAAGCTGACAGGTACAGACTGTCAAATTAAATCTCAAACTAGACCTTGATGTTAAAATCTTAAAATAGACAGGACTTATCAAGTTAAATTTACATGTGAGGATCATGAGTCCTTAGCATCCAGAGAAAACCCAGACTTTTGTACTTGGCATGATAATAGTTTTATTTGAAGACAACACAAGTAAAACAATTTCCTTGCAAATTAATGTCTAATCAATACATAATGCTTAGAATGGAAAGAAGCAAATTTTGTAAAGCACCCTTTTCCTTTTGAGTCTTTGGGAGTACACTTGAGATTCATTATAATATAAGCTTTAAAGCCTTTTACCCGTCATGTTAAATACCAAAAGGAATAACTTGCATATGGGAAAATAAAAGTGTCCTTTCCAGCACTTGCCGTAAGTCACTTTTTTTTTTTTTTGAGACAGAGTCTCGCTCTGTCACTCAGGCTGGAGTGCAGTGGCATGGTCTCAGCTCACTGAAACCACCGCGTCCCAGGTTCAAACGATTCTCCTGCCTCAGCCTCCTGAGTAGCTGGGACTACAGGTGTGTGCTACTAAGGCTAATATTTTGTGTTTTTGGTAGAGACGGGGTTTCACCGTGTTAGCCAGGATGGTCTCTATCTCCTGACCTCGTGATCCACCCACCTGGGCCTCCCAAAGTGCTGAGATTATAGGCGTAAGCCATTGCGCCTGGCCAAGTCACTTTTTTATTGTCCTTCAAAAAGGAGCATTTTCAGAAGACAATGCTTAATATGTTGGTTGTGGCATTTGTGTTGGAATTAACTGCCATCAGTGAAGCTCAGTTAGCTGATTTCAGGCTGATCTTCTGAATCTTTCATTAGCTATATGAGAATGGATAGACAGAAATGTACAATGTTGTACACACCACTGACCAATGGTCAGAACTGTGAGTGGCTCTCACAACCTGGTGGCTTAGGTGCTTAGGATCTCAAGAAGCCATGAGGCAATAAAGTAGATAATAGTATATGTCCTAAAGTTGCAATTAGATTTGGTTTTCATCTGTGAAATTTTGGGCAAGTCTCTGAGTCTGTCTAAGCTTGTCTTTTCTTTCTTTCCATTTCTAATTTTATTGAGGCATAATTGATGAAATTGTATATATTTACAGTGTCCAATATGATCTTTTGTTATATGCATACATTGTGAAATGATGATCAATATTAAGCTAATGAACATATCCCTCACCTTGCATAGTTATCTTTATTGCATAGAGAGTGTGTGGAGAGAACATTTAAGATCTACTCTCAGCAAATTTCAAGTATAAACTCCAGAATTATTAACTACAGTCATCATGCTGCATAACTGAGACTTTGTACTCTTTCACCAATATCTCCCTATATCCTCCACCCCCAGCTTTTAGCAACTACCATTCTACTGTCTGCATCTATGAGCTCAACTTAAGATCCCAACATAAGTAAGATGATGCAGTATTTGTCTTCTATGCCTGGCTTATTTCACTTAGCAAAGTGGCCTCTAGGTTCATTCAGATTGTTAGAAATGATGGGATTTCATTCTTTTTTAAGGCTGAATAAAATTCCATTGTGTGTACATATACGTATTATATACCATGTTTTCTTTATCCATTTATCCACCAATGGACACATCTTATTATTTTGAATAATGCTGCAAGGAACATGAGAGTGCAGCTCTTTCTTCTATATACTGATATCATTTCTTTTGGATATATGCCCAACAGTGGGGCTGTGGCATCATGTGCTAGTTCTATTTTTAATTTTAATTTTTAATATCTTAGTTCCATTGATGTTTTCTGTTGTTTTTTCAGCTTCTATTTCATTTATTTTTCCTCTGATCTTTGGTATTTCCTTCTTTCTACTGAATTTAGGCTTTGTTCTTTTTCTATTTCCTTGAGGTATAAAGTTAGGTTGTTTATTTGAGATCTTTCTTTTTCTTAATCTAGGCATTTATTGTTATAAACCTCAGTCTTAGAACTGCTTCTGGTGTGTCCAATAAATTTTGGTATGCTGTGTTTCCATTTTTGTTTGTCTCAAGATATCTTAAAATTTCCATTTAGATTTTTTGACCCTTTGGTTGTTCAGGAGCATGTTGTTTAATTTTTACATAATTATGAATTTTCCAATTTTCCTCCTGTTACTGATTTCTAGTTTCATACCATTGTGGTCAGAAGAGATACTTGATATGATTTCAAATTCTTGAATGTGTTAAGACTTGGTTTGTGGCCTGACGTATGATCTATCTTGGAGAGTATCTCACTTGCACTTGAGAAAAATGTGTATTCTGCTGCTGTTGGGAGAAATGTTTTGTATATGTCTGTTAGGCCCATTTGGTCTAAGTTATAGTTTAAGTCCAGTATTTCCTTATATTTCTATTTGGTTACCTGTCCATTGTAAAATGTAGGATACTGAAGTCCCATGCTGTTATTGCATTGCTATCTCTGCCTTTGGATCTATTAGTATGTACTTTACATATTTAGATGCTCTGATATCAGGTGCATATGTGTTTAAAATTATAATATTATTTTGATGAAATGATCCCTTTATCATTATGCAATAACCTTATTTGTGTCTGTTTTACAGTTTTTGACTTAAAGTCTATTTTGTCTGCTATAAGTATAGTTATCCCTACTTTCTTTTGGTTTCCATTTGCATGAAATATCTTTTTCCATCACTTCACTTTCAGTATGTGTGTGTCCTTAAAGGTGAAGTGAGTCTTTTGTGGGCAGCATATAGTTTGGTCTTGTTTTTCATCCATTCAGCTGCTCTTTGTCTTTTGATTGAAGAATTTAATCAATTTATATTCAAGGTAATTATTGATAAAGACTTACTATTGCCATTTTGTTACTTGTTTTCTGGGTGTTTTGTAGATCTTTTGTCCCTTTCTTCTCTTACTGTCTTTCTTTGTAATTTGGTTATTTTCTACAATGATGTGCTTTGATTCCGTTCTCTTTATCTTTTGTGTATCAACCACAGGTTTCTGTCTTATGGTTACTATGAGGTTTGCATAAAACACCTTATAGTTATAACAGTCTATTTTAAGCTGATAATAATTTCAATTACATGCAAAAACTCTACATGTCTATTCCCTATCCACCTTTTCTGCTTCTGATGTCACAAATTGGCATCTTTTTACATTGTATATCTGTTAACTAATTATTGTAGTGATAATTATTTTATTATTGTCTTTTAACCTTTATACTAGAGTTATAAATGATTTATATACCACTATTACAGTATCAGAGTATTCTGGATTTGACAATATACTCACTTTAACCAGTGAGTTTTATACTTTTACATGTTTTCATGTTACTAATTAGCATCTAGAAAAAACTTGTATTTTTTTCTTTCTAGGTTGGTCTTGAGGTCTTTTGTGAGAGTGGCTATAAAATCTAGCCCTGCCCTGAGGGTCCAGGGCATTTGGTTATAGATGCTAACAGTGTATCTTTCATGTGATACTTCTTTATTCTGGTGGATGACCTAATGCTTAAGTGTCCTACCTGTGATCATGTGTCTCTCTCCTAGGAAACTTTTTTATACTGGCAGACACCCTTATGGCTCTTGTGACCTGTGTCCTGTTTATTTCTACCAAGATAGTCACTCTCTAGGAAAGCCCTGAACAGAAAAGAATTTATGCTTCAGGTGCACCAATCAAGTAAGACACAGAGGAGGCAATTCCACAAAACCCATGAAATGACAGAAGCAGTGTATTACTTACAAATCCAGGCCAACAGGAAGGAGAGGGCTGTTGAGGAAATTCTCACTCAAGCAGTGAGTGGGGAGCAGAAGAAAGAGAAGGAACTATGGGCCTAAGCCTTTACCAGGGTGCAGGGCACTACCCAACCAGGTTTTCCATGAGGAGTTCTAATTGTTGAATTTAGAACAAGTAGATAACTGTTCCATGGGGTCATGCTGTGACTCACAGGTGGTCACTGCAGCATACGTGAGCAGTTCCTATGGGGTGGGAGGGTCAGTAGGATAAGTCAGGTAAGTTGTATCTATTAATAGCTGTTCCATGTGAAAGTGGTCACTAAGAGGCAATTGCATAAGACAGATAACTGGATCAACCACTTTGAGGAACTATGAGAAGGCAGAGAACTGAACACTATGTGTTAAGGGTGACTAAGCCCTGCTTCTGGTATAAGAAACTTCAACTTATATTTAAAATGGATACTGAGGAAATATAAAATTATAATTCACTACAGTGTCTTTATATTTCAGGATAAAGAACTCCCTTTAGCCTTTCTTGTAAGGTAGGTCTAGTGGTGATAAACTCCCACAGCTTTTGTTTGGGAAAATCCTTCTCTCTCCGTTGTTGAAGGACAGCCTTGCCAGGTACAATATTCTTGGTTGGCAGTTTTTTTTTTTTTTTCTTTCAGCACTCTGAATGTATCACCACTCTCTTTCACAGCTTACAAGGTTTCTACTAAGAAATCCACTGATAGTTGTGTGGGTGTTCCTTTTTATGTGACAAGTTGTTTTCTTCTTGTTGCTTACAAAATTCTCTGTGTTTGATTTTTGACAATTTGATTATAATGTGGCTTGCTGAAGACCTCTTTCTGGTCAACCTATTTGGAGTTCTTTGGGCTTCATGGATTTGGACGTCCACTTCCCTTTCCAGAATTGTTAAGTTTTCTGTCATTTATTTAAATAAATTTTCTGTTCCTTTCTCTTTTTCTGTTCCTTCTGGAATGCCCATAATGCATATATTAGTTCACTTGATGGTGTCCCAATAAGTCCTGTAGGCTTTCTTCACTCTTTGTTACTCTTTTTGTTGTTTATTATTCTTTCTCTGGCTGGGCTATTTCAAATGACCTGTCTTTGAGCTCACCGAGTCTTTCTTCTGCTTAATTGAATCTGCTATTAAAGCTCTCTATTGAATATTTCAGTTCAGTCATTGTGTTTTCAGCTCCAGAATTCCTGGTTGGTTCCTCTGTTTGGTTCATTTTTATGGTTTCTAGTTCTTTTTTGAACTTTAAATTTTGTTCACATGTCATCTTCTTGATGTCATTTAGTTGTTTATCTGTATTCACATATAGTTCACTGAACCTCTTTAAGATTATTATTTTGACTTCTTTTTCAGACAGTTAGTAGCTTTCCATTTCTTTAGGGTCAGTTACTGATACTTTATTTTGTTTTAATGGTAGTGTCATGCTTCCCTGATTATTCTTGATCCTTGTGGCCTTGTGTTGATGTCTACACATTGGAAGACATAGGCACCTTCTCCAAACTTTACTGATTAACTTTGGCAGGGAAAGCCCTTCACCACTTAGTCTGTCTATAGATTATGTGTGAACTAACTGGCAGAGTTGTTGATGGACTGGTCTGGTGCCTAGGTCAGTGGGTCAGTGGGCCTGGGGCCTGGGTTCACTGGGAGGAGCCTGAATCCAGAGGCTTCCCTGGCACTGGGATGGGCCTCGAGCCTGAATTTGCAGGGGCCAGCCTGTGATTGGGCTAGGCCTAGAGCCTGGGACTCTGGGGGCTGGGTCATGGGGGCAGGGCTGGCACTGGTGTCTGTGGAAAAGTTGGGTGCTCACTTCATTCTACTTCCTCCATGCAGAGGGTATCGGTATTCATGCTGTGCTGCTAGGGCTTGGGGGAAAAGGGATGAAAGCAATGTGAAATTATCCTTCCTACACTCTTTGTCTTTTTTATTTCTGTGCTTTACCCAAGTGCTGTAGTTGCCCGTCTGGATTTATTGGTTCTTGTGAAGGTATTTTTGTGAGTGGACAGTTATTCAAACTGATGTTTCTGGAAAGGGACAAGTCCTGGAAGTTCCACAATCCTGCTGTCATGCTGATAAACCTAAACTTCAACTTTTTCAACTAAAAATGAAGTACTATTACACCTGCTTATATTATTGTTGTACAGGATAAATTAGGTAAAGTTGAAAAGCACTTAGCATGGGGCCTTACTCAATACAAATTAGATTTTGTTATATTTATTAATACTTTTACAAAATTAATTAGACCATTGTGATATGAGGACTCCCACTTTTATTACTTTTTAGATATGACTAACAGAAGAAAAGAGAGCGAGCGAGAATCTAATTAACAGTACTAAACTGAACGAACATCACTCTGTTTATTCTACCTTGTTTTTTGCCCCCATTCCTGCCCCACTGCCGAAAGGCAGAAAAATAGAGCCTCCATGAATACTTTTTCCAGGATAACTTACAATGTGATGGCCCAGTCTTGGTGAGAGATGACAATGTGCTAGCAGCCCTCACTCCTAGCGCCTCCTCGGCCTCTGCCTTCACTCTGGTGGTGCCTGAGGAGCCCTTCAGCCCACCATGGCACTGTGGGAGCCCCTCTCTGGGCTGACTGAGGCCAAAGCCTCCTCCCTCTGCTTGCAGGGAGGTGTGGAGGGAGAGGCCCTGGCGGGAACCAGGGCTGCTTGCTGTGCTGTCGGGCCACTGCGAGTTCCGGCAGGCGTGGGCTCAGCAGGTCCGTGTTAGGGAGCGGCCAGTGGGCACCACAGGCCCAGGGTAGTGAGGGGCTTAGCACCCGGGCCAGCAGCTGTGGAGGTTGCTCCGAGTCCCCCAGCAGTGCTGGCCAGTGGTGCTGCACTCAAATTCTTGCCAGGCCTTAGCTTCCTCCCCAGGGGGCAGGGCTAGGACCTGCAGCCTGCCATGTCTGAGCTCCCCCCTCGCTGCAGAGGGCTCCTGCGCAGCCCGAGCCTCCCCACCGGGCACCGCCCCCTGCTCTGTGGCACCTGCGCCCATCGACTGCCCAAGGGCTGAAGAGTGCATGCACCGCTCGGGACTGGTGATGGGCAACTCCGCCTGCAGCTCCCCTGCAGGATCCACTGGGTGAAGCCAGCTGGGCTCCTGAGCCTGATGGGGACTTGGAGAACTTTTATGTCTAGCTAGAGGATTGTAAATACACCAATCAGCACTCTGTGTGTAGCTCAGGGTTTGTAAATACACCAATGGGTACTCTGTGTCTAGCTAACCTAGTGGGGACTTGGAGAACTTTTCTGTCTAGCACTCTGTGCGGAGCTCAAGGACTGTAAATGCACCAGTCAGCACTCTGTCAAAACGGACCAATCAGCTCTCTGTAAAATAGACCAATCAGCTCTCTGTAAAATGGACCAATCAGCAGGATGTGGGTGGGGTCAGATAAGGGAATAAAAGCAGGCTGTGGCGCCAGCAGTGGCAACCCACTTGGGTCCGGTTTCATGCTGTGGAAGCTGCGTTCTTTTGGTCTTTGCAATAAATCTTGCTGCTGCTCACTCTTTGGGTCCACTGCCTTTATGAGCTGCAATACTCACCGGGAAGGTTTGCAGCTTCACTCCTGAAGCCAATAAGATCGCGAACCCACGGGGAAGAATGGACAACTTCAGACAAGCTGCCTTTAAGAGCTGTAACACTCACCACAAAGGTCTGCAGCTTCATTCCTGACAGCGAGACCACGAACCCACCAGAAGAAGGTCCAGAGACATCTGAACGTCTGAGGGAACAAACTCCGGACACCCCATCTTTAAGAACTGTAACACTCACTGTGAGGGTTGGTGGCTTCATTCTTGAAGTCAGTGAGACCAAGAACCCACCAATTCCGGACACATTGGGACAGTATATCCTCAGTAGGGCCCTCCTGAGACTGGCCAGGGAGAAGGGTAAAGGAGAAGAGAGGAGAAGATTTGAGGAAGTTTTGCCGCAATTTAAAAGTCCTGAAGAGAGCAGGTGCGATGGCAGATGCTTGTAATCCCAGTGCTTTGGGAGGTCGAGGCAAGAGGACAGCTTGAATGCAGGAGTTCAAAACCAGCCTGTGCAACAACGTTGAGATCCCGTCTGTACAAAAAATTAAAAAATTAGCCAGAAATGCTGGCACACAACCTGCAGTCCCAGCTACCCGGGAGGCTGAGACAGGAGGATCACTTGAGGCCAGGAAGTCAAGGCTGCAGTGAGTTGTTTTTGTGTCACTGCACTCCATCTTGGGTGACAGAGTGAGATCCTGCTTAAAAAAAATGCCCTGAAGAAATGAGAAAAAGCTAGGGATGATAGATGGATAGGGAGAATGCGTGGCATATGAGAAAGAGCCCTCACTTGGCACCTATGTACCACTCTATGCAGCATGCTTTATTTCCTTTGGTCATAGGCTGCCCTGGTAAGGGAATGGGCTTTTAACCTGAGTTTTCAGGACCCTCCCTGTGACTGAGGTAGGCCTGGAGCCGAGGGCTCTGGGGATAGCCTGGTGTCAGAGTTTATAGGGGTCAAAATCAAGAAAACAGCTACTTTAGTAACTGCTATACTCTTACCTGACAATTATTGGCCTGTATAAATCAGTATCCCCCCAAAAGTTATTGAGATGGTAATGAAAGCCCATAAGAATCCAAATTTTGAGAACTTTTTGAGATGGGAATGTGATTATCTATTGCTTGAATAAATGTTTCTAGAGACTATGTGATAGAGGAGACAACAGTCATTTAGACCTGGGTTAGAATCTTGGCTTTACTATTGGATTTTGAGTAAATTGCTTCTCTTAATCTAAGTTTCTTGATTTGTAAAATGGAGATACTTGAAGTTTTTTTTGGTAAAGAGATTGTGTATGTGCATTTATAAGGATCTTGCTAGGAAACAGATGGCCCACATATGCAAACTGCTAATTAGAGTTGGAACTATTTATGATGGTATAGGCAGGTGCAGTAATCTGTTTGTGTCCCTCCTAAATTCGTATGTTGAAGTGCTAACCTCTAAAGTGATTGTATTAGGAAACGGGGCCTTTGGGAAGTAATTAGGTCATGAGAGTGGAGTCCTTATGAATGGGATTAGAACCCTTGTAGACAAGACTTCAGAGAGTTCTCTCACCCTCTTTCCACCATGTGAAGATAAAACGAGAAGTTGGCAATCTTTAAGAGGGCCAACCAGAAACCCACCATGCTGGCATTCTAGTCTCAGACTTCCAGCCTACAGAACTATAGTAAATAAATTTCATTTAAAAGCCACCCAATCTATGGTAGTCTGTTACTACAGAAGTACAGTAAATAAGGCTGGGCGCAGTGACTCATGTCTGTAATCCCAGCACTTTGAGGCTGAGGTGGGTGGATCACGAGATCAGGATATCCAGACCATCCTGGCTAACACGGTGAAATTCCGTTTCTACTAAAAATACAAAAAATTAGCAGGGCGTGGTGGTGGGCGCCTGTAGTCTCAGCTACTCGGGAGGCAGGAGAATGGCGTGAACCTGGGAGGCACAGCTTGCAGTGAGCCGAGATCGGGATCGCGCCACCGCACTCCAGCCTGGGCGACAGAGTGAGACTCTGTCTCAAAAAAAAAAAGAACTATAGTAAATAAATTTCATTTATAAGCCACCCAATTTATGGTACTTTGTTATAACAGCCCAAACTGACTAATCCACCAGGTTTTTAGAAGTATCCACAAGGAAAGACGTAGTATCCTTGGGCAGGCAATGGAGAGGAGCAGAACTTCTCTTTCTAGACCTGGCCAGTAACAGGAAGGAGAGAGCTGCCTGACCGAATCTGTGGCCTTCAGAGAGGGACGCAGCCAATCTGTAGTGATTCGGTAAGGAGAGCACTAGGGGAATTAATTTCTAACTTATTTCACCTCTGTCCTATGGTCTCCCTCCCGTACCTCAAACCGTCAAACCTAATTGGAAGCCAGACCTCAAGAAACCTATTGAAGCACTCTATACAGAATAGTCTTCCAGGGCACAGAGCAACACAGAAAAGAAAGGAAAGTGAATCTGGAGGGAAAAAGTGGAAGATGATTGGAGAAGGTTATAAGGTACTTAATATGTTTCCTGATAGAGATAGTACAGTTGACCCTTAAATAATCCATAGGTTAGGGACACCGACCCCTGTGCAATTAAAATTCTGTGTTTAAGGCTGGGAATGGTGGCTCACGCCTGTAACCCCAGCACTTTGGGAGGCTGAGGCAGGTGGATCACCTGAGGTCAGGAGTTTAAGACCAGCCTGGCCAAGATGGTGAAACCCCGTGTCTACTAAAAATACAAAAATTAGCCAGGTATGTTGGCATGCGCTTGTAGTCCCAGTTACTCGGGAGGCTGAGGCATAGTTGCTTGAACCTGGGAGGTGGAGGTTTCAGTAAGCCAAGACTGCACCACTGCACTCCAGCTGACCTGACAGAGAGAGACTCCGTCTCAAAAAAAAAAAAAAAAAAAAAAAGAAAGAAAATCTGTGTTTAACTTTTGACTCCTATCAAACTTAATTACTAATAGCTTATTGTTGACTAGAAGCCTTGATGATAACATAAAAATACATATGACATATGTTATATGTATTCTATACTATATGCTTAGAGAAAAGAAAATATTATTAAGAAAATAATAAAAAGAGAAAATACATCTGCAGCACTGTACTGTATTTGTCAATACTGTAAGTTTCTGTTGTTTGTTTATGAGATGAATCATCTGTCTCAAATGGTAGGCAACTACAGCTGCAGACATCAATCTATGGTACACATTAAGCAATTCAGCTTTTTCTTATCATGTCATGACTTTTGTCTGTTTCTTGGGAGTACTTTCAGCATCACTAGTGGCATTTCGTATGGGTTCCATGGTGGTGTTCAAGTTTATAGTACTGCCTTAAACGTGGTGAAAATCAGGCAAGAACCATGAGAGATCACTTTTTATAGCAATAGGCAATTTACTAGAGATATAAATTGCTCAATAATTCTTGAGCTCACTGCCAATAGTAACAGGAGGTGGCTATGAAATTATTACAGTATTACCATATGTATTACAATTAAGTTTATGAAATTATGATTTAATACTGCATCTTCATGTATGTTCACATTTCTCTTGACTGTGAAATGTGCCAGGTACAGTCTGTTTGTGCATAAATTGCTCACATGGCGGTGATTAGCATCACAGAGCATTTTAAGTTTTAGATTGTTCATTGTTGAGAGGATTTTTTCCAATAACGTGTTATATGCTTAGTTTTCCGTATCGTGATTATAAACTTAAGAGTATTGTTGCAAAATTCTGTGAAAAAATAATGTAAATTCTGTTAACTGGTTTTTCAATTTAGATTTCCTTTTTCTCTAGAGTGTCACACTTTTCTAGGGAAACTTTCTTAGGTCAGTTAGTGAAACAACTAGTGTTTCATTCAATATCTTAAAAAACTTCCACATCATATGAAAAATTTACCCTGTCCCAACCCAAATGAAAAAAAAATTATAATTTATAGTTGGTGATAATTTAAAAGGAAAATATATTAGTAGTTGGGTAAATTAGTATTATTTTAAACCAATTTCTTGTGGGTCAATAGTCTTTAACTAAAGGGTTCTCTCTCATTTTGACCATGAAATTTCAAAGGGCTTTTCAGAAAATTCACTTTCTTCATAGTCTTGCCCAGTCACTAAAAATTTAGAATCTAAAACTGCTATGTCCTCTGTCATAGGGATGATTGGCATTAAAGACAAAGAACTTGAAAACAACTACAGAGCAGGAAAATACATGACTTTAAAAAACAATAAATATTTTAGGTGACTTTGTTGGATATTTGTCTTAATAAAAATTAGTAATTGGCAGAAACTATGATTTTTTCTTTTTGTAAATTTACATTTATTTTTATTATGCATTAGCTTAATCAAATAAAATATAATGTGAAATAAATTCTTGCCTTATAGCTTGTTACAATTTCCTTTTTCAAGAGGCAACCATTTTGAACTCTTTTGGTGATTCCATTTGGTATTTGCCTTCATATTTCTAAATGACAAGCTTATAGTACTATTAATTTTTTCAGTTTTAGATACTATTTTCTCACAACTATGAAAAGTGAGAATTTAGCTTTTTTACATAATCCTTCATACAGATAATTTCTCCTCACTCCACTCATATCTTCAGAGAGTTATAATACACTGTCCACTACATTCACATTTTTATTATTATGCCTTTGCATGTATTATTCACTGCCAAGGCAAAGTGGTATACTATACTTTTGTTTCTTTTGTGACTATTATGTTAACTGGAGTTAGTTGCCTTTTCTTTTTTTTTTTTTTTTCATATGCTTGGCTTTCTTCACATCTGTGGCTAAGTTTTCTCACCCTCCCTACAGCTCTACATAACATCCCTTTGTCCAATTCTGCATACTTTTCAGATTATCAATCAGTTTCACTGTTTCTTTTGTCCTCGGGGATAGCTGTTCCTGGTGCCTTCCATCTTCTTGCCCCAATTTGGACTGGTAGCTCTCTAGGCCCAGTGCAAAACTGCAATTTGGAACTTACTTTTGGCATTCTCTTGGGAGTTCCTTTCTCCTTTGCTGAATTCCTGGTTTCCTGAATCCCATGTCTCCTTCTTTCTAAGTTTACTCCTTAATTTTGGTGGAGCATTTCTCCAGTGCTTTCTAAGAAAGGGCACATGGGAAGTACACATAGAGCTTTTATGCATATTAAAATGTATTTATTTTACTCTTTCATTTGATTGATAGTTAGGTATAGCATTCCAAGTTGGGTGCGTTTTCTATCAGAAGCTGGAATGCCATGCTCCATTTCCCTCTAGCTAGCTTATGATGTTACTACTGAGTGGTCAGATGTGACTCCAGTTGAATGTGATAGCCTTCACCCCCATTTTTTCATCTGGGGAAGCTTTTAGAATATTCCTGTTATTATCAAATGTTCTAAAATGTTTTCAATGATATATCTTGACTTAGGTCTGTTTGCATTTGTTGTATTGGGCATTCAGTGAATTCTTCAAATCTGGAAACAAATGATCTTCAATTTTGAGAAATTCTGTTATATTATTACTTTTATTTTTTTTTCCTTTTCTCTTTAATCTCTTTCTGAATTAAGATACTGGAACTGCTAGATGGATCCTTTCATTTTTTTTTTTCTATTTGCTTTTTTTTTGTTTGGTCCTTTTGCTCTACTCTCTGTTCCCTGGTTATTCCTTTTTTTATGGCAGTCTATTCCTGTCTCATAGATGCAATATCTTTTTTTAAAGTCTACTCGAGAATATTGCAGAGGTTTGTTAAGAAGTTAAACTTCTATCTGCATCGTTGCTCTTTCCCAGGTATTTAGTTTTCGGTTTTTTTAATCTGCTAAATCTGTCATAAAGAGTTAAATAAAACCAAGTTATTCTTAACAAAAGTAAGGTTGTCAGGAACAATTACCCCAACAAAGAACCTCTTAAGAGAACCAGTGCTGATCAGCATGTTTCCTAGGTTCATTAACAGAATAAACAAGTCATTAAGGCAGATCTTAATTAAAAGATGGTGAGAAGCTTGTCTCTATTTCCACTGAAAACAGAGGAGGATAAAACAGCCTTAGGATACAAAATGAGTAATATTTTATATAGAGGGGAATCAAATAGAGAGGATACGTAGGATTTGGTCTGCTCAGCTGTTCCTTCGGAAAACCGTTTCCTTCTCTACAATGTCATCTACATGGTTGTATCAGGAACTACCACAATATATGACTTTGTCCAACACTCACTTACTTGACTAGTCCAGGTGTGGGAATCTGATCCAAGGTGACTCAATCACAGTTCTTACCTAGGAAATGTTTAAAACTGAAACCGAGAAAAAGAGACCAGTATGTTTCTGATCACTCAAACTCTAAGATAAAGGAATTGAGAGCTTTTAGAAAACATGTTTCCTACCAGGTGAACCTGAGAAACAGAGGAGTTGTGCAGTGGAAACTTGCACAGACACACAAGCAGATGCACAGAGAAAAGCAATCACTGAAGAAGAGACTCTCAGAGGCATGAGAATCGGTTTCCTGAACCCAGTCTCATCTCTGTTTTAGCAATCTCAGTATCCTCATTAAATTCCTCTTTTGGCTTAAGCTAGTTTGAACTGGCCTCAGTATTGCAATAAAAAAAAATCTCTAGCTAATATGCTCACTTTATTTGATGCTTCCTGTGAATCAGGCAATGTGTTGATGCTTTGTATACTTTATCTCATTAAATCTTCTCAACTTGTAAGGTTGGTGACATTATTTTTCACATAAGAAAACTTTAGAGATCTAACTATTATATAATAGGCAACTCTACCTAGATGTTCCACAGGTGTCTAAAACAGAACTATTTCTCTATCTGTAAAAGAGGAAAGGCTAGACTCACTGCTGGAAACGTTCTTCTCTCTACACACACCCAGCCAAGTCCTTCTTACCTTCATGTGTCAGCTTAAGTGTCCTCAGATAAGACTATCCTGCCTTCTCAATCTAAAGTAGGTTCCCTGGTGGTACCCTGTTATTTTCCTCACCAACAATTGTAATGACATATTTAGTATTTTGTTTTGTTCTGTTCTTTCACATGCTGTATACTATGAACTCCATGACAGTAGGGACCATATCAACATTATTTGCCATTCTAGCCTCTGCATCTAGCATAGTTCCTGACATATGGAAGGTGCTCCATAAAATGTGCTTGAATAAATTAAAGACTTCTAAATGTTTCCTTTCATATACCTCTGAGGCTATACTCAGTAACTTTCAACAATTGTTCATTGAGTGACCAGTATGTGCAAGTCACTGTGCTAGGCCTGTTGAGACAAAGACAAATACAGTTAATTCCTAAACAGGCCTAGCACAGTGCCTTGCACATAATAGTATATAGCATAGTATAAAGCCCAGAAAGAGGAATAATTATAAGACGAGAAGTGTTATAACAGAGATATGAACAAAGTGCTGCAGTTGCAAAGAAGGAAGTAGTTAAGATATCATCCAAGAAGTTAAAGTCAGGAAAGGAAAGGAATTTCCAGGGTTCAGATTGTCACATTCTGTATAATGTGTCTATTTTGATACAGCTGTACTTGATATCTGCTTCTAATTTATAAGACCTGGAGTAGAAGTCCTAGTAAATACTTCTCAAGTAGAGACGCATGAAAAACATATTTCTCTTGAATCTTATGATCATTGGTACCACTTGCTTTATCTCCACATCACTGTAAAGACATTGAACCTGGCCTCCTGTCTCAGCCCAAGCCTCTTCAAAAGATTCCAGGCCTATATTACAAGTCAAGCTTTTCTTCCTTCCATATTGCCAGATCTGCTTTCTCTGGAGCTGAGATTAGGGGACAATGACTTTTGATCCCTTTTAACACTCAAAGGATAATGTTCTTCTTTTAAGATGCTGTCCCACATGTTCTCATTATAATGAGTGGTTTATGGAAAATTACCCTAGTCCTGTAACTTCTGTCTGATGCCTGTCTTCTCTCCTGCTGATCTTTAACCAGGTGATCCACCCCAACACTGGTTGGGGAACATTTCTCTGGTTATGTTCCAGAATAGATTTCTTCTTCTTCTTCTTTTATTTATTTTTTTAAATCTCCTTTACACCTTTATTTGTCAGGAACACTTCAAATAAAACCTTCTTTTGGGATTTGCATGTATATGTATGTGAACAAATTGGGTTCACTTAAAGGAAAAAAAAAGCGGGTTGGTAAACTGTCATTATCACTAGTTATCTAGTGAAAGCCTACAAAGGATGCAACAGGAGGAAAGATGTAGATAGTATGTAACTGTGTACCTTTTTAATCTCAGAATTTTAAATATTTAACACCATTGCCATATAGTTACATCAGTGACTGTTAATCAGAATTATCTCACAGATTGTCGTCAGAATTAAAGATAATGTATGTATGGTGCGTAGGAGTATTTGAAACTACATCCGTACACTTAGTTTTTACCTTAATTTTCTTTCAGCACCACGGTCAACGTCAAATATCTGGAAGGACATTGAAATATCCTCAAAGTGAAATTGTATGTGACTTAATTAAATTCTATTTAACTGTATCCGGTAACTCTAACTATAGAAACAGGGAGACGAATAACCAGAGTAGTCAGAACCTCAACATGGGTAGAGGACAAATCCCGTCCTTCTTCGCATTCTCCAAGGTGACTTACAGAACGCTAACGCCTTGCATACGGACAGGCGCCCCAAATTTAAGTTCGCGGTCATCTTTAAAAACCCCCAGGGAGCTATGGACCCAGGTCTCGACCAGCTCTAAGGTCCCACCCTCGCTGATCTCAGGTTACCCAACCCTCCTCTCGGGTTACCCAACCCGGCCTTGCGGCAGTCCTTGGGTCTTCGGCCCCTCCCGCCCCTCGCCGGCAGTGCCCGCCGAGCCGGGCTGCCCCACTGCGCATGCTCCTCGCCGCGCGGGTGGAGAGCGCCGGGGCAGGGAGGCGAGCACCAGGCGCTGGTCCCTCCGGGCAGGGGAGGTAGGCCTGGGCCTGACGCCGGCCACGCAGCGGCGGGAGAGTGAGCACCCGGGCGGCGGCGTCCTGGAGACCCGCGAGAGATGGAAGCGGCGGCGACGCCGGCGACGGCCGGGGCGGCGGGGTGCGAGGAGCTAGGTCGGTGTTGTGCGTGGGCAGGGACCCGGGGCTGACGTAGGCGGGGGTCTGTGCGGGGGTCGGGTGCGCCCACACCTCCCGGGGCCCCTCGGCCACGGCCGGGAGGAGGCGGACCCTGCCCCCCCCGCCCGTCCGCATCCGGGTTCCACAGGGAAAGACGTGGGGCCGAGTGGGCGGTGTGTGTGCGTGTGTGTGTATGCGCGCGTGTGTGCTCTTGAGGTTGTGGGACTAGCACGGGTTCTAATTTAAACCTAGCAAACAAACCTCCCCAGGAAGTTGGAATGAGTTGAGGCCTGATTGCTAACTGACCCCGTTGTCAGCATCCGCAAAGGAACCGGTTATCTGACCCCGAGAGCTTGGTCAGACGAAGCCCAGGCCTCAATAGGGTGTTAAAATGTGTGTGTGTGTTTGCGCGCGCGCGTGTGGGTGAGTGTGTGTGTTGAGTGGGGCGGGGCCCTGTGTGTACACGTCGAAGACGCGAGAGCCTGCGCCGCGACTCTCTCAGTTTTTTTCCCAATGATGCTTTAAGGAAGTTATCATTGTTCTGCTTTTCAAATGCTGCAGCCCCTTTCGGAATCTCCAGATGAATCCTCATTTTACCCCTTGTTATCCCAGAGTTTCGAACAGGTCGTGCTGACCAGAATGAACAAGAGATACCTGTAGCTTGCTCACTTGGCAAAGTTTGTTTTCCTGCTTTCCTTCGATCCTGTTGGCGACAGGGCGTGTTTGTTTATGGTTTCCCGCTGTCCAAAACAAAAAAGTAGGGATTAGGGTGATAAAATGATCGCTCTGCCAGTTATATGTACTGTACTGGGGAGTATTTTTCATTCGATGCTGATTAAATGTAATTAAAAGATTAAATCTAAATGTAATCTTCAAGAAAACGGTTGAACTTTAAAAAATACCGTATTATAAGTAACTTACAGGTTTTATTCCTCTAATAGCTTGCAGGGCACTTTGCAGTGGAATTTTTTTCAGGCCATAATAGTAGAAACAATAAATAACATTTTATTGCATGCTTACTGTGTGCAAACACTGTGCTAAGTGCTTTACCTATGCATTGTCTTTAACCCTCACAGCATTTGGGATAGGTGCTATTATGATCTCCATTTTATAGATACAGTAATTTTAAGCTTATTAATGGCAGAACCCAAATGTAAACTCAGGTTTGCCTGTTTTAAATTCATTAACAACCTGTCTTAGTGAGGATATGGAGAAATGAGTATTCTCATGCATTGCTGGCAGGAAAGGGATAATACAGTTATCCTTAAAAATGTACATATCCTTTGACCCAGCAATTCTCCTTCTGAATATTTCCAGAGGAAATAAGTAATGTAACAAATACTTATATCAAGAGGTTTTCATTATAGTATATAGAGAAAAGCTGTTAACTAAAGTAAAATGAAAGGAAATTGGTTAAATTGTGGTATAGCTGTATACTGTCTAACCATTAAAAGTGATATGGAAAGATGTTCACCATGTACATTTTCTTTAACTGAAAAAAAAGTTACAAATTATTTCAGTTTTTTTAAGTTTTATGTATTCATTAATTCAACACATATTCATTCAGCTTCCCCTACGCACTTGAGATACATCGTGAGCAAAACAGATAAAAATTCCTGTTCTTATGGAGCTTGTATTTAGTAAGGGGAAGCAGAGAGTACGCGGTAAAGACAATAACCAGTTAATTATATAGTATGTTAGGTGAAAAGTGCTATGGAAAACAAGAGCAGGGTAAGGGAAATCAGGAATGAGGGTGGGGGCTAGGCAGTTTGCAGTATTTTATAAAATGGTTGGGATGGGCCTTATTGAAAAGGTGCAATTTGAGTAAAGACTTGGAAGAGGTAAGGAAATTAGCCAAATGGATATCTGGGGAAAGACTACTCCAGGCGGGAAGAATAACTAAAGGAATAGCAAGGAGACCAAAGTGGCTGAAGCAGAGTGATGGAGGTAGCGATGAGGCCAAATTACGTAGGGTCTTGTAGGCAATGTAGACTGTGACTTTTACCCTGAGGGAAGGGGGGACCAATGCAGGGTTTGAACAGAGGAATGTCATGATCTGCCTTGTTTTAAAAGGATTGCGTTGACTGCCATGTGAAGAATAAACTGTAAGGGGGCAAAAGTAAAAGCAGGAGAATATTTCAGTAATTCAGGAAAGATGTGGGTGTCCTTCAGAGCAGTATGGCAGTGGCAGTGGAGGTGAAGAGACATAGTTAGCCTCTAGGTATATTTTTAAAGAACCAGTGTGATTTCCTGACAGAGTGGATGAGGGTTAGAGAGTAAAACGGAGGAGACAAGAAAGACTCCAGAGTATCTAGAAGAATGAAATTGTTATTAACTGGGATATTATGGTGGTTTTGTAATATTCCTACAGATTCTTTGATGTTTGTCTCTCAAGTAGGAGAAACTTAATTTTTCTCTCTTCGAGTGGGGGCTGGACTTAGTAACTTGTGTCTAATGAAAGATTTGGGTAGAAGTGATGATGTATGACTTCAATACTAGATAATAAAGTGCATTGTACCTTCCTCCTTGCTTTCTCTTTTTGAATCACTCACTTGAAGGACAGCTAGCTGTCATGTTGCAAGGAGACTCAAGCGGCTCTAAGGAAAGCTCCGTGTTGCACAGAACTGAGGGCTCCTGACAATAGCCATAAATTGTTATACAGCAATAGATAACTAATACAAATGGGTAAAGTTGCAGGAATAGCAGGCTTGCTGGTGAAGACCAGTTCAGTTTGGGGCATGTTAAGTTTGAGATGTCCATTAGGTATCAAAGTGCAGATATCAAGTAGGCAATTGGATTTATGTCTAGCATTAGTGAAAGGTCTGGTCTGGAAATATAAGTTTGGATGCTATCAGCATATGGATAGTATTTAAAGATAGGAAACAGAATGAGAAGATATGAGAGTTGTTTGTGTGTATGTGTGTGTGCCTGTGAATATGTACTCTAAAATGTTAACAGTAGTAATTTCTGGGTAATGAAGTAATTTTTAATTTCAAAAATGTTGTTTATGTATTTTCTGATTTTCTACAATGACCAAGTGTTATTTAATTTAAAAAAAGAATTTCCAAAAATGGGTATTTATGTAAAAAGCAGTGGTAGAGATGTTAAGATACAGGTTCTCGTAAGGTATGTGAATAGCTTAAGGTCTGCACTTTATTTCATAGCCCATGGGGCCCTCCGGAAAGTTTCTTGCTGTGTATATTTCTTCCTCCTCAGAAATGAACAAAATAGTTATGGTTCTTATTTTATATCTAGAGAGTAGTTTATAGATTCAAGTGACAATATTATGTTATTTTTAAAAATGAAACTATTTCTACTTTCTTTTAGTTTGTCTATTGCCAAAATACAAGTGATTTTTAAATTTTATTATAAAAGTAATGCAAGTTTGCTACAACTGCTTTTCTTTTCTTTTCTTTTCTTTTCTTTTTTTTTAACATTTTCCAGAGAAGGAAAAGTGTACTAATGTTATCCAATTGTCCATCTATATTCTGGTAAATTTGTTTACATTTTGATATATTTACTTTCCCTTATTTCTACTTAATTTTTAAAAACATGATGGGAATCATATTGCAAATATTCAGCTTTTTCCCACTTCGCATATGATACTCTGTTCCCTGTTTTACTCAGACCTCAGTATTGCACCATAATGTCAGTGCAATACTTCATAAAGTGACTGTGCCTTAATTTAGTAATTTCCTGATTGCCACACATTTAGTTTGTTTTCCAATTTTCAATATCAGTAATGTTTTAATGAACATTCTTGTGCAAAATCCTCTTCTGCATACACTAGCTTGCCAGAAGTAGAATTACTAGGTGAAAGAAATAAACATTTTTAAGACTTTAATACCTAGGATATTGCTAAATTAATGTGATTTTAGAACATTCTGTCTACAACTTGAAATTTACGTTGGTTTTAGGCTTGAAAATTGAGATTCAAACAATTTTCTTGCCAAATAAGACAACATACAAGCCCTACCTAATTTAAGAATGTTCCATTTGTATGCACCGTTAATGTATCCCTATGGTATACTATGTAATACACCTAACATCAGATATATTGTGTATAATAAATGTTGTATAATATTGAATCAAGCTGGTGTTTCTTATTTATCTATAATTTCTCCACTCGTAAATCGGTAGCACACGTATTCCTTAATAGTGTTTTAGTTTATAAGACATCATTAATTTTTACAATAATAATCACAGCATTTTCCAGAGCTGCCCAATTTAGTACTTAACTAAAAATTACAACAAAACATTGGGAACATAATAGACATTATGTATGATGTAAATTGGGTTGTATAATCTTTAATTCCTTTGGGGTGTCAGTCATTATTTCATATGTTCTTAACTCTGTTTACTGTGTTGAGTTGTTGAGTGTTTATCTCCCTTACTAGTCTCTATTTCCTTCTGGCAGGTATAACATGTTTTGCCCATCTTTGCATACGCAATCTTACAGCAGTTTATAACTCATAAATGCTCAGAAGAATTAATTATTAAATTATTTCTAATTTTTGTCAAAGATTGGCATTTAGAAATCCTGTACAGCTTAATATGCTTCTAATATATGGAGGAACAGGAAAAAAAGTGTTTATTGATTACTTATTTATGTGCCAAGGTCTAGGCTCTACGCTTCATATACGTTATTTCATTCTTCATATTCTATCTATGTAACGTAAATATAATGTATATGATAATTTCATATAATTATCATTTGTGATGACATCACAAACCCCCTGTGTAATAGAAGTTATTATTTTCATTGTACATATGAGAAAATAGGCCCAGAGGAATCTGGTTAAAATGTAAATCAGATGATATCACTCCAAAGCCCAAAACTCTCTAGTGCTATGCTGCCCAGTACAATAGCCATTAGTTATATGGTTGTTGAGCACTTGAAATGTGGTGTGTTCAAGCTGAAATATGCTGCAAGTGTAAAATACATGCTAGATTTCAAAGACTTAGTATGAAAAATAGAATCTAAAATATCTTTTACTGTTGATTACATGTTGAAATGATATTTTAGATAATCAAGTTAAATAAAATATTAAAATTTCCTGTTTCTTTTTCTTTGTAAAAAACTTACTAGAAAAATTTATATTTGTGTACTATAAATTTACATTCACATTTATATATATAAATTTATATTTAATATACATTTACATTTATATATAATATAAATTTATATTTAATATAATTTTTATTATAAATATTTTATAATATTAGCTAGAAACATAAATTTAAAATTAAATTTGAATATAAATTAAATATTAAATGTAAATTAATTTTAATTTAAATTAAATTAAAATTTAAATATAAATATAAATTTACATGTATATTACATTGCATTCCTATTGGAAGGCACTGCTCTAGTGGCTTTTCATGTCACATGGAATGGTCTACAAGGCTGTGTACAGTCTGCCTTCTGTCACATCTGATCTGATCTCATCTCCTACTCCTCCTCCGCACTCATTCCTCTCTAGCTACTCTACTGTGCCCTCCTTGTTCCTTAAACACACCAGACTCCCATCCTGAGGGCCTTTGCCTTTATTCCTGCTGCCTAGATTACTCTCCCTCCCACAGGATATGGACGCTGCTCACTCCTGCTCCTTCTTCAGGACTTCTTTGAAATGCCACTTTCTCAGGCCTCCTTTGGTTGTCTATCCAAAATTAGAGGCTCTCTGTCTCAATCCTTGTGTTTCTCCTTAGCACTTAAAACTATCTAACTTATCTCTGTTTTACTTATTATCTTATTGTCTCTTTCCTTTGCTAGAATTAGAGCTCCATGGAGGCAGGATTTTTTTTTTTTTTTTTGAGTTTTAGTAATTATTCTCAGCATCTAATGGTGTTTAACGTATATTAGGGCCTCATTAATATTTGTGAAATTGAATAGGAACCCCTTGTAACCTCTTTAATTGAATACATTCAGTTATGAAGCAGAGAGCTTTTGTGTTGAGGTACTGGTGTTAGTGGATATTAGTGAGGATGACATTCTATTAATAGGGGTTTTTGAGAAGGGCCAGAAACTAGTAAATTTTGTGGAAGGGCTTACTCCTCTTTGCATCAGCTTCCATAATGTGTTTGCCTGTAATGCTGATGTGCATAAAAGCCATCATAGTCTTTGACATCCTTTTCACTAACAAACTAAAGGTAAGCCATGGGAGTCTGTTGTGCCAGGAAAAACAATTCCTGGTAACCACTTTCCTGTATATGTCTTTCCAGGAGTTCCACAGGAAGTTCCCAGAGAGAGTATGAATGCTAATTCTTTACCTCATACCTCACTGCTTTTCATCTGACATCACGGTGTGAAATAACCAACGGAAGGATATGGTGGTAGTGATGGGTGCTGTCTTTCTTGAATCTGAGCCAGAAACCTTCCATAGGAAAGGGATGCGATTCTCAACAACACTGATTTGAAAACTTATCAAGCTTTCCAGCTTAATCTTCTGCCATATACATTTACCTTCAGTTTCAGTGACATTACACCAACCTAAAATTTCTCAAGCACGCAATTGTATTCAAGCCTGGAATGTCCCACTCAGCCTTGTGACCAATGCCAATGCTAAAAGCTCTCCTAAAATATTAAGAATTAAGTGTAAGGAAATAATATTACTGTGTTTTTCTGTAGTGTATACCTAAATTGGAAACAAAAATACAATTTAGCATTTTATATTTAGTATTACCTGGAGCTTCTAAAAGTTATAAATGACTAATTGACTCTATTAATAAATCTAATGTTCAGAGATCTAGGTATATATAGGCTGTTACCATTTAAAGATGCAACTTCTTGGGTAATAAGTATTTCCTAGATATTTCTAGTTAGGTGTCTTTCAATTTACTCTTTAGATTCAAGAGCTATTTTATATCATTCAAGTTGATATGCTCAGTCTTAAAACCTGATTGCTTTACCTTTTCTTAGTTTAACAGATACACATTTTTTAGTATGTAATGTTAGCTCCCTATGTAGACTAAAGGTGGAGGGAAAGTCTTAGAGATTTTTCAGATGCAGTGAGCCAAGACCACGCCATTGCACTCCAGCCTGGGTGACAGAGTGAGACTCTGTCTCAAAAAAAAAAAAAGAATATTTAAGCACATAGTTAGAACTTAGCTAATAACGTCACATTGCATGGTTCTTTAATGGTAGAATCAAAATAGTAAATAAATATGTACTTCTTAAATTCCTAACACTATTAAGAAGTATTTTTATCTTTAACTTACTTTAATCTCATTGTAAGAGAGTTAGAGGAGTTTCCTGAAATAATTCAGTTACAAATTTTTTTGTTGGCATATAATAATTGTACGTATTTGTGGAGTACATGAGATATTTTGATATAAACATACAGTATGTAATGATCAAATCAGGATAATTGAGATATCCATCATCTCAAATGTTTATCTTTTTTTGTATGGGTTGGGAAGATTTCAAATCCATTTCTCTAGTTGTTTTGAAATACACAACAAATTATTGTTAACTACAGTTGCCCTATTGTGCTACAGAACATTAGATCTTATTCCTACTACCTATTTGTATTTTTTGTACACAGGAATAATCAAATTTTTGTTAAGGTTTTAAATGTGAAGGATGAGATGAATTTAAAGCAAATATATATATGAAAAAGCTGTTTTTCACAGTAAGTCATGTTTAATGTTTTCTAGACAATGTAACATTGAAAATTAATGACTTTAAGAAGTAAGGGAAAGTGTAACCATAGGGATCACACTGTTGAACACAGTTAAATAAATATGACAGCTGCTAAACAATGTGAGAAGTTTGTTCAGAACTCTGAAGTTTCTTCAGAGTGACTCAGGTCCCAACTAATTTTTACTTGGGATTCTGAACATTATAATACTATTTTTAAAAACTTAAATCTGTGAATTACAAAACTAGTATTTATAGGTAATTTTAACAATTCCAGATTTCCAGGTTTATCTAAAAGGATATGAAAAATAAACTCTTCAATAATGCCATTACAAATAAACTTATTATTTACAGTTCATATTGTTGTTAAAGATATGAAAAAACTTACCATTTTCCGTACTTTCCTTACTGCTGTGATCTCTTGGGCAGTGTGCTTTAAATAACAGATTGTTCAGTTTTTGAAATACTGGTAGTGATAACTATCTTTATTGAGGACAGATAGTGTACTTAGTACAGCACAGAACATGCTGCATACTTCCTGACAGAAAGAAATCAGAAAGTTCAAATAACTGATAATTTGGATAAACTAAATGAATAAAAGCAAATGAACTCTAGTCAGCAAGGGCAGTGGAGTACATTTAGAAATAAAAATATTAACATGTTGGTGGTTGAAACTGATGTTCATACAACTAATTATGATGGTTATGGATTAAGTAGTCCCCCCACCCCTCAATTTATATGTAGTCATAGTGCTGCATACCTCAGGATGTGACCTTATTTAAAAATAGGGTCATTGTAGCTGTAATTAGCTAAGATGAAATCATAGCCAGGAGCCGTGGCTTATGCCTGTAATCCCAGCACTTTGGGAGGCCAAGGCAGATGGATCACCTGATATTAGGAGTTCGAGACCAGCATGACCAACATGGTGAAACCCTGTCTCTACTAAAAATACAAAAATTAGCTGAACGTGGTGGTGCATGCCTGTAATCGCAGCTACTCTGGAGGCAGAGGCAGGAGAATTGCTTGAACTTGGAGGGTGGAGGTTGCAGTGAGCCAAGATCGCGCCATTGTACTCCAGCCTGGTCAACAAGAGTGAAACTCTGTCTAAAAAAAAAAAAAAAAGATGAGGTTATGCTGGAGTAGGCTGGGCCCCTAATCCAATATGACTGGTGTCCTTATAAAAAGGAAAAATTTAAACACAGAGAATGTCATGTGAATTTGAAGATGACTGTCCATAAACCAAGGAGAGAGGCCTACCTGGAACAGGGCTTTCCCTCCCAGCCTTTAGAAGGAACCAACCCTCCCAACACTTTTTCAGACTAATAGCCTCTAAAACTTTGAGGCAATAAATTATCTTGCAGTACTTGATTATGAGAGCCCTGGGAAACGAATGTGATGGTTTTATAAGAGTACCAATTTATTCTGTATAGAGTATAACATAAAAGGACGTAAGGGAGAATGTATTGAAATGAAAATTTAATGTGTCACTTAAGATACATATGAATGAAAATGAGGTAAAGACGGACATCAGAAGGGTCAGAGATATAAAGTGGTTGCATGGAAGACAGGCAAAGAAGTTCCAACATGCATGTAATTGAAATAGCTAAAGAAGTAGTGTTTGAACCAAATACATATTTAAAGCTATTATCCAACAAAACTTTATAGTAGAAATAAGAAAAAACCTAAATCAACATCTCAAAAGGGGCCCACTGTGTCCCTGGGAAAACTGACTTAGCATGATCAACCCCAAGACATATGGTAAAGTTATTAGACTTTAAAGACAAAGAAAGTATCTTCAGGACCTCTAGGGAAAATGAACAAGTTACTTAATGGCTGAGAAAATTAGTCTGCCATCAGATTTCTCAAAAGTAGCATATAAAAGCAAGGCAAAAGTGGAGCAGCATTTTCAAGAAACTCAAGGAAAGAAAGTGTGAGCCAAGGACTTTATATCTAGTTGTTCTTCAAGTATCCAGTCTATAAAGAAAAACAGTTTGAAACATGTAAAAACTCAGGGAATGCTGTGCCCATGAGACCGTCCTGAGGAATCAGTTAGAGCAGTGGTCCTCAAAGTGTGGTCCCCAGACCAGCAACATCAGCAGCACTGGGGAACTTATTAGAAATGCATAATTTTAGGCCCACCCCAGACTTGCTGAATGAGAAACTTTGGGATGCAGTCCATCATTGTGTGTTTTAGCAAGCCCTGCAGGCCATTCTGATGCATACCTTATAAGAAGATCTTCCAGCCAAGGGATGATTGAGGAAACTTTGGCAGAGAACTGATAGTGAATATTGATATTGATTGCAGCTATAGGTCTAAGAAATGAGTAAAGACATAATTTGAAGAACAGTATGAAAATATCCCTATGTATTGTCAAAGTAGAAAGAATACAACTAAAAATGAGAAAATAAGGAACAGAGAAAGGAAAAAGTAAAATTAAATTATTAATTGTGGTATAGGTAATAGGTAGAAGTCAGAGAGTACCACTTAAAACAGTCAAACAAGATAGTAAAAAATTAAGTAAGAAAAAAAGATGATTAAAGGCGTCATAAAAAATATAATGGCAAAGAAACCACTAGAACAATTCAATTAAATGTAATATATAATCCTGGATGGAGGAAAAAAATGCTAAGAGGAATTTGTTGGTATAACTGATGAAAGTGGAATATGGAATGTAGATTAAATAAAGTATTACATCAATGTTAAGCTGAATTTGATAACTTAATATGAATATTTAAGAGAATATTCTTGTTCTCAGGAAATAACACACTGAAAAAGTGGTAAAGGGCAAATTTTGATACTGAAATTTTAAATATTGGAATGACTTTGTAATTTTCTTCAAGATTTAAAAATGTGATCACTATTTACCTGTAGAGTATGATTCTAAGCTAAGCAGAGATGAAAATATATTTGATCATTCACATTTCTCATGGTGTAATTCTATGATGATTTACTATAAATCTCTTGTGGATAACGCAGAAAAAGTTTTGCATTGAATACTTAAGCTTTCACCTTGCACTGCATATTCCAAACAGCATATCCAGCAAATAAATTTAGTTGCTTCTTTTTAAATGTACTAAAACTCAGGGTATTAGTATGAACTAACTTTGGATGGAAATAGTAAAGACGAGTACAAATGGTATTTCCTAATATTTTAAAATTCATTTATACCAGCTTTATCCAAAATTTTTAAGCAATAGTGAAGTACTTTGTTTTTCTTTTTTAAAGAGATGGATGTAATGAGGCCTTTGATAAATGAGCAGAATTTTGATGGGACATCAGATGAAGAACATGAGCAAGAGCTTCTGCCTGTTCAGAAGCATTACCAACTTGATGATCAAGAGGGCATTTCGTAAGTGTTATGGTTTATAAGTCTCCTTTTCTTTTAATTCAGTATGTATTTTGTAATCTTCTGCAGGGAAGACATTCTATTACATTACAAGACACAAATATAAGACATAGTCTCCACCTTCAATGAGTTTATAGTATGTTTGGGAAAGAAATGCATTTAAATCACAGAGCAGTATATAGGAATTACTGCAGTGATGATGCCTAACAAATGCTAAGGATCTTGAAAGAAGGGAGATCTGATTAAGTGGAACAGGAATGTTAAGAGAAGTGATGTCTGAAATGATCAGGAGGTAGGTAGTAAATGCTTCTTTATGCTGAAACAAAGTCATGGAGGTAGGAAAGCAAACCTTTTTTGACATTTTGTCATCATTAATAGATTCAAGTAACTTCTCATTCTAATGATAGTTTAATGGTTAAGCAAAGTAATACGCAATTGATCAGAGAAGAAGAATATAAACTGAAAAAATATTTAGGTGAACATTTTTGTTTCATAAGTTTAAACTTTTTGCTCTTCATTTTTGTTTCAACTTATTTCTTCCTGGTGAAGAGACATCCTTCAGATGCCTCTGGAAACTACTTTTAGGTCAAATCCCTTAGGGAATTCATAGTATCTAAAAATTAATTAATGTTTATCTTACCTGTTGATGCATATAGTTTTTAAACTTGTATTTTTTAAAATTAACTTCTTAGGTTGACAATCATAGATCAAATATGTTTAGTGTCATGGTTACATAGGTAGTGTCAGTATATTCTTTGTTACTAGCCAAATACTCAACATTGTTTTGAAAATCATAGCAGCAAAATATCTTATGAGAAAATTACTTTTTTAAAAAAATTTATTGCTTTACTGTGTACAAAACCACACTGTAAAGAGGATGCCTTTAGCCTTTTTTAATTTAATATTTTACTATCTTGTTTGGCAGATATTTCATTTAACTATCTCATTTAATATCCACAATAACTCTTGTTATTCCGCTTTTAATTAGCAAAGATAGGACTTGAACCAAGTATGACTTCTGGCCCAGTGGTGGGATGGAAATGTTATTTGGTTCCTTGCCTAGATTAATTTTCAGTTCCCATCTAGTACTAAAACCATGATCATGTTAAAATAGATTTTGTTCGAAAATATTTAAGTCTTATAACTTTTACTTTTCAGATTTGTACAAACTCTTATACACCTTCTTAAAGGAAATATTGGAACTGGCCTTTTAGGACTTCCATTGGCAATAAAAAATGCAGGCATAGTGGTAAGACTTATCTTTGTAATCACCAGTTAAGATACAGTTATCAGTCTCATTTATAGCAATCTAATGTCTGACCTAGTCAAATATAACCTGGTAAGGTGACGTTTAGATGATCATTTAGATGTTGTCTTGAAAAAATTGTGTCAACTGTGATAATGATATCTAACAAAAAATACTAATTACTTTATTCATTTCTACTTCATTACTTATTTGTAATATTTAGCCAAGTAAAGCCACAAACGTAAAACAGTCTTTGATTTTCAGGTATAGTTATATCTTCTTACTATTTTGGATTTTCAGGAATTGAATTTAGCAGTATAATCATAGCAACAAATATATTTATAGATCGGATTATTGGTAATGTGACATTGTATAGTTTTTTAGAGTCAAATATAAAGTTTTTAGAATTTAAATAACAGTTAAGAAAAGTTGATTGGGCGCGGTGGCTCATGCCTGTAATCCCAGCACTCTGGGAGGCTGAGGTGGGTGGATCACGAGGACAGAAGATTGAGACCATCCTGGCTAAAACGGTGAAACCCCGTCTCTACTGAAAAATACAAAAAATTAGCCGGGTGTGGTGGCGGACGCCTGTAGTCCCAGCTACTTGGGAGGCTGAGGCAGGAGAATGGTGTGAAACCAGGAGGTGGAGTTTATAGTGAGCCGAGATCGCGCCACTGCACTCCAGCCTGGGCGACAGAGCGAGACTCTGTCTCCAAAAAAAAAGAAAAATAATAACAATAACTTTTAAAAACCAACATGTAAAGCATTGTTAGAGGCAGCTATTGTAATTGTTATAATTACAGAGATCCTTGTTAGGGGAGAAACCCATTTATGACGTAATAAAATCATATTTAGCCTTTTTTGAATAGACCAGTTTCTAAAAACAGTTTTAACTATCTCTGCATTTGACTGTTTTTCCCCCCTAATTTAGATGATAAAAACTTTTGATTATAAAAATAAACTTTGGCAGTATTTTGGTTGTATCTTGATAATTATTAGCATCGCTTTAATTTTAGTAAATAAATATTTAAAATATTTTATTTACGGCCGGGCGCGGTGGCTCAAGCCTGTAATCCCAGCACTTTGGGAGGCCGAGACGGGTGGATCACTAGGTCAGGAGATCGAGACCATCCTGGCGAACACGGTGAAACCCCGTCTCTACTAAAAAATACAAAAAACTAGCCGGGCGAGGCGGCGGGCGCCTGTAGTCCCAGCTACTCGGGAGGCTGAGGCAGGAGAATGGCGTAAACCCGGGGGGCGGAGCTTGCAGTGAGCTGAGATCCGGCCACTGCACTCCAGCCCGGGCGACAGAGCCAGACTCCGTCTCAAAAAAAAAAAAAAAAAAAAAAAAAAATATATATATATATATATATTTTATTTACTACTTTTTGAAATAATTATTTTCTAAGCATGGTTTCTGACACATAGTAAGTACCCAACAAGCAGTCTGTGGAAGTAAATTGCTCGCAGTCTCCGTTTGACATTGTGCTTTTTAGGGATTTCAGTAATGATGCGTGGTTGTGTATAATTGTAACGGTGGGTCACTGGTAGTTGTAGACTTGCCATTTGATATTCAATATGATCTTGTGTTCTATCCTACTTTGTTATCTGTGCTCCATATTTGTAGGTTTAAGTAGCTAATAAGATGGAATTATACATTGTTGTCTTAAATATTACTCGAAATTCTTTCTGCATCAAGTTTATTAGTTTTCCCTTATGCAATGACTAATCATTTTGCCCAACAAGTATTTATTTAGTGCACATGAAAAATCCATTGATTCATTGCTTATGAGATTACTCAATTTCTGTTAAATATTTAAACCTTATACATTTTTTCCCCCACAGCTTGGACCAATCAGCCTTGTGTTTATAGGAATTATTTCTGTTCACTGTATGCACATATTGGTACGTTGCAGTCACTTTCTGTGTCTGAGGTAAATGTGGATTTGTTAAGCCTATTTATTTCAAAGCTATCTTTTTATTTAGAGCATCAGATAGTCTTATATTCTACTGTGCTTTGTATTTCCTTTAAGCTCTGATATAAATACATCTAAGGTAATGAATATGGAAGAGGGTAACATTTCATATGATTTAAATCTGGTTAGAATCTATTTATTTTTAAAAGGTAGCCTTATTAGTGAAATAGTATGGTTTCTCAGTATAAATGGAAAAAATTAGAAAAGATATATAGAGGCATTAGAGACAGTGGTGTGACTTTTAGCTATAGCATAATGGTCTTCAATGTGTTAGTAATTCTCTTTTGATTATAATGCCTTTGGTGATCTCTGGTGATGTATGGGTTAGTAGATAGTCAACAAGATAATATTATTTTTCTTTATTTTTGTATCATGAAATACTTCTACTGGACAGTAGACCGTATGTATTCTAGTAGCCTAATGTCAAATCTTGACTCTTTTTTGTTGTTATTACATACTGTTAAAACTTTGGGCAAATCATTTATGAGCTTTATATAACAATGTATACTTGGGAAAAAAAAAAAGAGAGAATGGAGAAATAATACCTACCTCATGGGAAGATTAAATGAGATAGTTTATGTGAAAATGTATTGTGCAGCCTTGCACAGATGTATTATTAATTAATGCTATTCTAAGAATGGAATAATTTAGACATGAATAATGTAGTTGCTTTAGGCATTTGAAATATTTAAATTAATAAAGCACAAATATTAAGTTACAAGTTATAAGTTATGTGCTAAAGTTACATAAACTTTAGCAGTAGATAAAATTAATATGCTGGTAAAAAGGACAGATTTAAACTTTTAAAATTTGATGAGGCATGCTTTAAAAGTATGAAGATCTTAACATTTTGATAACTCATTTATCAGTACATAGCCTTGCATTTATTAATTCCTATTTATTTTATATTTATTTCAAGAGGTGGTTTTATGGACCAACTTAAAATTTTTCTTTTTTCCTTTGCATGTATGTCATTAAATTACAGGTTTAAAAAGTCAACATTAGGTTACGGTGACACCGTGAGCTTTGCTATGGAAGTGAGTCCTTGGAGTTGTCTTCAGAAGCAAGCAGCGTGGGGACGGTAAGTACTTATTCTGTTATTAATATGTGATTGTTAAAATCATGTTAATTTTAAGGATTTTAATCTAACAAGATACATAAATAAAAATATGATAAAGCTGGAAAATAGACATATGTAACCCTTAAACAGACTTGGGTTCTAATCTGAACTTGACCGGTTTTCAGTTTTCTGACCTTGATCAAATTATTTATCATTGTGGTTTGGTTTTCTCACTATGAAATGAGTTTATAGTAATACCCATTTCACAGGATCATTATGGTAGATGAAATAAAATGGTATTTATAAAGCATGACCTGCTCAGATAATGACATAATCATGTTCATTAATTTTTTAAATAAAGGAAAACAAGAAAAATGTTGTTGTCTCATTATTTCAAATGAAGTTGTAGTATTTAGTTACATGCTTATCTGAGGTATGGATATATTTTAGCATAACCTTATTTTATTGTCTTGTTATTTAAATGTAACTTTATTATTGGTGGCTCTGCCTCAGCAAAGTCAGATGAATACAGGACTAGAAAAATAAGGAAGCATAAGCAGTCAGCAAAGTGCTACCTATTGTACAGATGACATGTGAGATGGGAATTAAAACAAGAACAGTGTTAGTAGAGTAGTTTATAGTTAAGTATGGCCTTTCTGGAGATTTTCAGGAAGTTAGATTTGGTATGAGCTGCTCAGAGTTCCTGATATGCTGAGTAGGAGGATATATACTATAATAAAATGTTTTAAAACTTTTGAAAAGAGAAATAAAATATATTGACATTTCAGTAGCTCTTATGGATACTTATTTGTGGATATCTTTTTTCAGGAGTGTGGTTGACTTTTTTCTGGTGATAACACAGCTGGGATTCTGTAGTGTTTATATTGTCTTCTTAGCTGAAAATGTGAAACAAGTGAGTATTTTTCTTCAGTTAATGAAATCATTTTCTTCTAAAGCCCTAGTTATGGCTTCATATTTCTTCTGTGGAAGCCATGGTTGAATTTGAAAATGTGTTCCCTTTCATAAATAATCTTCCTTTACAGATTTTCCTTTAGTCTTTTTTTCTTGCAATTTGGATTTCTGCTGTAATTGTTGATTTTACTATTTTGTTATAATACTGATAATGCTTGTTTTCTCAGATCAGAATATGACATAATTTACTGATTTCTTAGCTATGTGAAACTTAGATCTCAAAAGCATATACAGAGAGGCTTTGGAAGCATATTCTTTACATTGGCATTCTATAAAGAACGATATAAGGCTTTAGCCAGTAGCCTAAAAAAATCAAGTAAAAATAGTGAACATTCATTATTAAAATCCAGTAATTATAGCCATTGTGTAAAAAGATACTGTGTCCAAAAATGAACAGCTTTCTGTAGTTCTTTCAGAAACTTTCTCATATTATGAAGGTTTGCTTTAAGAAGA